>NW_026516680.1:0-556017 GCF_025766255.1 Zychaea mexicana | reverse complement strand
CAAAAAAGAAAAAAAAACAAAAAGAAACAAAAAGAGAGCCCCATTCATATAACGTTATCCCTCGCACGTCTTCAACTATACATCTCCCACACCTATATCTTCTCATCCAGCTAAACTAAAGCAGATACTCAGTCTTCTCACTCACAACCTTTTCCCTGTGCCACACACAGGGTTTTTACCCCGTCATACCCCCTCAGTCCTGTCTCGAGCAAAATGTCCCCCTTAGACGCAGTGTTCAAAGAGACGTTAAATAAAACCAAAACTTTTAAACGTATTACTATGCAAAGCTGCTTATGGTAATCGGTGATGATGGCGCGTCACAAGAGATTCGATTTCCGAACGAACACGCAATTGCTGCTGCCTGCCCTTAGTGAGCCTTTCTCCTTTCAACTTTTTCCAAAACGTTAAAAACCATGGCACAACAAGGTGTTAAACCGTATTACCAAGCCAAAATTGAAGAATGCGAACTCGTTATCAATGATAAAACACAAGATTTGCGACGGTTGGAAGCACAACGAAATGCCTTGAACGCTAAAGGTAAAATATACAGATATACAAATGTTCTATGACGCGCAAGATTAATTAATCGAGTTACTTACACAAACGCGATGGTTATTCTTCCTCTCTATAGTTCGTTTGCTCAAAGAAGAACTACAGCTTTTGCAAGAACCGGGATCGTATGTTGGTGAAGTCGTTAAAGTGATGGGAAAGAAAAAAGTCTTGGTCAAGGTACATAATCTGTAGTAGATTGTGGTATTCTACTGTAACCTTCTTCATGTAAACATAGATATAGGGAGAACTAACAAATGAATAATACATTTATTTGAATTAAGGTCCATCCCGAAGGTAAATACGTCGTCGACATTGGCTCCGACATTGACATTGCACAGTTGACACCTACAACACGCGTCGCCCTTCGCAACGATTCGTATCAGTTACACAAAATCCTGCCCAACAAAGTGGATCCTCTTGTATCGCTCATGATGGTCGAAAAGGTACCAGACTCAACGTACGAAATGGTCGGTGGTTTGGAACAGCAAATCAAAGAAATCAAAGAAGTTATCGAATTACCGGTGAAGCATCCCGAATTGTTCGAATCGCTCGGTATCGCTCAACCAAAGGTATATACATTCACCTATATGATCGACAGACGCAACAACATATCATATGATGTTGCTGATGTTGGACTTGACGAATTTTTACAAGTTATTTACATCATCATAAACTGGGGCTCTACTTATAGGGTGTCTTGCTATATGGTCCTCCTGGTACTGGTAAAACTTTGTTGGCTCGAGCAGTTGCTCATCACACGGATTGTCGATTTATCCGTGTGTCAGGCTCAGAACTTGTACAAAAGTATATCGGTGAGGGTAGTCGTATGGTTCGAGAACTTTTCGTTATGGCAAGGTAAAAAAAACAAAGAATATGCGAGTCAATGCACAATAGAGAAGGAGGAAAACGGACTGGATCAATTTGCTTATATAGAAGGGTATAATCTATTAGAGAGCACGCACCATCAATTATCTTTATGGACGAAATCGATTCCATTGGTTCTGCACGTGCAGAAAGCGGCGGCGGCGGCGATTCCGAAGTACAAAGAACTATGTTGGAACTGCTCAATCAGCTCGACGGTTTCGAACCTACCAAAAACATCAAGGTCATCATGGCTACCAACCGTATAGATATTCTCGACGCAGCATTATTGCGACCAGGACGTATCGACAGAAAGATTGAATTCCCACCACCGAGCGAGGCAGTAAGTTTTTTTTACATAAAAAGAATGAAATTTTCTTTGAGTACATATATATGAAGATCAGTTACTTATCGAAACTATACGTAAAACTAGGCTCGCGCTGATATCCTAAAGATCCATTCTCGCAAAATGAACTTGACCCGCGGTATCAACCTGCGGAAAATTGCGGAGAAGATGACTGGCAGCAGTGGTGCAGAGGTCAAGGCTGTGTGTACTGAAGCCGGTATGTTTGCTCTGCGAGAAAGACGTGTGCATGTTACTCAAGAAGACTTTGAAATGGCTGTTGCCAAGGTGATGAAGAAGGATTCAGATGCAAACACAAGTTTGAAGAAGCTCTGGAAGTAGACACAATTTTTTTGTCAAAGTCCATCAGTTATAATATCTTTTTTTTTTCTCCCATATACACCATATATTCCATCATCAACGCCAACGGCTGCCATTTCTCTATTTATTGAAGTTTGGAGAAAGAAGTGGGTTATCATGAATCGTGCTATATTTATAAAAATGGGACATGGCAAGAAAGGACCTGCAACACAATGCAAGATGCTTTTTTATGATCCAGGAGTGACAGCATATATATTATTAGGTCTTCGTTGCTGGAATTTATCTACAATTTATTACTGCCATTGGCTGTATATACAAAAGGATCTCTATATCTCTTTTTCTATGACTTGACGTCGCTGCTATTGCTGCTGTGCTTCATTTCACGCTCAATTTCTTCAACCTCCATCTCTAAAGTTTTTAACCGTGTATCCAGCATCTCTTCGTATTCTTCGTTCGAAAGCATGCGCATGGGCACCCAGGAAGGCAAGCTGAATGATTCCCAGATGGATTTTTGCTCTACTGGTGATGATACAGAGCCTAAAATGGCTTCTTGACGCCATCGATTGCCCGTTGTATATACAGTTTGTATGGCAGCACAGATCGTACCAAACATAAAAGCGCCCGGCAGCACACCTCGTGGACCACCTGTATGATATTTATTCGTTAATTGTGAGAAATTACATATACTTTTCTTCTTGCTAGAGGAAAACTTACGGTAGACAGCCGATAATAAACCACCTGTCGTAGCACCTGCTAAGGTACTACTCACTAGATCGTCAAAGTCGCGTGTTTGTGAATCTTCCAGGCCAAACTGAGGATTTTTGTTTCGTTGATGATTGGCAAACGTTTCACGAACAACTAATGAATAAAGATAAATGTGATGCTTTAAACTACTTAGTTATTCTTTCATACAATATTATATGTACTTACTGAAGAACGTTGCGCCAAAAACACCACAATTAAGTGCAGTTGTAACGGTATATTGTTTGACAGGTGCATTTCTGAGAATCGCTACCGCGGCGCCGGTTGTTGCTCCTGCCACGACTAATGTATGTAAAATTTTGTTAGCCAGTGCACTCTTATCTCACTGTTTTGCTATTACCTGAGAGCGAGGTGCCTGTCAAAACGGCATGACTTGTTTGTTTAATGCGATCGGCCAGCGACATTAGCAATAGGTGAAGGTTGTATATTTGCAAATTCGTTTCCAGCGCATATGATGGACTCCACAGCCAGCACACGGATAAGGCAGACCGTTTTCAGCCACAGCTGCTGGCATCTTAAATTTCTTTAATGCTTATTTACTACTATGTTGCACGTTGTGCTAACCACATTTTTTTTTGCTTATTCGAAATGCTATTTTTTTTCTTTGTTCATTTTATAATAAGTTTGCGCGCGTAAACTGCAAGGGGACAAAAATATTCATATACTATAGACACACTCTCGAGCACATACTCTTGTTAGCGCAAGCGATATATCCAAATGAAGTGCCCAAGACAGCTGCTCATATTAGATGTATACATGCACTGCATTTACACCACTGGTTCTGCTATCGGAATTTCGAGTTGACATACATACAATGATGTTCAATTTCAACGGAAGCACCATTAGGAATATTTGAATCTTCAAAATATGAACTCATAAATACTTAATGACTATGTCATTTGGCTCCTTTATAGCTTACAACGATGATGTGACAAGTTAACGGGTTATTGTTATGTTTCTATGGTGCTGAGAAAATTATTTTTTGTATTTTCTCGGAACAGTCATGCACATCCTAACATATTGGAGAAGCTCAATCAGAACGAGAGAATCTACTAGGTTTGACTGAGCACACTTTGAGCCCAAAAACCACGAAACGTTGAAACAAAGTACCCTTGATGGTGTAGCACTTATGGTAAGTCGCACTCTTGAACAAAACGATATTGTTACTGTATTATTATTAGTTTTTTGCGTATACAATGTTTCAACACCAGTATCTTTCATTCTGTCCTAAAATCTTGCACAGGCAAAACGAGGTAGGCAAATGCTATTGATCTTTCTGTTCCATTGCTACTCTTTGCGATCAGGTTGACTCGACCGTGGTCAACAATCAAGTCTGTGGAAGGTTCTTCCCGTGCTCCGCGCCGGGTTAGTCTGTCAGGCTAGGCAGCTTCCTTTACTGCTTTTGGCAATTGGACACTGTAAGGCTGACTCTGTTCACCACAATGGTTAAGCAGCATCTGCTCTCGCTCAGAGATTTTGAATGAAGGCTCATCATCCGCGCCAGATTGTCCTGTTAGGCTAGGCAACTTTCTTAGCCATGGAACACCTAAATGTGAATTTGTTTATTTGTATGTTATACTTGCCCATCACTGCTCTTCTGATTAAGTGTGATACTAAGAGATTAAACAACAAACAGCTTACTGATGTCTATCGAAGCATTGATCCAGAAGATGTGAATGGGAACCACCAATGCCTTAGGTATAATTCCATCGTTGGTGACATGTATGACTGTATTATTGTACATATCATTTTGACCCATCTTCTGCATGATTCACAGTAGCTCCTTCTAGTTGGTGGCAAAGTACAGTTTGGTTGTGCGTTATGATATTGAGCATATAGAGCTATGCGCTTATATTCGGTCTAGTAGTCCTTGTTTCATTTTGGTCGTTGTACTCGCTGTCATAGCTATTGATTGTTCATTAGGAACCTCAGGTTCAGCGACAGGAGCATGAAAGTCGGACTTTACCACAAATGACAGGCGTGATGGTTGTCAAGTGGTATGGTATGGAGCCGACACATTGGATGTTTTTTTTTTCACTCACCTGCCTTTTCAAGGAATACGCGACGAAAGGATGAGCAAATGACTCATATCAGAAAGTATGCTATTCTTAAACAGCTCATGCGTACTTGCGTGTGGATGTTTCATTCCGTGGAATTCCAAGTACATACTCGAAAAACACAGGCGATCGGCCATTCTTCCATTTAAGGAATGTTACCTAGCCACGCGGAAAGTGAGAAATCTTTCTCTTCTCCTCGGAAATAAGGCGAGTCTGTGCGTCATAATACATGTTCACCTGTCATCATATCCAGACTGCGTGAGCCATGTAAGCAGTACTATCTAAGCAGAGCGTTGTATAGGGACTCGTAGTTGGTGATGACTTGGTTTGATGCAGAGAAGATCATGCGCAGTGCGTTCTGGTGATTAATATTTTTGGCGTGACAAGCAAGGAAAAACACAGGCCGGTAGTGTCTGGGATCGAAAAAGCATTTTGCCGGAATCTGGGTCAAAATCATCTGATGTTTCGGGTATGCATAAAAATGCACGGGCTGGTTTCATTACTTCTTTTTGTTTTCCAACACTCTTCTTCTTTTTTACAAACCACTCAAAGAAGGAAACAAAAAACCATGTCAGCCAATATTCCCATCACTGATAAACGCCGCGTTGCTTTGGCATACGATGGCACCGAGGATGCCCAAAAGCTTTTCGACTGGGCGCTAAAGAACATCATCCGTCCAGAAATGGACCACCTTATCCTGCTCTCTGCCGTGGAACGAGGCGTGTCAGCCTCAGACGAGCGTCACCACCAGCGACGAACATCGGGCTTACCCATGCTATCCACATCTCCCACACGTATGAACGACGCCATCCAACAAGCAGAGGCCCATCCACAGGGAGGCGCAACTGCACGCGAACGGCTGGAGGCAATGGGCGACCACCTACGATCACTGAAGATTTCGAGCGAGGAGCATATTCTGTGGGGTGATGCAAAGACGCTCGTGCCGCGCTTCACACAACAACAGCCAGTGGATCTTTTGATTGTCGGATCGCGCGGTCTGGGCGCAGTCAAGAGCGTCTTCCTGGGCTCGGTATCAGACAAGTGTATCCATGAATGCCCGTGTCCAGTACTCGTTGTACGAAATGCCACCATTTAAAAAAATGTCCCTTTCTCTCGTAACTTTGACTTTGTAAAATTCCATCTGATATACTTTGCGCAACAAATAATAGCAAGCTTTGTACTATTTTGCTAAATATTTGTTCATAAAAACGAATTGGGATGGAGAAAAAGCTATGTACAGGATTGGATGGTGTTGCTGGCGTTGGCCAACCATGGGATTTCTTCTCTGAGTCGTCCGGCGATTGTGAAAGGATCCATGATGACGATATGATAATCTTGGACCAGGAAGTTGTCATGGAGCCCCAACAGGTCGGGAATCTATCGTCGTCATGTTCACACGGTTAATAGTGCACCTCCCAAACAGCAGCAGTGCTCTTTTGTTATATTACCTCTTGTACGGCTTGTTCAAGTGACGATGTTTGTGGCCAGTACGTAAAGATGAACGGGACGCGCATGTGTGGATTGTACTGCAAAAGTTGGTTTGTCATTTTATCCAGACGGTCCTTTTCTGCCTTCCAGTACCTTTGACTAAATTGTTATTTGTACTGTGAGCATACGAGTAGTAGTTTTACGATGGCTCTCACATGCACTTACTTTCTGCAGTCATCCGTTCCATGTATGCGCACTTCTGACAATGAAAAGATGATCCCACCCATCTCATCCACTGCCTTGCCGTACAGGCGGTTTTGATGTGATACTGTGCGAATGGTGATGATCGTGTTGTCTTTGAAGCGTTCGATCCGTCGTCCAAACTCATCGTCCAATCCAAACTTCTTTGCGAACCACTTTGTGGATTGTAGTGCCGTGTCTTCAACGTGTATCCAGAGCTGCCAATTGTGTTGTTGTTGTTGCTGTTGCTGTCCGACAGTGGAGCATTTGACTAAGGGATGTATCAGGTCCGCAAAGTTTTCTGTCGCCCATACAGACGCGTCTTGCTGCTCCCTTGATACTTTACTCTATACAAGATTTCGATTTTGATGAGCGACATTGTTCTTTGTAGCGTAACAGATGGCAATCTTTGTTACCTTTCTCACGGATTCAAGCATACGTTTCTCCAAGTATAGACATTCTCGTACGCGTTGTGCTTTGACAGCTTTGCACGCGGGTTTCAGAATTCGCTTTGATAATCGATCCACTAGACGATGGAGGCAGCCACGCTCTTTTGCTAACCGTTGATTATAAGTAATCCGAGTGCGTGTGCGGTTCAACAATGGTTGCATATTGCGTTTCAAGTCTTTATATTGGTGGAGCGTGCTCGTCGCAACGACTTGCACTTCTTCCAGAACTGTAGCATTGAACACTTCTGCACCAAGTGAGTTGGTCAGTTCCGCAAGCATCGCTTCGCGTTGTTGGCGCTCGGCTATTGCAGCCCGTTCTTGAGCTTCTCGTTGTTGTTTAAGTCGATGAGCCGTCTCCGCTGCTGCAGCTGCTGCTGCGGCCGCTGCTGCTTCCTTTTGTTTGCGTTCTTGCTCCGCCCTTAGCTGTGCTTGCATGGCAGCTTCTTGTTTTTGTTGTCTTTGTCGTTGCTGTAAAAGGGCGGCTTGCCTCAATTGCTGCTGCTGTGTTTCTGCGCGCTTTCTTTCTCGCTCGGCCAGCTCTTCTGCTGACAACGTTGGAGTCGCATTGACGATGCGCCGTACGACAGGAAAGTCAGTGACTACATTCGTCGGCAGTAAAGTTCTTTTTCCGCTTAAAAACGTCGTATTCTTCGTCTCAACGTTGGCTAGAGGCGGATGTTGGAGATCACGAACGGTGACTGAGGTGCTGATATGTAATTCGGAATTTGCATCACTGTTAATGATATCACTGTACGATCTACCACCCTTTTTAGGATCCACCAACAGACACGATCGACGTTGGCGTGGTAATGATAATGGCTCTAATGAATACCATTGTTATATTTAGATCTCTCGCAAAACTTTCTTCAGAGTACAGTCTTCTTTCGAGATACAAAGCAAAGGCCAATTAGAAGAGCAGTAAACTTACCGACGAACAAGGTTGTTTTGCCTTTTATTTTCTGACCAAATCGAACGAGAACGGTGTTGTCTGTTTTCTCAATCACGAGTCCGTATAGATTTGCCTCGACAAGGAAATGCTTTACATCGTCATATGCAAGTAGCTGTCGTAGATATTCAGAGTCCACGCCCTTGTAGTTGAAGATGTACGCGCGTGACATGGCTTTGAGAGCACCTTTTCGGATTTCCGCAAAATGCGTTTCAATCATACAGGCGAGGAGAAAGGGTGTCTCGCTGCTGCCAACGAGTTTGAATAACTTTGCATAGTAGTTCTTCGCAGCCAGCACGTTTTCTGGTTTGTTTCTTCGTTCGGACGTTTGCATAATTTCGTTGTTGCGTTGAATACTTTCATAGAATCGGAATGCTTGCCTTAGATAAGGATGTTGGCGGACATATTCGGGTAGCATTGTCATCATGCGCGATGCAAGTTCATGATCTCGGATATTGTATATTAAGTGGTATGCTCGGAACTCGCCTTCGTTTGGCAAATGGATATTCTCTTGTCGTAGATCGTTGTAAAATTCCATCAAACTGATAAGCACTATAGCAGTAGTAGTAGCACCATGATGGACAAGTTAGAGAATAAGTCGTCAGCTTATTTTATTTTGTTGTTCATTTACCTTTTCCAAGCTGTTCCGTTTCTTGCTGTTGACTGAACTTGTCCTCATCATATTCACAAAGCTCGTGCAGTGCCAAAATATGAAAGCGAGCAATGCGTTCATGAACTTGAACAGTTACTACATTGCGAATATTTTGTAACGTAAAGTCTTGACGGACTCCACGTGTTCGATCCCATAAGAAAGCATGGCAAGAAATGAACTGGTTATTGGAAAGTACGTTGTTGAACAAATAGTCGAGTGTTTTCTGTATAATGCATTGATTCGAGTCAGTATATACATTGCTATGCCCAATAGCCCCTTTTTATTCTGCACGATATTACAAGTCACCATTAAAATAAGCAGTAGTACATACCGTAAGGACAGCCGGAGGACGAACATCGGATGGTAGAGGCTGTTCATTGCCTGCAGCAGAACGGCGGTATCTTTTCACTGCCTTATTAGGATCCGCATTTCCAAATGCATCCTATTCCGTATGCGTGCGTATGGTCCGTTCAAGTAAATTAGCATACATTCAGTACCATGTTGTGCCTGTCATCCGATATAAGAGAGCATTTGGTGGGGACTTACGACTTCTAAGGGGTCCAACATATTCTGAACTTCGCGCTCAACAATTTCGAAAGCAGGACACATCGATTGACATGTTCCTCTAAAGTCAATCGCGTCTTCGAGGCGCCTAGGAACATCAGGATCAGCGATCTGACCGGTTCTGATAGCTTCTCGACGTTCGATAACACGATCTTCTTTCATCTGAAGACATAGATGCCGTTATTAGTGGAGGAGACCAGGGAGGGATAGAAGCATAGTAATATAGTGTATAGTAGGATTGCTCATTTTTTGATCCTGCAAACTATAAATATATATACCTGGGTATATAAAATGCTTTTATCCGTGTCGCCAAAACGTTTCAGTCGTTGTTCGGCTGTTGATGTATTCTTTGAGCTCATTGCTGGTGGTTGCATTGACGAAATGTCGTGATCTTGCTGAAGACCTGGACGTGTCCACTGCTTGTTGCGATGTTTGGGCACGTTTTTCTGATTGCCAGCATTAGGGTTATGATTCTTATTGTTGTTGTTGTTGTTGTTGTTGTGGGGAATAGCATTTGAGCCGTCTCCATGTTTCCGTCCCATGTACTTGTTACCACGACCTCGTCCGCGTGGTGCATTGGAGCCACCGCGCCCTTCGTTGTTTCTTTGAGTAAACATGAGGAACGAGACCGAGGAGGTATAAGAATGAAAGGGAGACAAAGAGAGCAAAGCGCCCAAATTTCCAAACTTGCGAGTTATGAAACGCCGCCGCTGGAACTCAAAACCCATTGAACTTTTTTTATTATTATTTTCTACTTGTCTACACGAACCACCATTTCCGCCGTTAAAAAACCTAGAGCATGACAACGGTGGCGGCACAATTATCACGGATCCTCTCTGACTATTTAGCAGACGAGTCACGCGTTTGCACTTTTCTTCCGTTCATTCTCGAGGCGATCACTAACAATAACCTTTTGACGGACGATGCTAAAAACGACGACGACGCCATTGTCAAACGCAAATGGACAGTACGATTAAACGCGTTGCTCGGATCTAAGCAAGCCACGACACGCTGGGCTGCGATCAGTCTGATAAAAGAAACATGTGACCAGTCAGAAAGCTTGTATGCCTCGGGCGTACAGTCTTGGGCAGCACAGTTGTTGGGTATCCTTGCGGTAATAATCATTCATTCAATCATAATGTGGTGGCGACGCATATAGAAAACTTCTTTTTTTCTGAAAGTGATTCCAAGAGAAAGAGAGAGAAAGTATACGAGCTGACATGATGATGGCTTGTTGTTGTTTTTTCGCTATATAGAAACCAGAAAGTACCATGAATATCACAGCATCTATCGAAACGCTCTCTGTTCTTTTTGAAAAGACGATCGGCAAGACCGAGTTGCATGCCGAAGTGACAAGCAAGTCGCTACCCCGCTTCAACCAGCTCCTTCTTACTCTTGGCCGTAACCCTGAATTGATAGTATGTTTTATTGGAGAAACAGGATAGCAGAATGAGGTGAATTAACCAAGTATGCTGTATACAGCCAGTAACACTCGTTGCATTATCGAAAAACATGGAGCTTTTCCCATCCATGTCACGCCACATTACGGATCAGACATTGAAGATGTATATTTCATGTTTGGATGGCACCACAGACGTGTCTCCAAACTTGATTGGCAGATGTCTGGCCGCATCCTGTCGAACTAGTACAAAGACCAACTTTGCCAGTAACTGGCAAGAAATGTTGATGCGACTTGTTGGTTCAGTACACGAGGCATTGGATCGGTTGTTTGATACGGTTGATGAAGGTATACATATATATTGAAGGATGCAAGAGGAAAGATGAAGAAGACGAAAGGTTTTATTTTTCGTAACTTACACTGGTTAAATTTTATGTGTGAATTAGAGGACAATGTTCCGGATCGAGTGGCAGGTTATCCATTGTCCTCCATTGCACCAGATTACGTTGAAGCATTCCCGACACTTTTGAAACGAATTCGATACATACAAGATACCATTGCTGTTTATTTGACGTAAGTTTACAGTATAGAAGCTATAATTCCCCCAGTGTTATCTAATCTATAAATGAAAAAAAAAATCTTGACAGGTCAAAAACGATGGTACCGGTAGGTGTGCCTATTGCTCATCTCACGCGACTCTGTTGCCGAATTTATAACGTCTACCAAGGCTGTGTGGTGAGTACCTTTTACTTGTTCATGTGTGCTTTTCCCATTCAAGTTACTAACCCTACTCTTGGAAAGATGCGGGAATTTAAGCCCAAGGATGAATATGCTTGTCTTATGACATGTCTCCCAGCACTCCATTTAGGCACAAACAAGCTGCTTGCAAGCTTACTTTTATGGTATGTTCGTTCCGTCGTCAATGTCGATTTTATTTGGATGAAGAGGAATGGCTATTGACTATCATACATTTCAATGGGTCTATTATAGTGCGGATGCAGGTATGGCACAATATGGCAAACTGCTGGCTCGTATTCTTTTACGGTTATTGAGTGAAAATAGCAAAAAGAGGTAATGTGGCTATCAAAAAGCCAAAAGTGGCACAACTGTGTGTAGCTAATACTCTGTCAATTTTAATATAGAGCTGTCAAAATATCGGTGTATAACCTTATCTCTTTATGCTTGCGAAAGTTCGGATACGCTTTTGCCGACACCATTTTGAAAGCCGTGATTTCTTCTGCTATTGACGATTTGAAGGCAATTGAGCGTAAAAAGTTGGATGTCGTTGTACCAGAGAAGGTAAGAGGAATATATTGTGACTGTAGTGGCACTTTGATCTCCTAGTGAAGATTGAACCGTTTTGTTATAATATAATAGAAGGTCGCAGGCAAGAAACGACGCGCCGAGCATATCAGTTCCGACGCTTTTACAAACGCCGATTCCATCTCTTATCAGCCGTGCGATATTCAAATGGCAGCACTCGAAGTACTTCAAGATCTTTTGACCTTACACGGCAATTCCATGGACGCCAATTTGCGCTCCTCGATCGATACTATTGTAGTCTCAAGAATTTTGCAAGCAGCATATCTTGGCGACTCTAACGAAGAAAGCTCTGCTGTCAAGTGTTGTCTGTACAAATGCTTGCTGAGTTCCATCATGAGCCCAAATACCAACCAGGCCAGTCTTTTACCGCATGCTGTCAGGATTTTCAGTGCTGGACAGAATGACGAGACACATGAGGTATATATGGTCTTCTTCTTCCTCCCACTCCCGCTCTGTATATTAAAGAAAAGTGAGAGACGTTTACTGATGGATTGTTATAATTATCATTGACAGCTTCGTGTGATATGTACGCAAGGCTTAGCAATCTGTGATCTTTGTATGCATACTCGAATGCCTCCAATTCAACGCGCAACACCAGCACCGCCTCCTCCAGTACAACAAGCAACATCTACTACTACCAGCACCACTGTCACAAGTTTCTTCCTTGAAGAAGAAAAAGAAGACCAAGAAGAGCAGGTCGAAAAGCTTTCTGAACAAGTAGAGCAACCAGCATCTCCTGTACAGAAAGCGGCACCAATAACAAAAAGTCCTGTGGTTTCTCGCTCCAACGTGATACGTGTTCCTGAAGAAGATGAAGACGACGACGACGATATAACGATGATGCAAAATCAACACCCAAACAGCAATTCTTCTGCATCAGCTACCACTATCCCTTCCGCGAGCCGTGATGAAGAAGAAAAATCTAATCAAGAGCCACCAGTAGTAGCCCCAGTATTCTCTTCTTTAACGTCGTCACTATCGGCAACCGATGGTGATAATTCAGATAAGGTCGTAACCAGCTTTACGGCTGAATCATTCAGTGATACATCTACATCATCAACACAACCACCAAAGCAAACCAACGGCAAGAACAAAGGAACCACTACTATGGAAGAGGACGAATCTAACGACGAGGAGTTTGAGATACCGGAAATCAGCATGGAGGACTAAATTTTCAAAAGACACACGCAAGCAGTAATAATAATGGTAATAAAGAAGAAAAAAAGAAAAACGGCATAGTATATATATATATATATATGTATAAGATTGAAAGGAAGAGAGAAAAAAAGGAGCGAGGGGAAGTTTTGTAATAGTACATGCATGTGCGCGTTGGTTTGACTTGCAAAAGAAAAGGATATATATTACGGGGAAGACAAGGGACGTTTTTTACTGGTGTGATGGTGGCAAAGGATAAGAGTAAAGAAGCAAAAGAAGATTAGTAACCCTCGATAGGAGCAGAGTCTCTGTGATGACGGACATCTTGAATAAGCGAGCGATAATGCTTGTTTTCCAATTTGTCGAGTGGTACTGCATCTCCATCTTCACCACCGTTGAAGAAGACTTTCAGGAGCTGTTGATTGAATACATAATATGAGTTCACGCGTCCATGGATATCTGTTTATTCGCTGACCAGTCATGAAAATAAATAAAAAGGACATTTACCTCGAGCCATTTGAGAACGATGTGTTCCTCGTATTCGTCCAGTGAGGCATCTTGTTGATGGTTATTCTCGGTCTTGGGAGTACGCAAGACACCCTCCAAGGTCAATAGCACCTCTTTCCATATCTTCAGTACAACCAACTGCATATTGGTTTCTGACAAGTTATCATTTAGAATTTTGAGGTTCTTTTCCAGATAGTCCAATAATGGGGCGATCGCATCTTCACACTCTTGTAAGCTTGGTTCAACTTGCTTGTTAGAGCGGCTAAATGATGAGAAGAAGCTCTTGTCTTTGCGCATCAGTTTATCCAATGTGCGTCGGGATAAACAGTATCGCATGAATCGACCCATCTGGTAAACAATAACAACCAACAAAGGAATGATTAGTACGATTGTATGTTTATCATGACTGAATAAAGTCAATGAGGCAATTAGAATGAATCTTACCTGGTCAACGATGAGCGCTGCTGCATCGTTTTCGGATCGTTTCAGAGTACGGAATGCCTTGACGAACCAAAACTGGATGTCATCTTTTTCACCGACCAGACTTACACGCAAATGTAATTTGCCTTGAGGGTGTAGTGTAAGATTCAGATCATGCATCTGATAATCATCGAAATAACTGGGCGACAGTTTAAACCAAACGCTGCCGCATTCTTGGTTGGCACCAATCATGTCTTCATCATAAACAACGGCCAATGCGTCGGCATCACGCTCGTTTAGCCAGATATCAAATGTTTGATCCCAGCGTGGATTGAGCGTTTTGTAAACTGTACGTGTCTTTGCGACTTCCCTTTTGCTGATTTCCAGAACGACATATGGATCGCTCAGGCCGTTGTTGTCCAGTGCCTGTAAATTTTCGGCACGAACGACACGGATCGAGTACAAAAAGTTCGTTTGTTCGGTCTTTTCGACTGCGGGAGAGCCGAATTCACGCATTCTGTCTGCAATTTCGTCCACGTCCATAATTTGATACAATCGGTCAAGTCGACTACGAGCTGCTTCAATGTCGTTGATCATTACGCATAGCTATCATTTTCTCTGTATTAATTGATCCGAGCTTTGCGAAAGAAACCTATGTATTCAGTTCTATTTTTACCTCTGGATTAAAATCGGGTGGCATGGCTTCTTCTTTGACAGTATTATGGCTACCAGTAAGATAGCGTGCTTTGTCAAGGAAGGAGCCTGTCGAGGAGGGGTCGGCTTCCAATTCCTGCGGTGGACTGACTTCTTCAAGAATGAAGTGCTCAATGGTATTTGTGTATTGATCAAGAGCAATGGCAATTACCTATAAAATTTGTGGGTTCAAGTTTAACTTTATACTACTAGAGCACCATTGTTATTTCTCTTTTACCTTTGATAATGCTGTTAGGAACCGGCAGCGCTGGAGCTCATTAGGCCATTGTAAGTTTTGTACAAAGTCCACAGCTTGGTGGAACATACTGAATAGATCGACAATAGAGGAAGAGTGTACTGCTGTTTCGTTGATAGGTTTAAACTATGAGGTGATGATACGGTATATTGCTAAGTTAGCCTATACACTCTTGTCCATATTCCTTGTAATATGGAAATCCATCACTCCTACCTCATCTTGTTTAATAGCATTTTCCACCCATTCTGGAGTTGCTGCGTGTGTGGTCTTGAGCCATCGTCGGACATGCTGTAAGAACCATGATTCTACTTTAAACAAGGCCGCCTTTTGTCTACAAATGCATTCAACGAAGTGTGTTGTTATAAAACAAAGGTTTCATGCAACTGCTAAAAGTCAAAGTGTTTTTTCTTTACCGAGGGCCATATTGATCATAGAGTCGCTTCAGACTCAGAACTTTGTGGTATAATTCAAATGTGACCTCGACAGGTGCGTTTCGTGCTTCAGGTGAATATGCCCAATTTTCCATTTCCAAGGCGAAAAATGGCATGTGTCGTGCCATTACAATGCCAGGAACTTCCAAGTAACTATCATGTTCAATATGCAAGATGTCAGTGTTTGTGTGAAAGAAGAGAAAAAACATGTCTTAAATTTCCTCTCTTACCCTTTGATTGGCGTGCTAAACTTCTTTTTAGATATAGATACCAGCTCTTTGATAAGTTTGTCAGCCAATGTAAGCAAATTGGTAAGACTGTCCTGGGTATCATCAAGAATCGCTTTCTCGAGTGTTCGCCATCGACTCACAGCAGCACCCTACATGTAGAAATACAGGATTAAATATAATGCAACCGATACACATGAGACCCACTCATCCCCACTGTCTTTTACCATACCTCTACTGTCTCTTCCAAACGAGAGAATGCTAACATAGGATCGGCATGGTCTTCTAAGTATGCGGGGTTTTCATATATTTTATCGAGCATTCCAACAAGATCGTATACCCAAGAAGGTCTATAGTTCAAAGGTCAACATTATTGTTTTCGTTTGTAAGTTTAGCGACGAAAGAAAGCGTACGTGGTCTATGAAATTTACCTTATTTTCCAGTATTCTGAGAGAGCGGCCTCCAATTCATGCAGCAGGGTATGGTTAAGACCTTCATATGCACGAATGAGAGACTCTCGCTTGACACATTTCAAAAAGTGTCATAATGAGTGATATGTACATTTCATAATGAATATAACGAAAAAAAAAATAGTTCAAGCTTACATCATTGATCGCCCAAGAACTGGAATCATTTTCCTTGATAACTTTATCTAGAGCACGTGATGCATCCTTGACATCTTCCAAATCGAGTTTGTTTTGATCAAAGCGGGTCCGAACAAGTTCGAGATACAACACGGCACGGAAAGGAGACGACAGACGCCATGTTCGCCAGCACTCACGCAAAAGCTCGTCAGACTGTTGTGATAGAACACTCGTTTTGGCGCGTTCGCAATCTGGCACCACTTCGTTATCATAATCGATACACATGGACATGAGCAAGCGGAAATAGGAGCGAGGATCGTTTGGAATGAAAGCAAAAGTGTTTTGCTAGTATAAATTCACATGTCAATCAATGTTGCCTATGTTATCAACACGTATTTCCCCCCGTTTCAATTTTGTAACTTACACTATCAGTTTCGCCTTGTTGGAGCGAGTTTCTCGAGCGAGCTCCTTCACTCGCAAGTAAGTTGGAGAAGCCCATGTCCGTTTCGCTTGCTGAATTAAGTGCCAAGTTGGGCTTCATCAGCATCATTGTGTTCATCAGTTCTGTCAGCTGTTTGACTTCACGGCGATGCCAGTTATCGTACGCTTGCTGACTGGGGAAATCTTCTCGTCGTCCGGGAAACGATTGGTTGGTATGGACATTGTTGATACATTTTTTGAGATCCATCAAAATAGCCTTTTCAACATTAAAGCACCGTTAGCATATGCATATACACACATCATGGATACGCAAGATATGCAGTTGTGCTACCAGCTTTTCTCTCCTGCTCCTACCCCTCTGTGCCACATCCCAACATTCGCTTTTTCCTTACAGAATCAGTACAAACAGCACGAAGCTCCTTCAACTTCTTTCGATGATCCGCATCACTGACTTGGAACATATTCTGGATCAAGGATATCATGGGGAAACTCTCGAGAGCTTCAATCGAACCGTCTGCCGGCTGAGGCGAGTTTGGTGAAGGCGGCGCAGGCTGCTTTCGATCCGACTGGCGTCGCTTCGTCGGCGTGATGAAATGGTTGAGCTTCTCCATCAATTCGGGGGTGGCGGACGAAGGTGCATCTTCCTGGACGGTCTGCTTGACGATTTCTGCAAACCGGGCGATATGACGGTTGAGTTCCTCATACCAGATCGCAGGGTTCGGATCCGATTTGCGAAGCTCAGCCTCAGCCGTTTTCAGAAATGTAATGACAAGGTCGTTGACGGTACCGGTGGGTCGATACCGTTGCTGCTGCAGCTTGGATTGAAACTGCGAGATGATGGCCAGAAATATCTTTTCCTCGCGATCCATTTTCGACAAGTCTTTGCTCTTCTTCACCTCGTCAAGTCGTTTCAGGAGCCCGCGTACTATCTCTCGTGTCAACTTGTCCGACTTTTTCTCATCATCACCAAATTTGTCCGTCAGCGATCCGAGTACACCGCTCACACCCATATGGATGGAATGACGGTTGTCGCCTCGGTCCTTTTTCGATGCATTCAATGCTGCACTGTTGTTGTTGCCTGACTGTTCCAGGTATGCTCGAAGTGCACATCGTAGAGCGTAATCGTATACGGCCATTGGATTCGCCGTGCGGTTCTTGCTGCGCCCGCTACGACGAAGTTTTGACCCAGACTTGACTTCCATAACCGAGTTTATTTAGAATTCGCTTTCTTAAAAGAGATGGTCGATGAGGGTTTATTTTTTTAAAAAGGAAAAAAGGGGGAAAAGAAGGTAGGAAGCAGGTGAAAGGCTAGTATGTAACTGAGTTTTGTTTCGGTTTGCTGTCTTTGTGCCCGATCTGGATTTTATATGAAAAAAATAAAGTTGCTAAAACGGATGATTTGCCGCCGTGTACGGGCTTCTTGTTCGATGATTTTCATGCAAGCAGCAGATTGCTCGAGGTGTATGGAACCAGATTACAGAAGATTTGAGGATGTGCTAGCTTCTGACATATACGCGACAAAGAGCGAGTGCTGTCAGAATATGAAGCACATCTTCCAAGCAACCGAAAACCCGCAAGTGCCTCGGATGTACGGATGACCTTGTCGGAGCTAGACGCCTCCCACCTAATCCGTCGCCATTTCTGCTCTAGAGTGGCCAACTTCCTCACTGTACTTTATAATGATCAAATCTGTTTTAATCTTCAACAACCATGGCAAACCTCGGTTAATTAAATTTTACCAACAAATTGTAACGTTTCCATCGAGTGGAGTCATTTGACCACAGCAGCACTTTATTAACAATGCGAGGGCTCTTCCCTCTCGCTTACAGGATATCGCAACACAACAGGCACTGGTTCAAGAAATATATTCACTCGTATCAAAACGACCTGACACAGTATGCAACTTTCTTGAAGGAAGCAAACTCTTGGGTGGCAAAGACACACGCGTAATTTACCGTCACTATGCAACACTCTATTTTGTATTTGTGGTCGATGAAAGCGAAAGCGAGCTTGGCATTCTAGACTTGATTCAGGTTTGCGCCTTTTTCACTCTCTATCTCTCTTCAGGCATTACTCCATTTGTTTCAAAACTCATAAACGAACGTGCATATCCAGGTGTTTGTCGAAAGTTTGGATCGCTGTTTTGAAAACGTGTGTGAATTGGACCTGGTATGTGAATATAATGGATAGAGAGACGACGACGGCTACCATATCCGAATCGTTGGATAGTATAGAGAGCTAAAAAGCCAATTTTTTGCTCGTTCGCCCTATTAGATTTTCCATTTTGACGAGGTAACCACAAACAAGCAGGCTAACGTAGAGGAGAGATGATACCAAAGTTACATGTCATATTGATTGGATGATGTATATCTCGGAGATAGGTGCATCATATTCTGTCAGAGATAGTACAAGGAGGCATGGTACTCGAAACCAACATGAATGAGATCGTGGCAGCGATAAATGAGATGAACAAGGCAAAGAAGAAATCGGGCAGTGTGTCAACAGGCAGTCTATCTACCCGGGCTAGTGAAACATTGCGTGCAGGATTCCGTCATTAGAACCAGCAAGCAGCAGCATACCAATTTGCATACACGTCATATTTTTATTTGGACCATATATATAAAAACAAATTGAAGGGAAAGGGAAAAAGAACAAAAAGCAAACATAAGAAGAACGCATGAACAAGGAAAGAGAGGAAAAAGAGACTGGATATCTGGTTGTTGTTGTTGTTGTTGTTGTTGTTGTTGTTGTTGCTGCTGTTGCCACTCTTGATCATGCCAACACTTTACCATTCTTGACCTCTGTTGCCATAAGCCTGTTGACTCGTCGGCTCAACAACTGCTCGGTACGATACTTTTCGTAGAAGCGCTCAAAAGTGTCAATACGCAACATGTCGCGATGGTCAGTGACAATCATAGATCGAATCTTTTCAAAGTCGCAGTGATCGGGGTTGCTGCACTCGACAACCGCCCAGGGATATCGTCGACCCAAGATGCTTTTATTCGGCCGTGCCATGTTTCGTTTGTTGTTGTTGCTGTTGTTGTTGTTGTTGCTGCTGCTGTTCCTGCGGGCTGCGTTGGCTGGTTTTGGTGAGGATGGCTCAAAATCTTTAATATCTTGCGATCCGTGATGATTGCACTGTTGTGTTTCGCGTGGTGTGAGCGGCACTGGACGGCCAGTATCAGGGTCTTCTTCGTATCCAAAGGTGGTGTATGGCATTTGCTCCAAGTACCCGATCATGGTACGTGCATCTTCATCGTCGTCTTCGTCTACACACTCGCGCAACATTTCAAGAATACATGTCATCGTAAGCGATCCTCGTTCGAGAGCTTCTACGTCGCGTTGCTCGTTGTGATCATTATATTCATTTTCTTGTTGATCTTGTTGCTGTTCATCATCATTATTGGCGCTCTTGCTGCTGCTGCCGTCACGTCCATTGCTTGCTTCATCCTCTTGGTCGTCTTCCAAATCAATAAAGCCGTAAATTGGTATCTGCAGCGCATCGAAAATGTCATTTCGGAAACCTTTCTTGAGATTTTCGCGTTGGCAGACGGTGAGCGTGTCCGCTTTGCCGATAATAGGGATAACATTGACTCTGGAGCTAAGGACTCGGAGCGCATAACGATCCGTGTCGCTGAGGCAGTTGTCCATGGTGTCCAAAAAGTACAAGCAGGCATGAATCTGCGTATCGAGGGCCTTTGTATCACGCTTCACTTTTGTTTCCTAAAAGCAGCGATGACAAAAAGAAGCAGAAAACGGGAATACAGTATTCAGATATCACTTAGTTACATATCGGACGTACAGTACACACATCAAATGCTAGCAATGGTATACCTCTATCAACGTGCGCTCAAACTGATGATCGATGTATTTAGCAACGTAGCGAAGCTGGTGGTCAATGGCCAAGCCATCATCAAAACCGGGTGTGTCGATCAGCGTAAACGAAATTCTTTCGCCATCCTCTTCCACATGCATGGATACGCTGTAAAAGTCCTCAGTGGCACGCAGCTGTTCCTTGAGCACCATGGGTCTTGATTCTTCGAGGGTTCCCTGGATAATGTTGCACTTGAGCCGTTCGCAAAGCGTTCGGACGAACATGGTCTTGCCCGTGCCAGCTTGGCCAGCCACCATGACATTGAAATAAGAAATCGGCTCCTTGCGTGATCGAGCGGTCTGTTGACCGGAGAGTTTTTGAGAGTAGGCGTTGTATAGCATTGTTGTTGTAGGTTGTGCTCTTGCACCAAGGAGAACAGCTTTTGGCACACCTGTCAAAACAATGTGCTTTTATATACCTTTTCTCTTTTGAGATATGATCTGCCAGAGAGATGTGGGCCATTTGTTTGTTGATTTGTTTATTTGAAAAGGAAGAGAGAGAAAGAAAAAAGTGATATTCATAACACAACCGAAGGAATAGTGTACAGCAAGAGATTGCGCAGCTGTCATTTTAATCATAAGAGCGCCACAGCCACCACTGCCACACAGCCGGGAAAATATAAGGAAGTCAACCGAGAAAGAGAGCTTATTGCTTTGAGGAAACAAACAAACAAATCACCATCAAGAAAGCGAAAGAGAGAAAAACAGCCGTAATTGCTATGACACACCCCACAAAGATACTTTATTTCATTACGAGCTATCTCGGCTGTTGCATAAGCTGTGCTTTCTGCAGGTACCAAAGCAAAACAGAATATAAGCTGTCAGTTAGAAACTGAATATCACCACATCCACAATCATAATACAATACTGTTTTCCCACCAAACAACATTTCACATATCTCTTTGAAAATCTTACCAGTTGCCTTATTTGATCTCTGTGCTCTGGACCAAGTGCATTGATTTGTTCGTCCGTCAGTTGTAATACTTGCATCAACAATGCCTTTTGCTGCTCTTTGACATCTGAACACAAGACATGGTGGATTAGCACATTCGGGTCTAGTATGAGCAGTCCGTAACAAAAGAATACTTTATCAATTAATTTACCTCCACCAAGTGCTGCTCCCATTGCTGCTGCTGCACCTCCCATAGGCGCCATAAAGGGCATTTGCGGTGTCATCTGTGGAGCCATTTGTGGTGGTAAATGCTGCGGTTGTTGGTGTTGTTGTTGCTGCTGCTGCTGTGGCGGTTGTGGCAGTGGTTGTGGTTGTTGTGGTTGTTGCTGCTGAGGCATAGGCATAGGCGGTTGCATCGGCTGCGGTACAGGCTGTGTCGGTGCTGAAGGTGGAGCAACTGGCGACTGTGTTGCGCCGGTTGGATTGCTCATAATTCTCTGCAAATAACAGGTAATATTAAACAAGTATCTGTTTAATATTATTTCATACCTCGATTAAAAGGGATACTAAGGGCAACCTAGCACTTACCGTGATAATGTTTGGATCAACAATGTTCATCATTACCATTGCTTGGAATAATGCGTATGCAACCTGCGGATTGGATCCCAAAAACTCGCGTGTAAAGCCTGGTCGATCAAAGGACATTTGCTATTTGTATGCACATGTTAGTGATATCCAACGGACGCAACTATCCATTGACGCATGTATGCTGACGGTTATACAAACCTTCATGTGCGTCATTAATGTAAATAGATCCTGTGAGCTCATGGACGCCAACACTTTGGAGATTTCATCGACTGAGGTACCAGATCCCGGCGGCTTTGGTGGCATACCGGGCGGTTGTCCCATCATGGGTGGTGGTGGCTGTTGAGGTGCTTGTGCCTGCGGTGGAGGAGGTCCGGATCTAGGCTGTTAAAATCATGTATTGATAGATAGATATATAAGTTTAAGTATTTGTCCAAGAGGAAAAGGGGTGCTGCTGTTGTTCGTTATTGATAGGAATATTTACAGGTTGTGGTGGTTGCTGCTGCTGCTGCTGTTGATGTTGTTTGTGGTGTCGTTGGTTGTCCAAGTGAGGATCCATGGCAGCATAATCAACACGGATCTGTCGACCGCCAATGTCATAGTCGTTCAAATTTCGCACAGCACTTGCTGCCGTTTCAGCATCTAGATTTCAAGGATCACAACTGTCAATGATCAAATTATTCAAGAAAAAAATACGACGCGCTATTCACGAACCATAGAACTCGCAAAATCCATATCCCTTCGGTCGTCCTGTTTCACGATCGAATAACAAACTACACAACAAAGGTGCGTACGAGCATTAAGATTTATCTCTTCCTTCAGCATGGTAACATACAAAGTCTCTCTCCCTCTATATTACCGAAATGAAGCGACAGGGCCGACTTCTTTGAAAATGTCAATCAGTTGCTCTTCAGTTAATTCAAAAGGGATGTTGCCCACTAAGCAATGTATATTCGACTCGTTAGATTCTCGCAAACAATGAGCGGCTCTTTTTAATCGCAAGAAAAACTATATACCGAACACTACGCGTGAGCCTCTTGCTGGTTGATTCATTCTCTTTTTAAATAACTGGTAAAAAGAAAAAGTTCAGAGCGCTTTTTCGTTCCACCTATACCAAAATCTTATATTGAAACTCCTTGCACACACAAAGCAAACCTCTCTCGCTTCATTTTTTTTCACAGACATACGCACACTCATATAAAACATGGATTTCCAAAATCGAGTTGGCAGCAAAATCAGAAGCGGTGGTGTCGCAGGATGGTCCGAATCAAACGTCGATCGTCGAGAGCGTCTTCGCAAGCTTGCTTTGGAAACGATTGACATTTCCAAAGATCCCTATTTCATGAAAAATCACTTGGGATCGTACGAATGTAAACTGTGTTTGACTTTACACACCAGCGAAGGATCCTACCTTGCACATACCCAAGGCAAAAAGCATCAGACCAATCTCGCACGACGTGCAGCCAAGGAAGCAAAAGAATCGTCAGCTATTCAGCCAGCAGTGGGCCCTGCGAAACCTTCGGTGCAGCGACGCAATGTCATCAAGATCGGACGACCTGGTTATCGAATCACCAAAGTACGTGACCCAGTCACTCGACAGCACGGCCTCTTGTTCCAAATCCAATATCCACAAATTGCAGAAGATATCACTCCTCGCTATCGGTTTATGTCAGCCTATGAGCAAAGGATCGAGGCACCTAACAAGGGCTATCAATATCTGTTGGTGGCTGCTGAACCATATGAGACTGTAGCATTCAAGGTGGAGAGCAAGGAAGTGGATCGGGCAGAAGGAAAGTTCTGGACACATTGGGATCAAGATTCTAAACAGTACTCTTTGCAATTTTTCTATTCAATGTAACGATGAATAATTCTTTTTTGTCTACCTCCACCTCTCTCTTTCTCCTTTTGCATATCACGCATCTTCTTTTCCGTCATATTTTCCCGTCTCTCAACAACCCAGTGTACAATTTGCTATTCCATCCACCTTCTTCCTCTCTCCAATTAACCGTAATACCTTTAAAACAGATGCACTTTGTGTTCCGAACCCCCCAAAAAAAAAGATTGTAGATCAGGTGAACAATTATATATATATATAAAAGGATCCACGCTTGTTCTGACAACAGGCATTTGACAAATAGCTGTTGCACAAAGTTATGTATTGGATCTACTGTATCCAATCATGCGGCTACTATCCAGTGACATTGCAATATGCTAGATACTTTGATCCGAATTCTGATTATGGACCATTTTTCTATCAATAAGTAACACTGTTGAGCGGATCCTTTTTGCAGATTTATTTTCAGTTAGTAGTAGATAAAAAATCGGGGGTTCCTTGAAAGAAGCCAAGTACAAAATGTCACTCACAAAAGAGAAGGCGGTACTTTGTGAGTGAGTGTGGGTTTGATTTGATACCAGCCAGTGAACAAGGAATGATATTTTATGTAGTAGATAGGTTTACAAAAATAATAAGTATATATCGTAAGTAATAGGTACATACACAGAGCCATACAGCCTGCTATCCAAGAGTAGTGTTGTGTAATAGTAGATTATATAAAGAGGTCACAAAGACCTTATGTAAGGGTAGAAAAGAGAGGAGGAGATGTGGAAGGGGAAGGGAGGAGTATGAAAAGGAAGAAAGGAGGGATGGTAAAAGGCGGCGAAAGAAGAAGGACTTAAGCAAGTTCCTTGGGCTCGAATTCCGTTTCTTTCTCGGTTTTGTGATAATACTTCTCCATTTCTGCATCATCACGAGCGATAGCATCGTCTTCAACATCGGTCTTGTCTTGCTTATGATGGAAGAAGTAAACAAGGACCATACAAGCACCGGCAGCACAGGAAATACCAGTGTACATCCAGGTGAGTTTGGGATCAACGGTCACGGATACAAGGGCGAAACTCAAGATGGAAGCAAAACAGTTGGAGAACAAGAACAAAGCCATGACGATTGACTTCATGGACTGAGGAGCCTTCTTGTAGGCGTATTCCAACCCGGTAATAGAGGCAAAAATTTCAGATAAGGCGATAAAGAAGTATGATGGGATCTGGTAGGCAGCAGAAATCCAGTTGGTGTTGCCATCAGGATGATCATAGTAGGGAGGAGTGCGGTAGATCATAGACTGAACACCGGCAGAGTAACCCCTGTTGTGCATTAAGGGAAAAGATGTTAATGGTCAGATACTGTACTGGCCACATAATTGTATACTTTGATACACTTTCTCTAAGACAACCCAACAAAGAAACTTACATTGCGACTGCAGCAAAAAAGAAACCGATGGAGATACGCATGATGGGACGCATGGGGAAGCCGAAACGGCGGAGGAGAGGATAAACAATTCTGTCCATGATGGGAATACAGATAACCAAAGCAATAGGATCGATGTTTTGCATGATATCGTTGGGCACATTACCTGTCAACATCTATAAACACAGATCAAACAAAAGGTTTGTCAGTGAACAATGACCCTTCCTCTTTTTCGTTCCAACAGTGTAGGCCAGAAACTTACGGTAGCAGCCTGGGAGATCAAGTTGTTTGTGATCTGCTGGTAGCAAAGCCAGTAGATGGGGAACCAGCAGAAGACGACACAAGCCTTGAGAGCACGGCGGAGCTCATCAACAAAGATATCGTCCCAGGTAGCCTTGGCTGCCAATTCGGGATGGGTCTTGATGAGGTTGGATGGCTTGCAGGCTTCCATGCTCTTGGTCTTGAAGTAAAACCGAATAAGTCTGCCAGCTTCCAAGAAGACCGAACCACGTGGTGGGGCTTCGATGTAGCGGTTGCGGCCAAGGACGACAACGATAATGCAGACGACGAACATGCAGAGGGGCAACAAGTAAGCTGACCAGAAACCAATGTTCTTTTCCATTTCGGTGGTAGCAATGGCAGAAAGACCACCGACGTTGATGCCAAAGTAGAACATGTTGAACATGCGTTGGTATGTTGCTTGTGGGGTAACGATGACGCGGTTGCCATTCTTGAGGGTGCGAACAAAAGGTGCCCTGCTTTGGTATTGTTCAGCGACGAGCGGCGAGACATTGGATTTGATGCCGCCGGTGCCCAAACCGATCAAGATGATACTGACGATGAAGCCAGGGAATGCGGCATTGTGTTCGATAGCAGTGGGGATGGAGGTGCACACAAGGATGAGCAAGCCAACCATGTAGATGATAGATGATGCGAGGATGGTTTTGTATTTTCCAAGGTACTGATCCGAGACGATAGCAGCGAGAATCTAATGACAACAAAGCCACACAGGTTAGCATTTTTACGAAACCCTGTTTACGCCTTGTATGCAGGGACATTCAAAGACATACCGGTGTAATATAGCACCAAAACCTTTTGAAAGAAAAGAAAATGAAAATACGTGAGAACGTTGGGCGTAATGTGATTTGGTGTACTTTGCGTCAGATAAACTTTGCATTCTACTTACTGGAAGAAAGTCGTCAAGGCAGTAGCAGTCTGTTGTCCTTTGCCCATAGCACCAGGCTGTTCAGCGGGATCTGACGTTTTGAACAAAAAGAAACATGGCGCACATGATTAGTTGAGTGCGCACAGCGTATGCGTGAGAAAGCCAAAAATCCTACTTACAGCCTTCCGGAGGCGCAGGCTGTTGAATGTAATTCTGGAAAGGGCCAGTTAAGCCGTAGTAAGTGAAACGCTCGCACAGCTCAATCAGAATGACAAGGAAAGCAGAGAAGGGCACATGATCGCCGACCTTTACGAAGAGAGAAGGGAAGGTCAGTAAACAGATGGACCAAAATTAAAAAAGAAAAAGATTGACGAAGCGGTTTGTCTCGTTCAGGTACCTCGCGCAGGTTCTTCCAGTCTTCTTCTGTAGGGGCAGGGTGTTCTGAATCATCATGGACTGTCACGACGTCGACGCTTCTAAAATCGTCCTTTTCTTCGATTTTCTCTGACATGATCGAAGAGAGGCAGGGAGACAGAGCAAGTAAAAGAAAAGAAAAGGGTGAAAGGGGACGAGTGGAAAGCGCGCTATTTTATACATCGTGTCTTTCCTCTGGCTTTTGCTCTTCTGTAGGCAGTATTGGAATGCCACACATGATTGGTTGCACACAGCTTGAGGAGTACCTGATCACTGAGCTCACTCTGTCTGTTGTCCATGGAACCTTGGAAGATTAACCCCTTTTGGAGAATATGGCCTGGTTTGCTGCCATATGATGACTTGCCTGTGCACCCGCCAAGTGGCCAACTCAGGCAACTCCGCTTGATTCGAAGTTTTTGTGTCAAAACAAGGAAATTACCGGGTTGCCCAGTAGTTAAGATGCTGCTGATTATCGACTGCAGGTAACTATGGATTTCTTTGTTGCTCTGGTAACGGACGTTCGACACATACGTGGCTCATTCCTCTTAATCAAAATTGATTTATGCATAATAGGTAAGAAAAAGTCATGCACCTTAACTGCTACAATGTACCAGAAGTAGGGTATTTTTGCCCAATTCGGTCCAGTTTGTACTTTTATGTACAACAAAGATAACCACTATTACGTATCCCGATAAGGTGAAAAAAAAAAAAGATCGAGAGAGAAGGTCGTGGGCAAATACGCCGTGTCGGTGTAAAATATCGTCGCTCACAAAAATGGCGACACACGCATCTTTTTTTTTCGAGGAGTACATTTCTCTTACCAGTTCTGCTGCAAGCTGAAGCAAACACATACGCACACATGTGTATGCTAGCATGTCCAAATCACTCTGTTTGATTCACTATAGCCACAACCACTTTAACTACTACTACATGGCATGTATTTCTCTCAAGAGATTGGGCAAAACAGGAAATTATATCCTAAAATAGACAGGCTTCCTTTGCAAACCTTGGCCCTTGAAAATCCTCTCATTAGAGCATGCTCACATAATAGGGTCCTGCCGTAGCTGCATCGTATGATCCAAGTAATCTTTTCATGTCAAGACATTGTCTTAATTTGAATCCTCCGCTTGTAAGAACATGCAGGGAGCCTTCCGATCGACCTTTTTATACATACACATGTCGCTGGGAAATCATGGTAAAACGACGTTGCTTGCCAGGAATCAAAAAGCTGGTGCTCATAGCGCTCTTGTGATATAAAGTGCGAATTCTGTTGCTCTTTACTTGATACCCAAGGCTAACAGTGCGTGTTACTCAAATCCAGGTGGCACAAGCGTACTAAGCAAACAATGTGTTCACATCACTATGCTTTCTTTAAGCGCTCACAAGCTATATAAAAGAAGAGGCGATGCTGCATTAAATGGATATAATCGCTTGGAAAAAGCACTTCGGGTCACTCTACGTATCTTTCTTTGAACATTGCAAATTAGTCGGATCTGATCTGGCGCTGTTTCTGTTTAGAGAACAATACATAGCTGCCGCTGAACAACAAAAACAGTGGAGACAAATATACTATGACTAATCCAGAAAGCAGGACACGCGACAGGCGCTATTAGCGTCTTCTTAGGCATTCTTCTTCATTTGCTACAAACAGCAGGTTAATTGACTTGCTGCATGCTCTGCTTTTGATCGAATTGTATGTTACATTCGACCATGCTGCATTTTGCACATGTAATAGATGACAGCAGCGCTGATAAGACATATTTCGATACGAATGATATGCTTTTGCTTTTCCAAAGGAATAAAGTTTTTCTTCTGATCGGGACATCGAGGCACCCGGGAAAGAAGCTCTTGTGTAACCTCTTTAATGAGTGGCAAACATGATTTTTTCTTTTTTTGCACGTATCAAAGTGATATTGTGCGTGTGACAACGTAAAGAGGCGACTCACCCTTTTCCAAATTTTCCCGCGCTCGTTTCCCACGGCTATTGGTTAACGAATTTGTGTAACCCTCATTCTCGGATCTCAGCGATTCGCTGAGCGCAAGACTTTATTTCGACTAGATTTGACCAGAAAAGGATCTTTTATCAAATCAAAACGTCAAGCGCGGTGATGGTTATCGTAATTGCCGATAGGATTGGTAACGACTATCATAGTCGCAACCATGCTTACGTATGCACAGCACACAACCTTAAGAAACCCGAATCGCCGGTTAGTGCTGCAGCCTGCCTTCAACGGGGGTCTCTCCACCGTCGCAACTGCTCTTACATTGAATCTGATCAGCGGACCTGAACCGCAGACGATCCTGACAGAAACTGCTGTTATCGGTATGTCGTGGAGAAAGATGGGGTGAGCCAATCATTCTACAAGAACTAATGTGTCGGATCTATTGTTGTCGTAGTATATTGAAAAGATTTTTCTTTCGTATTTTCAACCCGAGCGGATACCATAACGTACATTCAAGGCATAGTGGTTGCTTTTATAATTTGATATGTAGAGTATATCAAAGTGCTTTGAGCAGTGGCGATCACTAATTGGCTTATTCATTAAGTGAAAGCCCTTGTTGATGGTTCCAGTTACTGCATTACACGGTCAAACTGCCCAAATCGGTGAGCATTTGTTGTGCTGTCAAGTTCCTGTACCTGTATTGTTGAACTACAACTTGTTTATAAGAAAGTTCTCACGGCTAAACAAACCATTGCTAAACATTCCCGTCGATATATATTTTTTCCGTTGAGTACAAAAGTAACTGTACTATTTCATCCAATGTCTTACTTTTGGCTGCCTATACACTTATCAGAATCACTGTTTGTACCGGTAACCACATTACCTGTCACATATTTCATATGCTGTATCTTCTTGGCTATTCTTACATATGGTTTATGTATTCGTGTATACAGATAGGCAATTTTCAAGCCGTTTTCAATCGACTCTGACGAGTGATTTGACCTTGATATTATTTTGTTGAACCCTATGTTACTACATCGGATTGTTTTGATACAGCAAACGGACGACATCCATGTCATAATAAACAGATATTTTAAAAGTAGCCAATGATGAAATAAAGTATGAGTGAAGCCGATGTCGTCAGGGATTTTATCATTGTGACGGTGCTGTATATACAATTGCTACTTTCCTTTAGTATTGATGTACGCAAAGGTCAGAGAAATAAAACGTGCTCTCAAACATAACAATGATCACCCCTGCAAAGGCAAGAATACGTATAGATTAGAGGAAATAGAAGAGGAGGGAAGGCAGAAAGTTGCGCTTTATACCACAGGGTCTTAGACCAACCTCGAGGTCCTCTGTGTAAATCGAATACGGGTTATACGCCGCGACCCATATACACAATAAGGTCAGAGCAGCAGATTCGTGTAAGGCTGAAAGACTGAGATGAAGAGAAAAGTGAAAGAAACAAGGATAATACCAAAGAATTATGCCTCAGTATCTAATAAAGATTTCTATTTTTGCTTAGTGTTTAAACATATCGCTCTATTCAGCAACAGGGTAATCTGGAGTAGAAAAGTAATCGGTTACTAGAATTTGTTACTGAAGATGAGCATTACTGTTTTTGTACCCAGTATTACATGAGCACAGAGATACAATATCTGCCCCTTCAACTGATCACCTTGGTTTTGGGAGCAAGTGATCGGCTTGGCTTAATATTGATCGCTTTAAAGGGCGGACACTGTAGGTGTATGAGAAGAGATATTCTGCGTGTGGAAAGCGCATTACGTGCAAAAAAGGGAGAGATTGTTAATGCATAGAGAGGGCGAGAGTCTATGGTAGGCAGTCTCCATTTCCAAGCCCTCCTCTTTGTTACCATCGCTAACTATTTGTCTACACAGCCTCAGAGATCCCTATTGATTGATTCTTTTTCTGTTGCGAAGTGCTCGTTACATGTGTTTCGCTTTGTCGGGCCAAAAGAAATTAAGCTTTCTTGATTTACTCTCTTCTTTTTCTTCCTTTGCGCCCTAAACTGGCATCAACAACAGATTATATGTATTAGACTACAGAAGAAGAAAAACAAATTGTGCATCGACTTCCGTATGGTCATGACAATTCGATTGAGTGTCTAATACAAAAAGCGGCGCCAAGTTCAAGATATAAGGTGCTTATTGTCGTAGGAGAACCTTGCTTGCTTTGCTACGAAACTCATTTCATATCAAATGCAGGGACTTTTTAAGACTTAGAGGCTACTTGTCATTGTTTCATTATCTTCTGTGTTTCTAAACACATTATGCTCCTGCTGTAGCTGACAACAGGAACATCCAAAGGTCAATGCATTGTAGTGCAGATTTGTAGCCTCATAATAAAAACCTTACTTCACATTACCACACCCCAATTTGCCGCTCTAAATCCAATCTCCTCCGCACCCTCGTCGGGTTAGTCACCAGTGCCACACGGCAAGTGCTTTCGCCGTTTTAGTCCACCATATTAGCAAATGCTTTTGCCGCATTAGCAAGAGCTTTCATCGCACTAGCATTAGCAACCCAGTAATCCCGTAGCTAAAGACAAAAGGGCGCCAATTAGTATAAATAACCTTTCTCTTTTCATTCAATATCACTTCAATTCATATCTTATCCTTTTCCTTTTCAACATCTCTTCACACAAAAAAATTCTCTTGAATGGTTTTTCGGACGTAAACATTCCCGATTCTTGAACTTTCATTTTCCGTTTTCCATTTTCCATCATAATAGCTCTCATAGCATATTTGAGGCCCATAAATTGCCTGTTTCCTTTTGTTCACACTTCATTTCCGTTGTATCCAGAGTCTACCGGTCACTCTGCGATACAACAGCATGATGATGATAAGGGATAGAACGAGAAGTCAAAATTTATGCATGAATCAAAGGATGTGGGTGAATATTACGAAATGCATACAAGATCTACCGATTTCCGTACGGTCCTAATAAAGTAACAATTATCGCTATGGTGTGCTAATAAAGTAGTTGCATAATCTTAAATCAAGTGTTAAATACATACCGCTGCTGTGGCGACGTTAACATGTATACTGATGAAAGAAAAGAGGGAGTGTTGCTACATCGAATTTTTCTACACCGACAAACACATCAAGTGTGATTAGGTGGTCCTCTGTAAGTATTATTGATCAAGTTTCGTGGAAGAAGCGCAAAAGTAATCTCTATATCATACCGTAATGTGTGTACGCAGCAGGCTTGCGCATGATCTACACAAACACCGATGTCAGCGTGATATCGACAGCAAGCTTCATGTTCCTTATATACAAAAACGAATCGACGCTGACAAAATCACTGCTATATTCGTATCAATAACGAAAGCGATCTTCAGCAATTCTACACGACATATCCTGATAGTCGATTAATTAAGAAGTTGACCCTATGATTTTAGACTGGTACACAACAGCTCATGTTGCGGGCAATGCGAGGAACAACAACAGTAACTGACCTTGAAGTGGTAGCAGTATACGACATGGATGGCCTAATTAGCACGTTGCTCAAATATGCCAAATGCCGTATTCTATCCTAGCATATTGCAGCTATTTAAAATTTACGCGGTTCTTACGGAGGCAAGACGATGTCATGACATTCATCGTTGCAATCCATTTACTTTCAATATTGATCGAATATCGGACCAGACACTTGCAGGACTGTTTCAAGTTTAGGTTGGCTAGCTCGGATAACGCTACAAAGAGCGGTAACACTCACTTAAATAGCAATCTCGTCGACCAATTGACTTGCGAAAAGCTCGCAGAGATGTCTTCCGTTACGAACAACAACTACCCTTCGAAAATAGATTAAATCAAGCTAAACCGCCTAGCATTGGTGACGGATCAAGGTATCCATGAGTTGATGGATAAAGCCAGCTCTTTTAGGCTCACTCGGTTAGGAGTGGAAAAGTGTTACAATATAAGATGTGATTGTATCGAATACGCGAAAGAGAAAAGCAAAGTAGGTGTAAACAATAATCGCAAGAAGGCTTTCAGTTGTACTCTTCACTGTATCATAGCGTGTAAAACTTTCTATCGAGTTTTATCACTTTTGGAACATCCGTAATGTCAAGGTCGGTGTAATCATACCTTTGATGCAGTAAATTCGTGCTGGATTTCGCTAAAACCATGAGAGGTATCATGATGATAAACCTGGCATATTCTCACCAATACATAACAACTGCTCAAGAATCCACGAAACGCATTCATATTCCCGCCCTCCAAAAATCCAACCATGTATAGTGAAGATAAATACAGATGTTCTAGTTGATATTTTATGTAATTTTGTGTGTATGTTTACGGAAGATGGGGTTGAACGGGATGTAGAGGGATGAATGTAGTGAGAAATACAAATTATTAAACAACTGCTGAGCTCTTTTTACTATTTAAAGACGTCTGGCCTTCTTTGGTCGACATCCACCAAATGGTACCGGGGTTGCATCGGTCAGTCGCTTGACATTCCACTTTTCGCCAGCAATCAATGCCTTGAAAGCAGCCTCACGACCTGCACCGAATCCCTTGAGGATGATATGGATATTGTTCACCTGCAAATTCTTGCTCTGTTTCTTTTCCAATAACTGGATTGCTGCTTGATGGGCTGCTTCGTAACCGCTGCGTGCTGCCTTTTTAAATCCTGCAGAGCCTCCAGATGTAGTTATCAGAGGCGAGCCGTTGGGTCGTGTCAGTGTGAGAATGGTGTTGTTGGGTGTAGCGTTAATGTGAAGTTGGTGGAATTCTTGGGTCACATGAGCCAAGGAACGAGCAAGGAGACCCATATCGAAATTGTCCGAATCACTAGTCTGTGCGTCTTTTTGCTTTTGTCGTTGCATGGAATCGCTCAAGGCACTTTTTACGTCGTCGACTCCACTGCTGAAAAGCGTTTTGTTGCGTTGAGAGGCGTCGCTCAAAATGTTGAAAATACCGGTGACATTGGCAGACGTCTCCTTGTTGTTATTAGCGTTTGATGTCTCTGGGGTATTGTCTCCTTCGTCATTTGCCGAGGTGGCATTCCACCGTGCCTGTGTAATGCTGCGTAAGCTGGTGGGTGTTGCGCGCACCTTGCAAAGCGTGTTTCTGTACATGGGCAACATTTTGAAAGGGAGAAAGGGCAAGTTTAGGAAAAGCCACCGCCGTTACCATGTCGAAATGGATGGCCAAATCAAATTCCGCTGATTGATTGGACAGTGGTTCAGCAACAGCTGTCAAAAATGAAATCGCGTGGTGAGCATCAAGCAGTGATATACTAAGCATATTTTCCATGGTACCTTAAGCCTATGATAATATAAAGCGAAACATGATCATCTCAGTGGATGCATTGCATTAGCTGATGACGTATCAGAGGTTCTGATATATACACCGCCTAAGATGTTGGTAAAAAACTACGTAGCTAATTTTGTTACGTTATACCGTGATCTTAATTGCCCTCTTATTCCAGGGAGTTAGAGCTGCATACACGCTTCGTTGAAAATATACAGGTACGATGCTCAACTATATGTTTATACCACAATTAGTGAGGTCTACCCTATCTTTTGAAGTGCTACAATAAGCAAGTGCATAGAAATTTTAGTGTGCAGTATCATAGCACAAAATATTACCTTACAGGAAAGTATGCTAGTACGGCGGGAGTATACTCTGATATTAGAGCAAACGCGTGAATTCACATTTTTCAGAAATATCTGTCTGGTAGCGCACACAAGAAGTGAAAGAAGATTACAAAATTGTGAAAAATAATTAGGTCACTTATAATTCTTGCCATACCAGTTGTCATGATAGCACTAATGCAATCAAAAGATTGTAGCTGTTACTCCCCTGTAGACGGTAGAATCCAACAGGGATTCTGCAAAATAATTGTATATCTATAGCAGAAAGCATGTATGTATGTATGTATAATGTTGCTCGATTAAAAAGTAGTGTACAGTAATACAGTTGTACCCCGGTTTTTGCAACCCCTGGTTTTGCAATTCCTCGTATATCTGCAACTTTTTTTGAAAATCAAAAAAAAAACTTAGTAGTTTCGCAAATTTGCAACTTGCAAATGAGTTTATACGATTTGCATGTTATCGGGGTAAAAACAGCTTCAATTTTTGCAATATCAACTGAAAGAAGCATCTGTTGCGAATTATGAGGAATAAAATGATGCGGTTACTGCAAGATAAATATGTAAATATGAAGATGTATTTATTGTCGAAATACATAAAAATTATTATTTGGTAGTTGAGCCAGTAAAATCGGGACACATATATAGCACTGGTTGGATTGAATCCACAAAAGAAATGATGAAGATATAAGAAAAAGGGAACACACTACATATAGATATAGAAATAAAATGTTTGCTCAAAGGAGCTTTTGACTACATATCGAAGAAGTCATCAAGGGATGATTGTCGGGAGATTGATTGCTGCCTGAGACTCTCTGGAATCCTACGCAAAGACTTTTTTAAGTCGTAGTTATCGATATTATCCAAAAAGCTCAAAACTCCTGCAATTGCAACCTGTTTTTCCTTCGACGTTGGCCCTGGAATAGGCGAATCAGCGCTTTGGTCCACCGCCCGCTCAAGTGCTCGTCGTACGTTCGATCCTCTTGCTTGGATGTGAACTTGCGGAACGATTTTGTCATGCTCAAAAGAGCTAATAATTATCAAACCACTAGACAGCTTCGATGAAAGGACGGTCTTATATATGCAAGTAGTAACATTTAGAGCTGTATGAATATTCCCAAAGAACGTATCGTACATCATCTCTGACAGATAAACAATGGGCTAGTGTTAATAGGATGACTTATCCAGTGTATACTTAAAGCAGAATTGTTTACCCCGTTACTTGCAAATCCTCACTTTTTGCAAAAAAAAATCGGAAAACCCTCGGTTGCAAAAACGGGGGTACAACTGTAGTGACAAGAGGAGAGACGAGGGAGGGTGAAAAGAGTCTAAATTCTAATATGCACACGAGAAGGTCGTTCAGGAGGATGATAGCATGTGGTGACGATACCAGTACACAGCAGTATGACTTTTGTAGCGGTATAGAGTCTTTTCATATATAAGTACCACAGTATACCTAATCAGATAAGAGCACCAATGATGTGTTAAGGACTTTTCGGTTTCTTTGGAGAAAATTCTTTCGTAGAGTATACGTACTTTTCCCTTACTGAAAAACTTAAAGAGGTAAGCTTCATGCAGTAAACATTGCAGAGCAGCAATTTTTAGGCTTATTTTCAATATACACAATGTATTAATTGTCACAATATCTAATATACACGAGCTAGAATTGTACCAATTACTAGTGTGCGCATCATAAGCGGCAATTAGCAGCGAGGAATTAACCGAAGCTTGAATGCTAAACAAAAAGTTCGGGTGCCGGAGGAAGTGTTGATGATAGCTATTGATATTTCGATTTTGATCTACAAGCAGAAGCAGAAGCAGCAGCAATGTGGCGTAGACACACATACACAAAGTAATTATATAGTGGGTGAAACTATAAAAGAAGAAAGCGAGCACGAATTAGTGGGCTTCCTGCTACGTGGTAGCAAGCGGGGACCGTGTCCCCAAGTGTGATGTCAGGGGTAAAAAAAAAACAAAAAAACTTTTTTTCCTCGATGCTGGATAAGGTCCCTGCATAGGCCAGATCATTTGGTTCCTTTTGGGAAAATTGTATGTGGAGATGCTTTGACAAGAAAAAAGGGAAGACAAACAGTGACAGCTGACAAACGGATTGCATTTCGATATAATGTGTACGACCAGCTATCAATCCACTAATCATTTCATATTAAAGATCCCAATCATAGCAAGTATGCTGTTGCACATGAAGTGAGATATACAAATGTCATTTGAGCGAAGGGCACATAAATATACTGACTTGGCAATTGTTATTGCTCTTGCATCTACTGTACCTGCTACAGCAACAACAAACAACTGTGGCAAGTATCGAACTCTGTCGTAATGATAATGACAATGATGATCTATGTACTACGTTGTATATAGAAAGCTGCCGTGTGCGTAAAATGGTATGTTCTAAATGTGCGCAAATGGCGATCATCAGGGACGAACTGACCATTGCACAAGCTGAGACAAAACTTGGGGAAAGTAGTGTTGGTTTGATTTATATATAGTCTGTGGATGAGGTGGATGAGTGATGTATATAGTCGCAACAACAAGCGTTGCGGACGATGGTTCGATTCACTAGCTGTCTTGGTCATTTCTCAAAACAGATATGCAACCCATAAGTGCTAGTTGCACCCATTGCATATGATTTTCATGGGAAGAAGATAATATTGGATTACATAAAACATGAAGGGGTCCAATACACATCAAGCAGGAGATCTGACGCGGCAAAGGTACAATTTAAGTTTTTGGTTTACTTTTCTTTCTTTTCTAATTATCATATCTTCGTCATCTGGAAGGAAGGGGGATAGTCTCTTTCTCGCCAAGTAGAAAGAAAGCATGGTTTGAAGTGCAGTATGCTGTGCACTACGTATATTGCTGCATAATAGTCACCAGCTACTTACACATCGTTTTGTCTTGCAATCCTGACGAGAGGGAAAATCATTGGCGCAGGAGAAAAAAAGCTACTCTGTTGCATTTGCTTTCTTTTTTCTCACATCACAACAACAAAATCAACGATCGAGGAAATCCCATACTGATATTTTCAGAGATAATAAAAGGGGAAAAGAGAAGGGTTTCGCATCTGTTTGTTGTAACGTTTGTTTGTTGTAACATACAAAAGAAAATGTGGCAAGGTCCCCGTGATGCTGTGTCAACATCAGGGACCGGAATCCAAGACCGGAATTAGATGAGAAGACCAGTTTGCCGAGAGAGCGAGAGAGAGAGAGAGAGATGCATGTGTGGATACTATATTGTATGGTTTCATCCTCAGCACTGGATGGGAAAGGCCGCCGGTCATCAAGGCCGGTCGGTAACGAAACGACAAGATTACTATTTCCCATGCATAATATGTGTGAGCTGCAGGCACGTCACCAACATGAACACATCACATACATCTTACACACACGCACATTTGTACCAAAGAAAAAAGAGCCCTCCACAGCGACTGATTATCCTTACAGAGTATACGATGTCTCCCCCCCTCGCTGTGTCTGTAGTACATATACACTTTGTTATTAATGTTGTTGTTGATGATGGTGATGACGACGGTTAGGAGCGCACGTACCCATCACTACGCGATATGGCGGTTCGATTTACGTGCTTCTCTTTCACTCATTTCTTCTTCCTCTTCCCTATTGCACACGTCTTTCCACCCTCCCTCTCCTCATCCTCCTTCCCGCAAACAGCACACACACCCGCCCACCGTTTCTGATATCTCACTTTCGTTTCTAACTCGCTTGATTATTCATATTTTTGGATCCTTTCCTTTCTTTATTATAATCCCTGATGAATACTACTATGACCGATAACAAGTTCCTTTTCCCTACCGACGACTACATGAGCGATTACGCTGCCGTCCCGCCTCCATACGCGACAAAAGTTGAACTTTCTGAAGCTCCCGTGTTGTATCAAGGTTTGCGCTTGATTTCAGTCCCTCCTTCCGTTTCCAACATACAACACTACGCGTTTCCGAACGGAAACCAATGTTGTTTTCTTGTTTTTTGTTACTAACATCTGTGCTTGTAGAAGCCGCATTGAGCTATCTGAATACTAACGCCACCTCAATCTCTGTTGGAGGAACGACGCCGACGACGACGACGACAGACGCTTCGACAGCGTCCATGGTTGATCAGTCGAGTGTCGCCTTTCAACAACAACACCACCACCACCACCAACAGGCACAACAGCTGTTTCCCGAAGTATCAGTGGCTTCACAGCAAATGACGCCACGACCACAACAACACGAAGTTTGTGGTTTTGGGATGCAACGGAACGATCCCGACACGCCAATGTCAACGTTGACGTCCTGCTGCACTTCCCCTGCACCTGCGCCCATGATGAACACGTCAATGGCAAATGCCCCCATTGGTCTAGGTCTTTTACCGTGCACACCGACATCACCGAGCACGTCGTCGCCATCTCCATCGTCATCAGCATCCGTTTCCTCATCGCTTGCGCAATGCGCAATAAGTGAGGCTCCACGACCACAGCACCAACAACAACAGTTGTCCAGCGACAGTTTTTATCCAGAGTTTCTGCAGTACTCTAGAGAAAGCTATGAGGAGCAGCAGCCCAATCAACAGTCGTCGTCGGGGCGGAAAAAACGTCGAAATCAAGCACCGTGTGGCAATTCTGATGCAGTTACCCCTAGCACGCCTCCGGTAGCAGCAGGAGCAGCGATCGATGATGTCGCAGAAAATGACAGCCATCAAGGCACTAACTCAGCGTCGCCTACGACGGACGAATGGTCAGATCACATTAAAACTGAAGCTACCGCATCACAGCATCAGCCACAGTAAATATCAAACACTACTAACAGTTGCGTTAGTAGGAATAGAAGAAGTAGCAGCACTTTTGTTGCTGTGATCTAATCTTTGTCTTTATAGATCGTTGATCTCAAATTCTGAATTGCGTCGTCAAATCCACATTCAGTCTGAGCAGAAGCGACGTGCACAAATTAAAGACGGCTTCGAAGATCTGCGGAACGAGTTACCAAGCTGCTTGAATAAGAAGATGAGTAAGGTTGCATTGTTACACAGAAGTAAGTTTAAAGTTGACAGCCATCAAAATCGTCGTCGCCATAGCAGCCACATATTTACCAGCCAGTACTTATCTTGCTATGTAACTATTACAGCTGTCCAACATATCCAACATCTCAAAAGCACTCAAGTATCCATTCTGGCAGAGCTTGAGCGACTCGTTAATGAGAATGAACAACTGCGAAAGTAAGTACCTATCGACCTGACTGTAATGCACCAACAGCAGCAGCAGCAGCAAACGTACATATTCCAAAAAGAAACATCTTTGTCAATATCGTTATAACTCAAAAAGCGCCTTAACGCATCATCGTTAGATTTCAAGAAGGCGTTCTACAGAAGCAAGCGATAGAGAAGATGTACCACATGAACGCACATCCACTGTAATCTTGCGCTGCTGTTCGCTCTATCTTATATAATTTATAATTATGTTCTCGGTCCGTTTTCTATGTATTTACGTTTTTGCATTTCTTCCTTTCTCCCCGCTTCTATCACACATACCCACATTTTCTTCGCTTCAGTATCCTTCTAGGAAGGAAACCGAATCAGTTCTCCACCTTTTGTTTCCGTATTGAGCGTTGCATACTTCCCCCCCCCTTTCACCTCCCTTTGCATAATCAACCATCAAACACACAAACACATTAATGTCACAACCCTCCCAACCTTTGTATATGCGTATCACATCCTTTTATGCCCTCCATTTTCTCTTTTTCCTTTCCACGCTTTATCTTTTAATATCAAAAGTCTATTTTCTCTTTATTACTAGTTTTGTGTTCTTTGAGTGCGTGGGTGTACAGGTGTGAGTTTAAGCAAGTTCGGCATGCTTCTTGACGAAGGTCTCAACCTGAGGGCCGTTGCGCATACCAACAAATTGATCGACAACTTCGCCTTTGTTGAAGGCAGCCACAGTAGGCAGTGCGGCAATCTAATCAAACGTTTTGGGCGTATGTGAGTATGTTTTGCATGATATAAAGGAAACATAAGCCCATTTCCCTCCAGTCTGCTTCTCTAGTAAGCCTTACCTGGTATTTGGCAGCGAGCTCAACAGCTTCATCGACATCCAGTTTTACCAAAGTGACCTTGGGGTTAGCGGCAACCGACTTTTCCAACAATGGGCCGAGCATTTTGCATGGGCCGCACCAGCTATTATGTTAAACAACGAGGTTTAGGAAGGGAATTCGCGACCCAGGCTGCTTTCAAATCTTTTCTTCCTTACTTTGCATAAAAGTCGACAATGACAGGGTGATCGGCCTTGTTGACAAGTTCAGCAAAGCTCGTGCTGCTTGCTTCGACGGTTTTGCCCGTGAAGCGGGGAAGACCAGCATGGAACATGCGCTGGGAAACTGATTATGTGCAAGCAACCATTAGCATAGCATATACACGCACTATATTTCCACTTGTGGTAAAACAAGAGTCTCTCTTACTCTTGGCTGATTGTTGTGCGGGTCTGGCGAGTGTACGGAAAGCGTTCATGGTCAAAGAGTTGATTTCAAATCAGTTCGAGATCTCGCGTTTGTATGAGCCCGGTGAATTATTAAGTACTCCGCTCTTTGGTGTGCTCTTCCCCGACCTACTGTATCACGACTAGATGATAAACTATAGGGATCATGTGGGCACTCAATTAGGTTTATGATAAAATGAAAGGTGGATCGACGAATCTATTTAAGCTGACACTGTAGATAACCCCTTTCACCGACTCTATCGACCATTGTTACACCTATTACTTCAGCAACTTAACAATAACAAGATGAAATTCGCTCTCTCCTTGCCATTCCTTGCCGTTGCCACTGTTGCCACTGTTTCTGCAGATGAACAAGCTGCAAAGGCTGATGAAGAAGTATCTCAAGCATGGCAGCGTGGCCGTAACCCCATCTATGAATGGCCTCAATTCCCTAGTCCAGTGCCTGTACCTTTCCCTCTATTTCCACCTATCGTGATAGGTCCAATCCCGCCTTTGCCTCCTCTCCCTCCACTTCCACCGGCTCCACCTCTTCCGCCTCTTTAATTACGCTGCTTTCTACATGCGTATATTGGAGGGAGATATTTTCTGTTCTTTATGTAGCCAATTTCCTTTCGTGCAAATAAAAGAGCTTTGGTTGTTCATGTTAGAGAGATAATAGTAATATGTATACTTTTTTAGTTAACTTGTTGGAACGGAAATAAGCACACTTTTTTAATATTTAAAAAACATAGGTTTTACAAAATGCTACCCTGAGCCAAAGATAACAACATTGGATCATCAAAGTATTTGTTTATGCTGACATCCTCAGATAGACCCTACAAGATACACAATTAAAAAGCTCATGTAATTAGCAAATGCTACACTGGAGCTAGATTACTTGTGTTCATAACCAACAAATATTACCTTTCTTCTTCTAGTCTTAACCATAAAGTCTCGAGCCAAGTGCTGTGCTGGGCTTGCTTCCAATGGTCTGAGCACGATACTCGTGTCAAGAGGATCTCCAGGAACAATCTGCCAATGATCGAATATCTGTTGGCAGAATGCCTGACCTTGTGTGTGTGTCCGCAAATCAGTCTCAAAACCACACGAATCAATCACTGGAATAAATGCCTTGACAGTATATAATGGAGATCCAGGCTTGGGAATATCTTGTGTCACATGTCCTCTATACAATTTTGTCAGTCTAATTCTACATTGCTAACTTCCCTGTAACATGTTCCGCGTCATTTTTACCTTCGTCGTTGTAGAACTGCATATACGGCAGTAACACAGTCGGCAGGTGCCTGAATTTCAACATAGTACACTGGTTCCATCAATCGAGGAGTAGCCTATCGTTCGTTGTCATTGAAAGTAAGAGCGACCGTTAATCTCGGATCTAATAAATAGCATGGTTGTCTGCTTTCTTTGTCTTTAATAAACTTACCGTCAAAAACGATGAATAGCAAACGCGGCGTGAAGTAGGGATGATCTGACCACCACCTCTATATATAGGTTCATTTGCAAGTACTGTGTCTAGGATTCTAAATTTGACATTTCGTATGGCTGAAGGAAAAGAACATTTTCATTAGATTCACGTTTCACTTTGAAAACATCATGATATACAAAATATAAACTTACGTTCATCACAAAGGGGACCTTCTCGGGTACCCCATTGGAAACCTTGCTTGATCGAGTCTTTTACAGAGAATAATAGTTTCTTATCGACATCTGAAGGCAATGTGTCATCAAGTAGAATATTGGGGCCCATGTCATCCGGGCCGAATGCCCATATTGACCGTGATGCGAGAACATCCCAGTTGTAGTTCTTTTCCATATAGTTGCCAAGTTCCTTTGCTGGCCAGTTGATGCTGACTTTTCCGCTTTCGATATCCTCTGCAAGACCCTTTTCCATAGGTTCGGCGATGAATGTCAACTTGTTCCTATTTTTATAATAGTTAGAGTTGGTTATTCCTCCCTCAAGAGCAAACAGCTTTCAGGTAAGTGATGTATGATGTCTGTTCCTCTTACTTTTTGTTTGGTGTTTCTGCGAAACATTTGAGCGCTGATGTTTCCACGACTGTTTCACAGAACCGCACAACTGGATCTGCAACCTTCAGCTCAATTTCGGCGTACATTCGACGAAGGTCATGGAGCACACAGTCGAGATACAGTTCACCAGTACCAAGTACAATATGCTCTCCAGATTCTTCAACCTAGCATTGATATTGTTGGTCAGATACTCCATTTTCGAATAATTAAATTCTTCCAATATATATATATGTCTATACCTTTGTAGTTACTACAGGGTAACTCTTATTGATTCGCCGTAAGCCATCCAGCATCTTTGGTAATTCGGAAGGGTTCATAGGTTCAATAGCAACTTTGAGCGTAGCTGCAGTTGGGAAACGGAGTGGGCGGAAGATGTAAGAGTCCTCCTTCCATTTATGTTGTACGATGGTTGCAGTTTTAATGATAGAGCTGTCGACGCCTCCCAAAAGAACCCAATTGCCAGCAGGGACACCATCCACAGGCACACGGTATCTGTTTAAGCATCGTAGGATAGATAAGCATACGAGGGACCAGCAGATTGTCGTATATATAAACATAGAAAAAGAGGATTTTACCGTGACTCAAAGATCCAAGCATCAGACACCTTTTGCATGGTCATATCTTCCTCATCGTCGATAGTGTAGCTTTCACCGAGCACGCGTACAGTTTGGCCAGCTCGTACTGTACCACTAAACACCCGTCCAAAAGCATCAAAGCCAGTTGCGCTTTCGTTATCAAACAGCTTGGTGACGTGAATGACCAATGGACCCTCAGGATCGCACTTCTCCATGGCTTCTGCAATTTCGGTATCAAGTGGACCGGTGTAGATTTGCTGTATACGTTTAAGCGCGTTAGCGGCAGGAGAGGGGACGTGCTGTACCACCATATCAACAAATCCAGAAGGAGGACCAAAGAACTGAGACAAAACGACACGAAGCAATGGCTTGACGTTGAGACCATAATCCTTTTCCTTCAATCGGATGCCGAGCGAGCGCAAGGTTCTTTTCAGCTCTGCAGTATCTTCGCTGATAACCTAAAGGAAGAAAATTCCCATCATTAGATCGACTTGTCCTTAGGTGAAAATCAACTAAAAAATGAAGCTTGGTTTATCCCTTACCTGAGAGTATAACTTGTACAGTGGTTCGAGAATAAAGTGAACAAAGGAACGCTTACTGCCACGTCCCTGCGATGAGCGATGGAACGATCCTTCCTCGGGATTGAAGAATATTTCGCCCCAAAGACGCTTAGCGAACTCGTCAGCATCGATTTCGGCTTCTGCAAAAAGAAAAAACGCGCGTTAAGTATAATTCCACGACAGCAAAGATACTCCCAATATTCCAGATTTTATTCTCACCATAAGAATCGCTATACAGCCGTGCAAAAGATTTCAGAGAGAAGCACCAGCCAGTTTGGCTTGAAGCAAAGCAAACATTGCCTCGTTCAGGCGACAAACGGATGTTTTCACCACCAGGGGTAGCTCTGGTATATTAAAATGCGTATGAGTACATAATACCATATAATCACAGTAACCTTTCTTCCTTATAAATTGTATTGCCTTACTTAATAATTGAGTTTACTTCTTCGATGGTGTGGCGCAATTTAAAATACGCGTCTGTGGGAGGTAGCTTCAACTCGAGCATAAGACGATCAACTTTGTTGACAACCAAAGTCATGGCAATCTTTTCACGGATACAATGCTTGATAACTTGTTCGGTGTTGATCATAACCTACACCACAATAACATTTTCAATATTCCTTTTCCTTACTCCTTCACGCATATTAGACTAGACTTGAAATTATCCATACCCCTTCTACAACATCGACCACAATGACAGCGCCGTCAGCTAAACGTGTTGCAGCAGCGACCTCATCAATGAAGTTGGTGTGGCCTAACATCACACATATACAATTAGTTCAAAACCATTGAATCCGAACATAAGTCCAAGAGAAAGGTTAAGAGAGTCAGTATTATGTTACCTGGAGTGTCGAGTACATTCAACAGATACGACTTGTCATTAACATCCTGCATCACCATTGACATAGGCATGCTTTTGATGCTGAGACCTCGTTCACGTTCCAAAGTATGCGTATCGGTGTATCGTTCCTGAATAAGTATTACAGAGTGAGTTTTTTCGTCGTTGTTTTGCATCGTAAAACTGAGATTTTTGTACAGTTGTTCAGCGAGATATGAGTATATAGAGATGTTTAACGATTTCGTACCGGTTCATCAACGTTAATAGGTACATAATGCGTTTCCGAAACAAGCATATCGACAAACGACGTTTTTCCGTGATGAAGATGACCGACAACAGCAATATTGCGAACGAGATCAGGGAAATTCATCATATCCGTCATGAATCTATCATAAAGATTTTAAGTTTCTCTGTTAGTGTCCATTGTCCATCAGAAGAAAACAAAAGAACACCGCTTACTCTTTGCTGTATCGTGTATCGGGCAGATCCTTTTCGGTCAACAAGAATTTGCGCACTTTGACGGGTGCAATAATAGGTTCTGTTAATGGCTGTGTATCTTCTTCTTGTACTAGGGCTTCCACGTCCGGACCATAGACTTCTTCAGCTGAAGGATAGTACTTTTTGTCCTCATGTAAAACAATTTGGTTTTGAGGAATGTCTAAACAGTGGTAATTGACAAATTTAATGCGCTTGCGCGGTATGTTTCCAAGTCATGGCATCACGACGGAAAACTATTCCATAATCCCAAGAATATCAACTGGCAACCCCATTTTATATACACTCACCATCAATTTGCATTAAAGCTGTTTCTCCAACAGGTTCTTCCTCGCGTTCGCCTTCCTCGCCACTGCCAGCGCCTCGGACAGGTGTCGTTTCAAAGCCGCCAATGGCTTCTTCTTCCTCTTGTTCCTCTTCGAGCCCCAGATCCTCGTCTTCATCCTCTAGATCGGGGCCAATGTAGTTGCCGAATTCGTCATAAAGTTGATCATCCATGGTTTTTTATAAGAGGATTTACGAAGATCGCGCGCCAAAGAAAGAGAAAATGGGCGTTATTATAGAATAGTAAGTGAGAGTGTGGTTGGTAAGACAGCAGAGGCTGTTTTGTGACAGTCAAACTTAAAAGCGACAGAGCGACAGAGCGGGAAGTCAAAATAATTCGCGATGTTGCCATCACCCAGAGTGTGGATTATCATCATTTCTTAATGACTAATCAATTGGACGGATGGATATACAGTATATTAACTATGTACATTATTATTACAGTAAAAAGAGGGATAGCGCAAGTAAGTGACTAGATCATGACTTATTTGGCTGAAGTCCAGTATTTACAATGATCTGTGTTGCTAGGAAGACTCCTCTCATCTTCATTAGCTGGTGGAAATTATGAGGCAGACTCTGCATTAAGCTCTCTTGAGCACCTAATACACAGTTATAAACAAATAAGCTTATATACTTAATAAAATGTGCTATAAACATAAGAATATCAAGAATGATAACGACAGCTTATATTAAGTTACCTGATCCCTTCATTTGTACGTCAGGTTTCAAAACATCGCATATATTCACAGGAACACCAGGTCTGTCAATTTCTTGCAAATAGTTTCGCCACTGTAATACAAGCACCAAAGGATTGTTTTCACTTAATAAAAGAGATGAATGTCAATTAAAAGTATAAAAAAAAGAGATAATAATTTGAGATAAGATCGTCTCATACTTTGTGCTTGTGAACTTCAATTGATCGAGCTCCACTTGTTCTACCGAAACCGATCGATTAGCATATACCGCCAGCAGTTTTTCGAACGTTGTTTTGCGTTCATGCTCCAGTTTGGCATAATGTCTTAACAACCGAAAAAACGCGAGAAGATTACGTTCTTCTCTGATACTAAAGTCGAAATGAAAAGGAGGAGTTACTTTTGCAATGCTAACTATCTCGTATATTACATGTATACTGTCTTGTATAGTTGATGTTACCTGTGCAGTAATGGACCCGCATCTACATCCAGATCAATGCTTGTAGTAAAGTCCAGTTTTTGAATTGAAAGTTTAGATTCAAGTACTTCAAACGTAACCGAGAATTCTTGATCATAAGCGTTTCCAGACAGCTCACAGCGTCGTATGGCTATACACAACAGATGGGAACTATATCAGAAACAAAACAATGCTACAAACATATTCTCTCTTACAAGCATCACAACACTTACCGCTGTCATCAGCTGCATTAACAATTGTATTGTTTGCTTTCAAGATTACCATCTGGCCAAACTTGGCTTGAAGATCCATCTAATATACATGCATATTAGAAAAAGAAATCGGACGCATATGGTATAAGCATTTGTCTCAATATTGTTCACTAACCTCCGGATTGTTAATTGCTTGTTCACGGATCTCTGCATGCGGTTGTACGAAGCTTGATCCAGAAAGATCAGCAGCATTTTTTGGGAGTGGTGCACTTCCAATATGGAGGAGATAATCGCTGCAGTCGTCGTGAATGTTAGTGAATTGAGTAAGTGATGGTTGAATCGCTCACATATATATATACACCATCGAGCAGACACATCCGACTTTCCTTCCCCTTATAAACAGGTATACTTACAATATAGCTTTCATATCAGTGATATCATTGTCAATATTTTCGTGATCCACTTCCATAGCATCTGCACGTTCCTCGGGTGTCAATTTCATAATGGCTGCCTCGTGCTCTCTTCGTTTCTTCCGTGCTTCCAACTGCTGGCGCAGTTTCTGGACTTGTTTTTCAGCAGCATTAACTTGTAATCGTAGCACCCTACTTTGTACTTCTAAAGGATCGTTATTGTTTTGATTTTGTTCCTATTAGGTTTGTTTAATCAGAGTTAATGGCAATAATGAATTGAAAAGCACACTGAATCAAAGCATACAAGATCTCCTTCTATTTGACGATTAACAGCACTCTCTTGAGCTTCGCGTAGCTTTTCTTGAAATCGATCGTTTGTAGTTCGATAATCGAAAGGAAATTCTTCAGAATCAGTGTCGGATTCTGTCATTTTCTTTTGTTCTTTTTTTTTTTTTGTTAAGGTGCAGGTGAAAAAGTTCCTGGGCTCAAAGGTTCGCGTTTGTAATAAAGAACCCCGCGATTTCCGGAATCGCGACCCGTGTTATAGGATGACACCCGTCACCTGATTTTGCTGGCATCCTGTCATCCTGTATCGTACGCGAAGTTATGTTTGGCATTTCCGTATACAATCACAGATATATGACGTTGTTATGGAGATCATCTTCTAGCTCATTTTATCTCAAAAGGGTAGGATTTTCCCTTGTTTGAATCATCAAAGCATAGCATGAGAAACTGCTCGTGTTAAGCGCGTAAATGTTACGCTCACGAAACAAACACAACGTGTTTACACATATTATTATCTATGCTACAGCATACCCTATAAGACAGGACGATGAAACAATGATCGCTGACATTTGATTCTTCTTCGCATGTTACGATGGTGTAGTTTAATGATGTATTGCAGCCACTTCACTCGTATACTATGAGGCAAATGGATGGTTAGATTTCTCTGCGAGACAGCACAAGCGTTGCTATAAATACAGGAAGGATGGCACATGTCTGTCGTCTCTTCTCTTAGCTGGTCGCAGGACAAGAAGCATGCTTGATAGGAACATGTACACCATTTTAGTTTGAACTTTATTTACCGTTATCATCGATTCCAGCTTTGTTGTCATTGTCTGCTACTACCTCAGCCACTTGTGTAGAACTACGTATCATAAATCGTGAAAGAAACTACAATGCCCACAGCTAAAGGTATTTTACCATGTAGTAGCTTAATTATGCGTATTAACGATTGCGATAATAGCCCTTGATTTCCATTCTTTGTATGTATACAGCAGTTATTGCATATTTATGGCGATTGTTAAGATTTCAATTAGCATAATGTTACATACGTCGATCATAGTACGTACATCATTATGTTGATTATTCTGATATGAAAATATAAGAACAATTATTAACGATATAATTGCTATATCGTAATGAAATACTTTGCTTCTTTGCAGGTATAGGCATTTAAAAAAACGCAACCATCTGCTGGTACTACACATACCAAATACATAGTAAGAAATGAAGTGTCCAAAAGGGGTGAAACCAATTACAACTACTTTTACGGCCGTCTTAAAATTCACCTAGTACATAGCAAATGTTAACATAACAATGGAAAAAAGTGATCCGGCCTGCTTTTACATACAGACACATATTTGTAGAGGAGCTATTGAAGTGTGATGGCCTGCCGAAGATTGACTTTGTCGCCTCGAATCCCGATCCTGTGTCACGTACGAACTTTAAAAACTGGTGCACGCATAGGACAGCATAACTTCCATTGTTAGCTCTTAAACCCATTGTACCACAAGTGCCGACCAAAAGCGAGTGATCATGAAAAGAAAAGCCGATTCCAAGGTCGACAATAACAATCCTAAGCGCAAGCACCGAATCAACAACTGGAGCAACGTATCGTCGCAAGTGGGCAGCTTGCATTGTGCATACCACAAATCACTCAACGTTTCTCTGGAATCTGTCGTAAACAACGTTCAGCATTATAACCAGGGCCGCTACCGATCTGCGATCGACAGCACAACACTCGATCTTAAAAAGCTGGCAAACAAGCGTGTAGCCCTCCTAGACATTCGCGCTGCTGCCTTGGGCAAGGAAGCGCAATTCGAACTTGGATTGCGCGTTGCCGAAACGATAATACAATCAGCACCTTCGTTACCTACCGGGTACCTGCGCGCCGGTGAATTACATTCCACGTGAGGCCATCAACAGGCTGCAATCAAGATCTACGAGCAAGGATTTGCAGCTATCAAGGATGATGAGCAGCGAAGTTTACTGCAAGTGCACTATAAAGTAGCGAAAGCTCAACAAGAACGCCGTATCGATATCGTTGCTCCAGTGCCTTTTGAGATCGTGTCAAATATCATGAAACACATTGACACAAAGAATCTGTTACGGACCCTCAAAATCTCCAAAACATGGCATACTCGGTTATCGGACTGCCCTGGCATATGGTCGACGATCAGGATACAAGGTCATTTAGGTTTTACCGAGGCAGACTTGGCGCAACTAGCAAAAATCAGCCATCATGTAGAGAATCTGGAACTTTTAGATATCACAGACAAACACTTTTGTGAGGGAGCACTCGTGCAAATCATGAGGGGGACATATAAGAAACTAGAAAAACTTGAAATTTGTGGTATGTGTTATTAATACTACAGTATACAAGAATACGTACATGCAACCAAAATGCCTCTGACGATGCTAATCATTCATTGTATTATGTCATAGACTGCAAAATTCAAAACATTAGTAATTTGATCCTTGCTGTATCAAGAGTCGCAAGTACGCTGACCAAGCTGGATATTTCTGACCGTGAGAATCTGCCACTTATACCGTTTGGCACCGTGCTGTGGATGTGCCAAAATCTCAGAGAATTCCGGTATTCGCACAAGGTTGTTTATTCTAAACAGTCGCTCGGCTCGTTTGGTACCCCTTTTATGTCATCGCTGACGCACTTGGAGCTTTGCATGCGTGGTTTTCGAGGAGACTGCTTGGAGGAGATACTTCCGCGATGTCAAAAACTGCGCTTTCTGACTTTGGATGGATGCCGATCTTCTACATTTTCCTTGATCCACCGCTGCTGCCCCGATCTAGAAATCCTGGTTTTCAACCAATTCCATTACCAGTGGACAAAAAGTCTTCTTGACGATAACTCTGCAACACGAAAAGGACTCCGATATGCTATTGTCAATCTGGACGATCTGAGCGAATTTGTACCATATTTGAACGAACATCGAGAAACGATCGAGGAGCTAGGCATATCCATGAACTTTTTTGACAACGGAAGCGGGTTTCGAGATCTCGGTGAACTGAGTAACCTGAAAAGGTTGGAGATATCGTACACTGATGCTCACGCTACACTGGCTTCTCTACTGCAAAAATCACCGTCCGTAGAGTCATTGACACTTATTGGATGCGATTTGCGTAATGTGGGTATCATTAGTGCTATCGAGACTTTCAAACATCTGAACAACCTCAAGATGGTGAACAAGTGCGATATTATCTATGAGGACATGCAGCATCTATTACAAAGCTTCGCGCAACCACTGGATGGACAGCGATTGAAAGATATTGCTCTAATTGAAGGCAGCTTCATGGACGACGCTTTACTCCACATGCTCCTGGATATTAGATCGCTCACGAATATCACTCTTAGTTATTGCCGGAGGTTAACACCACAAGGCATTAATAGCTTTTGCGAAAATCTGTCTCGTCTTCCCGACTTTCATACATTCGTTATGCTTGGTCTGCGATGTGTTACAGACAGTACTCTAGCATGTCTTTACAACGTCAAAACTCTCAAGAATGTAACTTTGGATTCTCTTGCTGCTATCACCCCAGGAGCAGTACAAGCTTTAAAGCACGCAACAAATGCAAAAATAGACTGCTCAGATTGTTACGAAGCATCCTTTGCTGTAGACACTTCTGATAGCGAAGAAGAGGAAGATTAACAATAAAATCCTTTGCAAAAGCTTGTGCAAATTTACAAAGATATGCTGTAATTACTATTAAAGCCAAAAAGACAGATACAAAAGTAATAAATAAACAAATAAACTACAACAAATCAGAAAAGACCTAACCGCGTCTTCTTCTCATTCATGCGTGGAGCAATATACGCACCCAAGAAACTGTACAAATCATTCCGCACAGCATCATTCTCAAATGCCGTAAACCGTTTAGCATTCCGTTCAGTGTCTACCACAATCAGCTCGAGGTTGTCCAAATTGAGATGCTCCTGCTCCACCAAGGCTTTGATCCTGTTCGGCGTGCCCACACCCAAATGGACTGGATCCTTTTGCAAAAACTCGGCTTGTTCCTTGACCTTCATATGCTTCGCAAACAACTTGGCAACTTTTCCCAACGGTTTCATAGCACGAGCCAAATCAGCAGCTCGCATAGCTGCATGTGTCAAGACTAATACAGTCGGTGCAGCCGGATCTTGTGGCTTCTTGTCCAATTTTTTGTGATGCAACATGCCGAATTTAATATAGTTGGGCAACGTGTCAAGGGTATGTTCGGGTTGTTTGAATTGAGCATTGTTGACAAACTGGTCTTCCGGCAAGATTTGTTCTTCGAGTTCGACTTGAGTCAGGTTGGGTAAGGCAGATCGTTGGCGATCTTGAACGTATTGGAATTGGGTTTCGCGATCAGCCTTGTAAACATGATCTAACGAGCGGAATGGATCGTTGACTTTTCGTTTCTTCTTTTGTTTGTTCTTTTTTTTCTTTTCTTGTTCTTGTTGTTGTTGTGTCGTATTACTGTCGTCTTCGTCTTCGTCTTCAACTTTACGTTTACTGCCTACAGTAGGCCCTTCGTTGTCAGATTCAACTGATCCTTCCAAATAGAAATCGTCTTCAAGGGCATCGCCCGAAATTGGTCGATCACTCATGGCAGGGAATATGGAGACGATCTGTCAAAATAGTAAAACTAAAAAGAAAAAAAAATCTGGTTTCTGACTTGAAAATGCTCGCCAAAAAAGGAAACGTTCTTAGGGACCCTATTTAAAATCAGCATTAGCCTACAACACCGACACTGATCAAAGATACCGGCATGGGAGAATGGCAATGCTGATATATCAGCTCAGTACTGACTGACTGTTTTATTATTTTAGAGAGAACTCATGTATATATTGATACTGGTGCTCTCTTTTACCACTACCTCTAAAAGAATAAATAATCTTGGATGCAACCACATAACATGGAGGGGAACATCAAACGCAAGAAACAGGACACCACAACTTTTGGCTACGAAGAAGAATCTAGTCGGAAACGGCCAAAACATCAGGACGGCCGCCTCTACGAGTGGATTCATAGCGGCGTTCTGTTTGATTTTACCAATCAACCGACAACAACAGAGGAAGCTGCGCGAGAAGTGGTCAAGTGCCTGGGACTGCACAATGTTGAAAGCATCGAACTCGTCCCGTATTTGGAGAATGGACAAGGCAACCTTATGGACTATGACCAAAACAAGACGGGTTTTCATTTGTTCGTAAAGATTCCCTCGGCATCTGTTCGACTCCAAGCCCAGGATCGAGGTGTTCGTGCCAACAAATACCCAGGAGCCCCACTCGTATACGGCATTCCCATTGCCGCTTATCCCGAAATTTTGCAACTAAAGAAAGCAGGAAAGCACCTATCCTTCGATGAAATCAAAAGAAAAAAGGCAGAGTAGTCTCTTTATAGCACGTATCTTGACCTTCAAGTATAGCCATTGCTCATGTACACCTCAGAAAATAAAGCATGCTACTGTAGTCAGGGTTACTGACCACCTTTATTGAAGCGATCAAAGAATTTTCCAGTTATGGAAGGCTTTGTCTCACCTCCGATAGTGGGGCACACTGGTGCAGAATAAGCACGCAGAAGGAGGAAGCCGTCACCCTGCAGCCTTGGGTTTCCCGCTGTAAAGAAACCCACACACTCCGTCTGCTGTTCTTTCTCTTTCGAACAGGAACATAGCAACTTTTAATATGAATCACGGTAAAAAATTACAGCCCAAATTATCTGTAAAGAAAAATGGCACGCGTTTTTTTTTTAATTTTGAACTTTTATTTGTCCAAACAGAATTCAATTCTAAAAAGCAACAAGAAGTGGAAAAACTCATCAACGAAGAGTACAAGACATGGAAAAAGAACTCGCCTTTTCTTTATGACTTGCTGATTTCACATGCACTAGAATGGCCAAGTTTGACGTGTCAATGGTTTCCAGAAGTAGAAAAGTAATAATTAAATAAGTCGATTGTTTAATCGCGCGCACTCTTGAAATGTACCGTTGACTGATTGGTACACCATATGACATGCATTTTGACCTGTGTTTTCTCTTATAGTCATCCCGATGAGAATTATAAAATACAGCGACTTTTGCTAGGCACGCACACGAACGATGACGATCGGAATTACGTCCAAATTGCTACCGTACGACTACCCAACAATGAAAACGCTCCAAATGGCAAGAGCACTGATGAGAATGCCATGGGTAAAGGCCAACGCCTTTTTTTTGCTTACACTATCCTTCATACTATATTGCTTGAAGTTTTTTCTCACAAGAAAAGCTTATTCTTAGAAACCGACGACGATAACAACACAAGCGGCACTGCACCATACGATTCGCATATCAAGATTGAACAGAAAATTGTACATGAAGGCGAAGTAAACCGAGCGCGTTACCAGTGCGACAATACCGACATGATTGCGACAAAGTCAAGGGCTGGTGAAGTCTATGTATTCAACAGAAAAGAATTTAGCCAATTTCCACGCGTATTTGAGCGCTTCAATCCTACGTTGCGGCTATCAGGACACGACAAGGAAGGATATGGACTGGCATGGAACCCACACAAGAGCAAATCTACGCATCTGATCAGTGGTAGCTTTGATGCACGCGTTTGTTATTGGGATATTGGTGCCACATCGAAAGAAAACAAAGTCATCGAGCCGTTGCGAGTATATACTGGACATACAGCCCCTGTTGAGGATGTTGCTTGGCATCCTCAATTCGAATCAATATTTGCGTCTGTTGGGGACGACTGCAAGTTGATGATGTAAGGAAGTAAAGAAGGAAGAAGTTGTTAGAGCTGTATTATTCCACATTGATTAATTTAGTACTTACTCTCACATATACTTACTGCAAATTAGTTGGGATGTCCGAAGCAGCTCACCAGCTGATTCTCCGGTGCACGACATTTATGCACATAATGGCGGGGTCAATTGCGTCGGATTCTGTCCGAGCAGCCAATTTGTGTTAGCAACTGGTTCCGGCGATAAGGTAAAAGGATGAAAAGAAAAGCGAAAGATGAAGAGAGCAGTGTAATTTCGCGATCTGCGCCATGTGCGCATTGTGTATAGCGTAAATGGATTATATGCTGGATTAAATTGACTCCATGGGTTTTCCCCCATTTTCATAGACAGCCGCCCTGTGGGATTTGCGAAATACTCAGCAAAAATTACATGAAATGCACGGTCACTCAGGGGAAATTCTTCAAATTGAATGGTCACCCCATCACGAATCTGTTCTTGCGACGGCAGGCAACGATAGACGAGTGTTAGTCTGGGATATGTCAAGGATAGGAGAAGAGCAGTCGCCTGAAGATGCACAAGACGGGCCGCCAGAATTATTGGTAAGGACAAGATAGGGAGATGGTGGAAACGTTCTTCCGCCCATCGCCCTCATTCTCTTTTTGATTTATGTGCTGATCTGATTGGAGCGCAACATCTTATCGATCTCTTTTACCGTTTATTTAATGCTCCTGAACTCTGTTTTCTTTGTTTTTTTGCTGTGAAGTTTATGCACGGGGGTCACACCAACAAGATCTCCGACTTTGGTTGGAACCCTGTAGACCCGTGGATGCTGGCAAGTGCGGCTGAGGATAACATTGTACAAGTGTGGCAGATGGTATGTTGGATCTTGATGAGCGAGAGAGTAGCAGTGACGCTTTGTGACAACAAAAATTTACCAAGTGGCTCTTTTATAAAAGGCAAGTACTATTTATGGGCCGCCTATACCAGAAGATCTGGAAGAAGCAGCGAAGGGAGATGAGGATAGCGTAGCAGCAGCAGCAACTACCGGCGGGGGTGATGCCATGCAGGAATGATGATCAGAAAATTTCAGCATAATAAATTTTTGCAGGTTTCCCAGCAGTCCCATCCAAAACTAAATTTTTCTCTAACATATATTGAGAGCACATTCTATAAAAGCCTGGCACATAAATGCGAGAATAGCTCTTTGTCACTATTACACCAGACACTGCTTGCGGTTTTTTTTAAAGTAATATACAGAAATGTGCGATCTTAACTGGTGCGCTGTGTGCGATAAAGCCATTCATTCCTCATTGGTACATATACTTTTGTCTACTCTATTCTTTGTTCTTCATTGCTATACCACGATGATAGGTTTCGCTAACCTGTTCCTGAAAATTATAGTCAACGTTATATTGCTCCGACGAATGTCTTCAGCATGACGCATTGAGTCGACATCCGTTGCTTGGTTACAACTCGCCGAGTTTAGGGGTTTCTTGGCAAAGTCTACAGAGCGTCGCATCAGCAACCATCGTCATAACAACCATAGCCATGACAACCGTTCTCATGACAAACGTCTCTATGGCAGCTGTGGAAGCATGATAAGCAACGACAACAGCACTGGCAGGAACCGGATCATTAAACGACGCCAACGGCAACGATTACTTCCTTCCGTCTTTGTTGCACAGTGCAACGTCTACGGATGATGAAGAGGAACCATCGCCGGCCCTGACTCCCGAATCGGCCTTAGCGGTAGAATGTCACAGTAGAAGCCCGCCAACGTTCAAGCTAGGGAAGTCCGCCTGCTATTACGATTACGACGACGGCCACCACGACCAGCAAGTCTGGTCGACCTTTTCCCATCAATGATAATCTTTCTCACTAACTTTGGTCACGCCATGTCGCACGGACGACGTAATGACTCCAACTCGCTCAAGATAGAAAGGAACAGGCAGCAGTACTTTCCGAGCATGGACCGACTTGTACCACCGCAGCCACCCAGAATGAGTATACAGTACTATCTATCTATGTACACATACTACTTTGTGGAAAACCTAAACACATATCAACTCGGCTTATCTTGCGCCCCCCCCCCCAACCCTCCTTTCCTTACTCATGATAACCGGGGTGTGGGGAGAATTGAAAGTAGCATAGTAGTAGCCTATGAAAAAGAAAAAAAGAAGGTTTGACCGCCGCATCTTTTTTCCACCCCCACACATAAAATCCATGAATAAACACACACTATCATAAACGGGAAAAGAATTTGATGGAAAAGCGACTGCCTTGATAGGGTTCTTTTTTAGCACCAAAATTTTTTTTTTGCTTATCCGCTTGGAAATGTTCGAATCAATATTAAAGGGAGAACAGGGGCAGAATGTGTGTGTGTATGTGTGCTGTATATGTGGATATTGGCGGAAACAACACATGTAATGTTCCCTTTTTTTTTGCCGCGCTTTCCTGCATCACATTGTCATTATGCATTGTGCATGGATATATATTATGGCGCGTAACAAGATTTTCTACAATATGACACTGACCAGACAGTGGTATAACTGGCGATATCCTCAACGACAAGCCCATTATCAGCAGCACTCTTTGTTACATGCGCATACATCATACGCGTACCTACCTAACCCACGCAATCTTTCCCACCAGATCCAGCAAAAGCGAGTTATGATAAAATGGCAGCACTGGCCAAATTTGGTTTTTTTTCGAGCCCCGTAGGCCAAGTTACCAATCAGAAAAGTGTTCCCACCCACAAATCTGCGGTTTTGTTGAGGTTCATGTGATTGGTCTGCGTGAGGGCATATTGCAGGTACCCGCGTAAAAAAAAGCACTTTTTTGCCCGTGACGTTAGGATGTGTGAGCTGGAGTGTGTGCAAGTTTGCAAGTGCAAGTGTGTGTGAGAGAGATGATATGCGTTTATGTAGTTGCATAAAAGGGAATTTGACCCGGTGGCCCTGAGACCCCCTTCTCCTTCTTCTTCTCACTTACTCTCTTTTTTCTTTAAAAGCCTCTTACCTCTCTTTCTTTCTCGCTCTCTCTCTCTCTCTTTTCCAACTTGCTGGCAATTTCTTTCCCTCTTCTTCTCGTCTACTCTGAATCCATTACCATTTCCTTGACAATACACCTCTTTTATACTACTTCATCTTTCCAAATCATCATAAATCATGGCCGATCTTAACTGGTGCACGTACTGTGATAATGCCATTAGCGCATTCTCTGTAAGCTATCAAAACTCTCTTAGTCCGATCTATTCAGCATGACAGCGGGCTAATTTATTTGCTGTCCATTCAGGACTCCCTCTATTGCAGCGAACAATGTCTACGCGCCGATGCGTTACGCAACCATCCACTACTCGGATACAATTACGAAGAATTCGTTGATTTTCCACGTCCTTATCCGTCATCAAACAAACGACCATCGTGTATTTCATCGACATCCTCGCCTTCGCTGTCTCCAACCTTGACAGCTACTACCGCAAGCACTTCCTCGTGTGCATCATCGCTGCGATCCGCAACGACAACTGAACTACCACAGCCTCCCAAGTTAGATTTAAGTCGGACGATGCACGATCCGAATCAGAAAAACCTAAATCCACACCACCATCATCTGGCAACACAGCAAGTTGCCACAAATAACAGCAATATCGTTACCAGCATGATCTTTCATCATCGATGAACAAGGCATCTAGGCACGCCTCTATCTTCCTCTCCCGCACTCATATACACGCACGAACTGGCCTTATTCCACGAGCAAAATTTACCCACCCCCCTTATTGTCTTCTTTTCTCTTGACACTCTGACGTATCGTATTTTTACCATCCATTATGCTTTCATTCCGTTTTCTTTTTCCACAAAAAAAGTTTGTCAATCCCACTTGGAAAAATCCATTATCAGCACCCAATCCAAAATTACTGCCAAACCATTTATTCTAATATGCATATACCTCTTTCACTCTCTCTGTTGTAAATACCTCCCGTTTTCGTTGTTTTTTTTTCTTTGTTTTATGTAGTAGGCTTTCATTCTATTGAAGAACACAAATTATTTATTTTTTGGTTGTAAATCAGACAAAAACGATTTATTTTCGACCTTTCCATAATTAATTTCGCCGTGTGTTTCGGTAAATGTTCTTTACCGAATAACATTACTGGTCATTGATTGTTGCGTTTTCTAAATGTCGTCATGGAAACGCTCCCAGTGTTATGGATTTCTTATATGCTTGATGCGCCGTTGATCTTATCGCATCGCTTCCCCATATTTTTGTGTGACAAACATTACAGATGGCGCGAAGAAAAAAGGGGAAACACGAGCGTCACGAGCTACTATGATTGGACATCGCCTCTCTTTTTACTTTATGGATGGCTACCGAAAAAAAGGAAACTTACGATGATGTGCATAATCTATCGTCACAATCAACTTTAATTCCAATTGTAAACATAATAGCGACCCATAGAAAGCAAGCAACACCTCAGCTCAAATACTTCCTTCAATTGTTATTGATATATGATATACGGGAACAGTTAGCGATAACTCGCGGAATCGTTATTTGAGTGTTTTCATTTCTACTCCAGCAACGAAGTTCGAGCAAGGGACCTAGATCATCATTGTAAGATGAAGTCGCTCTTTGCTTCCTACCACGCAATAAAGTAAGAATCAACACAGAGATGCGAACAAAAGAAAAATACTGTACCCAAAGCATTAGCCGCGGAACGGGGTTAATGTTTGTACCGTTCCGTTGTATTAAAATGTCCAAACTTTAATATTATTCGAGAATACGTACATGCTCTCTTAGTAGTGGAAATCAATGACTATGAACAGCAGCAACGAGTATTCTAGAGTGTCGCTTGAGATCGCTTACTCTTGGTTGTCACCGCAGCCATTCAGATATAATCAACTTGTTGCATGTAATGGCTCCTCTTTCCTAGCTCCTCTTTTTTATAGTGGATTTCAATTTTGATACATATGATGTTTATTTTCGTGTTTATAGTATTGTACCTGATCTTGGATAGACTTGGCTATTCTCTTTTTTATACTTTGCTCGATATTTTCTAATTAATTATTTAATGGTTTACTCGCTTGGTTGTTGATACTTCTTGACATCCGACATTGATAAGTTTCATCGTATGGTGCATACTGTCTAGTCCCGTTAAACCCTAATTTTGTTCGAAATTTGAAATCATTTAATCCCGCGGTTATATATTCCGGAAACATTCTCACAAAGCAGCATAGTTAGCAATATTGCATGGTTAGAAGATGGTTTAGGATACAATTACGCAACAACTCCAACTCGGCGGTGGGATCTGTCACTACGACTAGTAAACTGCTAACACATTCACGGGCTTGCCTTCGATCTTTCATTTGGCTGTAGGCTTCAATATAATTCTAACAGCGCTTGTAGAACCGGTGGATCTTGATGGGAGTTGGCTGCGAAACGGTTCCATCTTTTTCGACAACTGGTCGATAGAATTGGAATCCAAGAAACCTGGTAGATTACTACGTAATGAAGCAAAGCTATGATCATATTCTCGACGTGCAATAGCTTTTGCGCCTTCAAAATAATGCTCTATCCAGTTCGTTTCAAAGTGGTATCGTGGGTAGAACTTGCAAATGTGCTCTGTACGCTCATGCAAACAACAGAAAACTACCTTTTGTGATAACTGCTAAACTATGAAACGGTTACACACTGCTATTTTCCATGTTCGAAATCTGAGGCCCTCAGCCATATCTCCACACCTTTTTATGATCTCTCGCGTTGAATCTATTCGGAACGCCCTTTCTAACGCATCTGACGCGCTGTTTATTGAAAAAAAAAAGACATGTTGAAGACACAGTAGGCTTCAAGAAAAAACTGATCGAAGTTGAATTTTCTTAACGGGACTAGACAGTATGCACCATAGACCTGAATGAGCCTCCTTTCTTTTGAGGCTTTATTAATAATCGTCGATATTAAGTTGAGTTCTGATCAGATAGTATTCCGGTGCGTCGTACGGTTGTCTATGCTACTCTTTGCCGCTCTTTTGTTCGTCTTTCGTGATATATACGTATGATATCCCGTAATCCAACACAAAAAAACAGCTACTCACTTTGATATATATATATTGGAAACCTCTTGTAATATTATTGCTACATAGCAGAAAATGATCATGGCTTTATTTGCTCGCTATAGGTCATTATTTGCAGTTGGAACTGTGTTCATTATAATATCTGAAAAGGCCGCCTCAGTATTTGCCTGTGATTGTTGTATTCCTAGCTCGTGTCTCGACTAATGAGATTCAAGTGTTATGGACAGCTTCCAACAGAAAGTTATGTGGATTGAGGCCGCTGGGTCAACTTAATTCGTTAACTTACTGTTATCTATAGAATACCTTATTTCTACTTCATTCTTTCTGCACAATAAGCATGAATCAGCACAAGCGAGAAAAGTTGAAAGTCTCGTATATTATAAGAATTTGCTTGCTCTAGAAAAAGCAATTGTACATGATGTGGTCATCACATGGACCCTTAAAGTGCTTGTATGTGCATTTAAAAGATATATAGACTGGGATTGTCGACATCCTTACATCCAAAACATACTGTATGGACCAGAAATAAACGGATTATGTAAACATATTCACGACAGCAACTTTGTCTCAAAGACAGAGCCCTCCAAATTTGTGAGATGGCTGTAAGTTTGTTAAGCAATATTTTCTTATCTGACAAGTGAACTGCTAGAAGTTCTTGGCATCGAGTAGTCAAGTAATCTTAACTTACGACTTCGCTTACTTGTAACTTACAAAAAAGTGACCTCCACTCTGTGAGAGAAAAAACATGAACATCTATTCATACATAAAAGAGAGAGAAACATAACTAAATACTATTTTCTTTGATACAGCCGATCAATTACCGTGTTATCAGCAAATAAAAGTCTCCACCGCCCACTAACGATGAGTTCTCGACAAAATTACCAAGTATGAGTAGACTAGAGGAAAGTACGTTCAATTTGTCGTTTACACAGCGTGCTGAGCACCTGCTAACGGCAGGAAAAAGCACACGACATAGCAGTTGAATGTCAAGTTACAGTATACGATTCAACATGAGCTGAGACTTTGTGTGAATACTATGTACAATTACTCACATTTCTCGCTTGTTAAAATATATAAATATGTAGTTTCGTTGTTATTATCAAAGATCATCACTCCTAAGCATATATCGAGACATTGAAGCATTTCACTATGATACGGTAGAAGTTCAGGAAATAAAGTAACAGGAAAAGAGTCAAAGCAAGCCGATTTATGTAACTACAACTGATTGATGTAGTAATGTTCTACGTATGCACTAAGTCGTAGTAGTACTTCACTGAATATCTTCATGCAGACAAATGTAATTACGTTTATATGGTTCATGATATAGACACAGGTATAATAATTAGTCGTAATCACGGTGGGTTACCAAGTAATGAGCTACACGCTGCAGACTTATATAATTCTCTGAGTCGCAAAGCTCACTCTCTAACGGATTGCGGGTATCATCCTTTTTGTCAAAAATCTTACCTTACTGCTAAATGGAATAATGAGCCGCATGAGCAAGATGCATGTATGTATACCTTAATATAAATGCACTACCGTTGCCAAGAAGATGCTCAGGGGGAAAATGAACAAGGAGCTCTATCGGCTAATATACATTATACTTTGTTCCTTTTTGCAAACTTAAAAGATAGGTTATTTATTGTCATAGTGTGTGTACCTTGAAACCTCATTCCGGTCATACATACACGGGCGATATGCACGATTGTCTCTCTCTCTCTCTCGCGCTCACATTTGACCGGCCGAGGATCACAAGGGCTGTATGTGCGTAGTAAAGCATAGTCATACATGACGCTAAGCATAGTGCGTTATAACGCACGCACAAAGGTATTAATAAAAAAAGGGGGGGAGATTTTTCACTCTCTGTGAGAGAGTGTATGTATGTCTGTTTGCGTGCTTGTTTGGAGAGACAAAGGAAGAGAGACAGTGAGAAAGTAAAGGGCGAAATAAAGAAAGGGGTTATTTGCTACCCATCTTGCACTCCATGATGGATCATCATCAAGCTGTCGATGACGCAGACACCGATGTCACCAACTTTGGCAGTGTTTCATACTTTCAAGATCAAGTCAACAGTTATGAATTCAGTGTCACTCGCTACAATGGATCCACCTATGTTTCACCACGATTCAAACAAAAACAACGCGTCGAGCTCAAGATTGGCATTTTGTTGCCTTTTCATCAAAAGAACGATAATTACACCAGGGAATTAACACTCAGGTACAATAGCAAAAAAAAAATTACAGAAAGCTACAGGCTCACATATATACAAGCATATGAAAAGAGTGCTGAGAGATTGAGGGTGTGAGAAATCTAGTACGTGTGTCTGTAATACGCAATAATGGCTTAGGGTCCTCCTAAAGAAGGGAAGAGAAAGAGAGAGAGAGAGACGCCGAACAAAGGAGAAAGAGGAGGGAGCAGCTTATTAGAAGGAAAATTGATTAACCCGGTGTTGCGTAACATTCCAAAAATAGCGGCACTTCAGCGATCCGCATGGCTGCTGCAGAAATCAACGTGCAGGAATTGATTCCGGGGGCTTACATTACACTTGTCGAGAAAGACTCGTTTCCAAAAGATGTTGAAGGCCAGGGTGCCATCACCCAAGCTGTGGTTGCTGCCGTATCGCTTGTTCAAGAAGGCGTCATTGGCGTCATTGGTGATATTTCATCGTCCTGGACTTCCTTGTCAGCACTTATCACTAGCACCCTGCAGATCCCTCAGTGTTCATATACAGCCGTTGCAGGTAAATCAGTAAGGATGAGACAACGCCAAAAATCAAGAGTATATTAATAATTGCAATTCTACAACAACAACAAAAAAGCATCGCTTGCCGATCGATCGCAGTATGGTCACTTCTTCCGTACGGTGCAGACACCTTTTTTGTTTGCTGATGCAGCGCTTTCGTTTGTCACTAGTCGGGGGTGGCCAAGTGTGGGTATGCTTTACTCAAATGACGAGTTTGGAAAACAATGTAAGTGACACACCTTCTCACGCGGGGCCACTATATCATTGAAGCAAATCCAGCACACTGAAAATTACAACTTATGCGTATCTAGTGTCACAGTATACAATCATGAAGGCCAAGAATCAAGGTGTGCATATGCAGTCGTATCAGTCGTTTTACGACGACACTGCATCCATTAGTCAAGTGGCCAAGGACATCGACGCATTTCTATCGACAGGCGTACGCATTGTTCTTATTGCTGCACAAGGTGATGCACAGCTGACAGCACTTGCTGTTGCAGCGCATCGGGGATACATGGATGAGAATCACGTGTGGATTGTCCTCGCACCTGTCCAGGACTTGCAAGAGAGCATTGCCAGCTTTAATGCGATACTCGTTCGTCGAAGCCAAGGCGAACAATTGAATGAGGCGAACCATGTCGGCATGCAGGATGTGTCACAAGAGACGCTCGATAGCAACCAAACGGCGCAAAGCTGGGTCACGCCACTGGACTATCTTGCATGGACAACAAGTGATACACAATCTATCTCGTATCAAACAGCCTTTTCAGGTGGCATATTTTCGTTTCGATCAAGCAAAGATTTGAGTGGATATCAGCCTTTCGACGACTTTTTGGAAAAATGGTCTCATTTAGACCCAACTTTGTGCGTACAACACTTGTTTATTTGGGGGGCTCTCAGCTATGCATTACCTTTTGGAAGTTCGCTAACGATGATACTTATAGGTATCCATTTGCAGGAATACCTCAAGTCAGTCCGCATGTCGGGTAATTCCATGTCTAAATTAAGATAAAGAGGGGTTTCTTGGCCATCACTTGTTTCTCACAATGGAATATGTAGGATGGCATATTCATGCATGATGACGATGGCAAGAGGTTTCACGCAATCACTCCTCCATACGTCACAAAACAATACGGCTGCACTTCACAATTTAACCAGCGGTGATCTAGGAGAGACGCTTGTGCCAACTGCATTCAACACTGGTTACCAAGGTCCTGAAGGTCCCATTGTCTACAACCAGGATGGCGATCGAACCACAGGGTAGGCAAAAGTAGTTGATACATTAAAAAAAGAATGCTTCCAGCTAAAAGAAGATATAACCTACTAGGAATTTCCGTGTTTTCAATATACAGCACGGCGAAGATGTCCAAATTGGAACAATTTTTGCAGGCGAATTGAATCTAACCTCGCCACCTCTCTATTTCAATGGGGGAGCTATGACACCAACGGGAATGCCTGGAAAAGAGTCGATCAATCCAGGCTATCATACTGCCATCTCACTTATAATTATTTCGTTTGCATCATTCGGTGTATTCGTAGCCCTCGTTTCTGCCTGCTCAGTGATCACGTACAAACGTCATCAAACAAATATCTCCACGCTCAAATCAAGTATTCTCGAATTGACGGGATTTCTCCTGCTGTATATATCTGTGTTTTTCTTTTCAGCCGATCGTGCTCGGTCCGATTGCTTTATAATCCCTATCTCATTTCACCTAGGTTTCGATCTCGTGCTTTGGTAAGTGGGAATCAAAAGCTCAAGACGCTTATTTGTTTGTTTGCCTACTTTTACATGCACTGCAACATCGTAGTATTAATCGATATATCCATTCAAACCCTTGATGGTTGTTATAGCTGCCTCAGCATCAAATTATATCATATCTACCAAGTGCATAATAATATCTACATTTCCGGTCCATTATTGTCGGATCGACGCTTCCTTCAGATTTGTAGTGGCGCTCTGCTTGCGCCAGTGGTAAGTGGGACTTCATCTCTTGCATTTTCCATTATACATATACTTATTTATTTTTTCGGTTGCCTCTGTAATACAAAGATCGGGCTACTCATCTGGCTGCCAACTACGTCCTCGAGCATTCAAACAATCAACACTCCCGTGTCAACTAACACGTATTATACGCGATGCGATTATGGTAGCCAACATCAGGTTTTTGTTGCCCTTATCAGCCTAATCGCTGCTTTGTTCCTTGCCGTGGCAGTCATTCTCGCCTTGAGAACGCGCGGTGTACCTGGGCGAGCACCCAAATATAGCGAAGTCAAATACATCAATCTCGCCGTATAGTAAGTTGTATATCTACGTTTTAGCTGTACCAAACACGATCCCTATTCAAAAGAGTCTAAAATGTCATACATTTTCTTAGCAACATCTTTTTCTCCACTTTTATTGGTTTCACTGTGTTTCGGACAGCCACTGCTGACTACTTTACGCGACATTATCTCTCAGCAGCCATGATAGTATGGGGTAGCACTGTATCACTTTTAGTGCTCTACCTACCCAAGCTGCATACTATTTATATCAAAGACAATCCTCATGCGCGTAAATCATTGGGACGACTTTCCAATGCCAGCCAGTTACGGTGGGGCAATCAGCAGCAACAGCAGCAGCAGCTCCAATCAAACCAGGGCAGATCATTTACGCCTGCAGGAGAAATAGTCAGTATCAACCGAATGATCAACAACACGTCTGGTCCGTTTGTTTACAATAATGGCTTGTCATCATCATCGTCTCAAAGCGCACGTCAACGTGTTCATCAGCGACACCAACTCACGACAGGCTCAAGTATCGATGCCGAGGCATATGAATGTCGAATGGCCGTTCAAGTCGTCTATCGATACTTTGCCCATCTCGGTGCATGGGACATGAAGCATATTGTTCTGTTTCCACGAATCGGATACTTCTCCTTTGTTTCGGTGAGTATGAATACAATGGATTGAACAACTGATAGTTACTTAACAGTCGACACTTATCTAAACTACATAGGAAAAATCACACAAAGGCCTTGTTTTCCATTACGTGGAGGCATCAATTGTTTCATCTATGGATGGAGGGTACATCCTCAAGGTACATGGCACTGGGCAGACGGATGTCCTTATGCAAGTAGCACGTCACGAAGATCTGGATATTTGGTACGAGCGGTTCAATGTCTACAGCAAGCTGCAACAATGCCAACAAGCCTACTTTAACACCGGATCCGATCTCCCGCCAGCGCAGCAAGTAATTGGTCCATTTGCTGGTGGTGGTAATGGTGTACATCAGAACCATACAACTGCTACGGAAACGACAACGATGACGAGTTTTTTGACTAGTAGAGACAATTCAGGTCATTATCAGGGTAGCACCCGCGGTCGCGGATTGGGCTATGATGACGACAACGATAGTGAAGATGGTCAAGCAGGAAGCAAGAAATCAAATAAGAAAAACGCCAATGAGAATGACAATTACGATGAAGAAACAAGTGAATTATCCTGGGCAGCTGTGGATAGTTATCGACAAGGACATGGGGCATCTGAGAACAATCGAAGCCACAGTGGTAGTCAACATAATCCCTTCCGTTATTAGTTCTAGCTAGCTGGTTCGTTCGCTCTCACACTTATCTTTTTGTATGTACATTTTATTTCTTCAAGACAACACAAGCAGCACATTGTAGACCCCGGCATCATTAAGACAAATATTTGCACTGCCCACAGAAAATTTTGATTTCATTAACTATCAACGCTGTCATATTTTTAATTGTTGTGCATTTCGTATATCATTATTATTACTTCATTATATATATTGTTATTATACACACATCATACGGAAACAGCAACAAATGAGATTCCACGCAGGGTTTGTTTTCACCCCCGCAAACGATGTATACTTTTATGCGTAGAAGAATACCATCACCCTAAAAAAGGGCTTTGCAAATGTACAGTATGATATGCTAGGAATGCGATGATAATGCAGGTGCGCATCGTCATCATTATTATATATTATTAATCAATCATTGCAGATACAACGCAGCATGGTGGATGGATTGGGTCGGGGGGCGGAGGGAGGGATACAGAGTGTTGATGCTGGTTGATCATATTTTATATTATATTAGATTAGTTTCTCAAAAGGAGCATGATGCAGCAGCATAATTGTAGCTGTGCGTAATATACATCGATTATATTGAAAGGGTCTTATAATGATATTAGGATGATCACAGCGAAAAAGGTAAAAAGGGGGGCAGGTTGAGGCAGAGGAGAGAAGCGACATAAGAAAGCTGGGATACAGGGCATCGTGCTTGTTGGCTGATGTGATAATTTCTACATATACCCGGTAACAAAGTTTAAAGATGCTACGCGTTGTTACTACAGTATGCAAACTGTTGGGTGCGGTGTCATTCTGTCATGATGATGTTATTCTTCCTTACCTTTCTTTTCCATACACACACGCGCCCCCGCATGCACATTATTGTCAGTACTGTAGCACACATCCAAAGTGCACACATTTAAAGAAGGAGTGACAGTGCCAGCTTAAGCATTTTGGGAAAAAGGAGGGAGTTACACTATACAAGCTAGCAGATACGCATGCTAAGAGCGAGCGAGCGAGAGAGAGAGAGAGAGAGAGAGAGCGAAAGATCAAAAAAGAACTGCTGAGTTTTGTTGTATGAATTCGTTAAAGAGTATGCACTCTGCAAAATTAAGATAAAAAACCAACAGTCCATTGGAATGTTGTTGTAGCCGTGCAGCTCCTGAAAAAAGGAGCAAATGTTTTTTGTTAGCGGGTTGGTCTGGGATGTGATCCGCGCAATAGCCAACTTGGTCCGACATCCCATACCCAGAAAATGGAATGCAGCTACTGTTGCACAATCTCACGATCACATCATTACTGATAATGACGCGTTCCATGATATCGTAAATCGTACGATGGTGGAGTACTACTCTTTTCAGCATCATGTAAGAACAGATATTACGATAATCTTATTGGCTGGCAAGTTTACCTGGTAATGTTCTTGTTAGTTCATTATAAAAATAAAAACAGCAGCATCCAAGTAGGAAAGATCAAGAAAGCTCTTATGTTTATCTGTGTATGCGCAATTGACTGTGTGCATATTGACTGCATAAGAAAAGCTCTTCTACAACAGCATCATCAAGAGATATAAACAATTACGTATAATTTGCTAGTGTGTTTTACCACTGCTACTGCTGCTGCTGCCGCTGCTGCTACTACCTAGGGCATGTGTATTTTTTGGTCTCAACGATTAGACGCGTAAAAAGTGCCACACTTGTCGGATCCTATTGTCAAGAACGGGGGTGGAAATGAACGGGATCGTTAAAAGGGCACAACTCAATTGTGATGCTTTTGGTTGGCTGAATTTTGGCAAAGTGCCGCGCGCACGTGCCACACACAGGGCACAGCGGCACCGTAGCATTAGATTGGAAAGCACACGACTACTAGTTACTCATGTTTTTGTTTGAACCGTAGCAAAATGATTAAGGATTAAGGCCAGACGAGAAAGGGCACTTTTTTTTCTTATTTCACATCCGAAAGACTGGCTTGGAAAACTCAGCATCACCTTCATGATCCTCTCTATAGAGTTAACGAAGAAGAGCACAAGGTCACAAATGACGACGACGAGCCAAAACAGATCAGCATTCCCCGGTTTCCGTCTACATAATACAGCAATAGCTGGCTATGAGTGCAGTACAGTCAGTACATGTGGATACACTAATCCCACCACGGTACACACCTTGCATTTCTTTTTTGCTTTTCTCCAGACACCCACAAAACTAGAATGGGGATTTGAGATGCGCAACACAAAAAGGCTGGTCGATATCAAAATGGACTGGAATTCAGGAGTAACCGTAGTAATATAAAGCGAGGACAAGATGATCAAGTCCCTCTCTTCCTCTTCTTTACCTTTTCTCTCTCATCCTTCTCTCATCCTTTGCATTTCTCCCTCATCTCTTCATCTCTTCTTTTGTGCGTGTAATAACATAAACCCAAAATGTGGATGCCCAAGACTAAACTTCAATTGAACACCGCGGCGATGGTCCAGGATGTTGCACAGCCGCAACAGCAACACAAGCAGCAGCAGCATGTGTTACCCTCGTTTCATGCATTTTGTAAAACAATTGAACAATCACCACCACCAACGCCTACACCAACCTCGGCAACAGCAACACCGTTTAGTAGCAGCAATAGCAATAACAAGAACCATATTCGAACCACATCCATGCCTGCTCGCTTGCCAAGCCAGACCGAACAAAAACAACGTCTGTCCCTCGAGGTGCTGTTGGACGCGATCGAACTCGATCAGTCAATGTACGAAGCTTACCAATTCGAATGGTCAAAGACCAGCGCCATGCGTGCTGCCCACCTTCAACGGAGTGCCAACCGCCGAAAACGGTCGAAATCCGCCCCTGGTGTTCCTCGCTGGCGAACACCTTGCTCGACTCCAAAAAGTCGTAATGCAAGCGTCCAGCAGATCGCCGAGTCGATTGTCCAAAAGCATATCGAGTGTGCTCGGAAGAAGTAGAAAGCACAACAACAACAACAACAACAGCAGCAGCCATACCTCCTCTTTTTTCCTTTTCCTTCTTTTTTGTTCTAGTATGCGTTATCCCTCATTTCATTCTTTCGTACTCTGATACCAGCGCCAACAGCACCAAAACATCCAGCCAACAAACCCATTCCCACTCTTTCTTGTAAAAGCTTCTATGTATAAATTGTCCATACTCCACACCATAACGAGTGCCTCAACCTAACAGCAAAAATGTGGCAAGAAAAAACAACAACAATAACAACGAGGGGGGGGGGCAGTACTAGCACTAGCACCAGTACTAGCACTACTATATCTTTATGCTTTTCTTTTTTGGAACAGCATGCTCTTTTTGACAATATTGCAATAAAATCAACTCATACTTTTTTATTGTCACAGCATCATTTGATCATATGAACAGCAGATCGAGCAAAACTTTAATAGTTCTCTATTTTTTCATCACGCATTCTTGGACGGCATCACTTGAGCAACATGACGCACGAACACTGGAACCACCTTGGGAAGCGCCTGCAGCTCCGGAGGCGCAATCAGCATCTCGTGCTCCAGTGCCTCGTCGCTATCCTCTGCATCGTGTTCTTCAGGATCGAACTCGGCCAGGTCATCAATGATACGCAGCATTTCTGCGCTGTTGGGCAAAAAGTCCAATGCCTTTGCCTCGTCGCTACTGTCAAAGTCGTCTTGCTCCATCATGAGCTTCTGCCGTGTCCGCTTCATGTGTTGCTCCTTTCGCTTCCAATGGTACTCGCACAGTGCATCCGCATCCTTGCGCAACAACTGCGTGTCCGCCTGTGCCTCGGCCGCGGCCTTGTCTAGATCTATACGATTCGGCAATCCGTTTGCAATCAGACTGAACATGTTGTCGACATAGGAAAGCAGTTCGTCAAACAGGTGCGATGTATCGTTGGCATGGACATTATGCACAAACGTATAGAACTGCTGCTCGTGACGCTGTACCAGCTGCACAAATGGCTGTGCCGTGTTTCGTGCGTCAAGCACATTCACCGAGTTGATAACGCCCACCAAATCGTCAATAAAGGCTGACAAATGCTGCAGCGAATCGCCAATGTTGGCAGAGCGGTAGACTTGGGCCAACGGTGTATAGAACATGGCAAAGATCTCGCGCAACAGTTCACCCGTCGTGCCTTGGAACATGAGGTCGCCCAACAGCTTGTGCTCACGTTGGCGTGCATAAAGGGTCCAGAGACGATGTACCTGGTTCACTAGTTCTGACGAGGATTGCAGGTTCAAAATCTGCTTCGGTGTTAGCGATGGCTCAATATCAGGGTTCCTAAGCATGGCGAGCGTTTCCTCGGTCGGATCAGCACGTCGGTTGTATACGCGCTGTGTTTGCTCTTCTTCGGGCATCGATGTGGCCACAGCATTCTTGACCTTGCCAATGAGAATAGGATCGTTGATCGCAGCCTCGAGGTCGCTGATATCCTGCTGTGCTTCCTTGTCGCCGTCCTGCATTGTCGAGACGATGATACGCTGGAGCAGACTACGGCGGCCCAATGGTTGGGCAAGGAAAAGGTCCAGTACGCCCTTGACCATAGTAAACGGGTTGGACAATTTCAATATTTGTGCTACGGCACGATAGGGCATCAACATATGCGTGCGTTTCAAGTTGGCAATATTCTCTGCCGCCCTGTCCGAAGAGACGAACTGTGTATGAAGCACAAATGCAAAGCTATGACAGTATTGCTTTGTTAGTGTGCTTCCTCTACTTGAATATTCCAAACTTATACTAGTTAAAAGAAAAGAAGAAGGCTCGATGCACTTACTTGATACGACCCCATTCAAAAGCTTTGCGCATAGGCTCCGGAAGATCCTCGATACGCGCGGTTGTTTTGATAATCTGAAACACCTCCTTCAATCCACCGGGCTGCATGATCTGCTTTTTGAGCATATCCAACAGGTCATTGAGCTCGCTCATCTTGCGATCCACTTCTTCCTTAAACCTCGCCTCTTCAGCAGCACGCGCTAGGTCAACCTGGTGGCGTCGTTCAGCATCAGCCATTTGTTCTGGCGTCAGCGTGATTGGATCTCGAGTTAGGAACTTGCGGAAGGTCTCGCTTTTAGCCAGCTCCGAGTCCGTGGCGACTCTGTGCAGGAATGATCGGAGCAGCAGTCGATCTTTTTCGCGGTAGAGCTGACCGTTGTTATTGTCTTTGTCGGATCCTGCGTTCGAGTGTGAACGGCGACGATGGAAATGAGACGACAGGGATGATCCCAGAAGGGACGACGAGGACCCCGTCTTTTCTGCCTTTTTCTTGTTGCCACTGCTGCCACTAGCGCTACTGCTCTTATCCTCTTGTCCGTCGTCTTCACCGTCTTCACCCGTACCAGCACGTTCATACGACGGGTCGCTCGCCTTTTTCGGTACGTTAGGGACGCTTTCCAACGGGAACTCGGATTTGAGGTCTTGCTGCAGCTGGCGGAAATCACCGTGTCGTCGAGTAACGAAATACTGCTTGTCCCCTTCCCCAGCAATCGTCGTAGAAAGGACAAATTCTGCGTGTAATTTCTCGCGCAGGGTCCGTTTCTCGCTCACTTCACGCACAGTGACCACATCAATTTGCAGGCCATTGAATCCCATCCATTCCAAATAGTGGTCCTCGTTCTCCAACAGCGTCATGTTCTTATCCAGCGACTCGGCCAGATTCTCTTCTTCATCCTTGTTTTGTTTCTTGCTCTGCTCCTTGTCGCGTACATCTAACGGCTGGTCTTGTCCTTGATTCGTTTTCACGGTCGCACACATGGCCACTGTTAACAGCTTTTCGGCCTTGTACATGAGTACGCGTCGTTGCGAAGCCCCCGTCCGCCGTGGCGAGTACGTGTCGAGCTTGACTTTGGAAAACTCGTCCAGGAACAGTTGACATTTCTCCCAGAATTCAGGCTTGTCGCCACGCTTCAATAACGGAAACTCGATAACAAATTCTTGTGCAATGTATCGCAGGAATGGGTACGTATCCTTGGCTGGGTCAACATTTCGAGCGAGCAGGGTTGTAATCTCTGGGTTACGTCGAAGCTGGTCGAGTTCTCGGAGTAGCTCTAGCCTAATAAGCTCGCGCTTAAAGTAGTGGAGTTCGGTTGGTGTCAAGTCCATTTTGACAAGAAAGTTAAAGAGAAAAGGGGACAAATGAAAAGTGGTTTATGACAAAGAAGAGGGACAATACGCCAAGCAACTTGCACAATAACAATGCGACCACTACCACCACCAGCTGACCTAATAATAATATTACTGCTGTGCTGGTTCGGCTAAAATTACTCTGCACAAGCTTCCTGCCGATGATGTTGCCTATTACCCTTTTATCCCAGCAACTCCCGTTTTATTAACCGCTTCTTAGCAGCGTCGAAAAAGCAGCTCGGTTCCTTGGCTTGCTGTTGTGACCATTTACGCGAGAGACTGTTACTCATAGATTAAAATGCGCACCAGCAACTGTAAAGATCGACAGTGCAGTCTCATCGACGTTTTGGTTCATTTCCTTGGTTGCATAAAAGTACCTAACTGAACTTAAATACGTAGTTCGTGCCACCATCATCAACCATCAAAAGTGCTTGGCAGTACCCCGGGCAATCTCCTATCCACACCTCTTCTCCGATTACTGTCCGATTTGTACAGACAGAATGAATAGTTTCAAGGATATGAATCTCGCTATACTGTATTTTGGCGTGTAGTAGTACTATTTACAGTCTCTTTTTCTTTCGTTCTTACACACGAAACTTGTCTCGCTATGACACCTCTTCCATTGGCTGCTGTTGTTCCTCTCCTTGTTGTTCAGCACCGCTGTTCTCATCACTGTTGGGGACCGACGTCTGTACAAGCTCATCTGCGTCAGAGTCCTTGATATATACCAGAAAGTAAGGGTTGGCAGTCGATCCTGTAGTGTTTTGTAAAATCTCGGATTCTTCAACCTATATATAATAATACCACGTTAGTTACTATGCCACACACCCGCTACCAAAAAGAGGACTCCATGATTACCTTGGTAACTCTTGAATCATTGTACTTCCACCATTGTTCTTTTTGGTGGTTGTAGATATAAATCCAGTAATGACCATAGTTTGCTTGACCTTGGTGAATAAACACTGCGTGCAAGCGATAAGCAACTTGTTTCAAATCATCGTATTGACCATGGATCTTTTGCTGCAATTCTTGTATATTGGCTTGACTAATGTGGATCTTTTCTCGAATCTCCCTTTCGTTTTGTCGCAAAAGCTCCAACGCTTGCTTGTACTTGGCAACGTCCTCTTCATTTGTTGCTGCATCATCGCTGTCTTTTATATGCTCTTCCAAGATAGATGATGCTGCTTCCAGCAGTTCAGGTATAGGCATCGGATATGTCTGAGTTTTAGAGAAAATAATTCATAATTGATCCTAATAGTGTTAATGCCAACTATATTAAGGATACAACTGCATCATCCCGTCCATATAGGTAGTTTAATCAGAATTTATATTTTACCTTGGTGTCAGTAAGTTTGTGAATGACGCTTTGGTTGGATTCAAGTTCCTTACGCCATCCAGTTACTTGTGTACGACGAACGGCGAGTTGCTCAAAGTTATATTCGCAGTATCGGTCGAGATAAAGCATCTTGTCGAACTTCACAAAAGCATTGGATTTGTAAACGTTGACAGTTGTCCGATCGAATTGAACTCGCTATTTCAATAGAGAAATTTATTAATCAAGAACCAAATAATAAATCGGAAAAGTACTGTTTCAACCCATTTTTCCTTTGCCATTTATCTTACCTGAACCTGGATCTGGAGTATTGGTGGGAACGTACTAACAGTGACTTCACGCATGGCTCCTCGACCGGCATGGAAATCCTCTACCCGATCCGCGAAAAAGTACTCGTCCAGACCATCATACAAGTCCTTGCCTTCGGCAGCATCCACAATGACATGACTAAAGTCTTCCTCTTGCACTTTACGCACTTGCTTCGATGTCTCAGTGTCCTCGTATGTCAGGATTTGTCGTGCCTTGCCATAGAATAGATCTCGCACGATGTCTCGTATTTGCTCCCCATTTTCTTTCTTTTCTAATGGCTTGAGTGCTGCCTCGACTAGATACATGACGTTGCCCATGCATTCTTATTACCGGATAAGAAAGAATGAGATTTGTGTAACCTTTTTTTTTTTTGAGGAACGAGGGAAGATTTCTTACCAGTAACATCCTGTTGTTTGCCAAACATGATGTTTGCAGCGCTAGGTCGTGGATCGCGTGGCGGAAGAGCAGGTGGCGTACCTGGAAGTGGTTTTGGTAACGGCTTGTCCAGTAGATGCTTCTTATCTGGAATGCTAGGCCGCTCGTCTTCCATGATTACGTCCTCATAAGCGGGTGGTAGCTCGTCCGGCTGTGGTTGCGGTGCTGTTTCGATTTCTTCTTTAACAGCTTCATTGATGTTGTCATTGTCTGGAACCTGAGGCAAAGGCTCGGAGCTGCCAGGAGTGTCTGCGGTTTTCGATACTGGAGCCGGTGTAGTCGGAGATAGTTCTTCCTTTTCCACTTCTTCTGGCTGCTGCTGCTTTTGCTCCTGAGTTCCTGGTACTTGAGCTTCTGTCATTTCCGTATCCAGATCCGCAGATTGTTGTTGAGACTCTGACTCATCCTGCTTTTCTACTTGTAATTCAGCCGCTTTGCCTTGCTCGGGCTCCTTTTTAGAAGAGCCAGACGATGATTCTCCTTTTGTATCGGCAGGCGCATCATTTTCAACGGACCGACCGTTCAAAAGTGCCATATACGCGAGGTCGTACTCGGGCGAGATAGCACGTTGCGAAGCATTTTCAAGATTTGTAAATAGATCCTTCAACAGAAACACGACTTTATAAACGAAAGTTCATGTAAGCAATCCTGTCCTACTTTGTTGATACAATCTACCCCAGTGATGAAGCGTAATATTTATAATTGTCTCTTACATTTTTTTGCCCGGTACACTTCCTTTTGATCAACTTCTATACCACCGATCTTTTTCGGTGACCATTCTGGGTCATCTTCATTTTCCACGTAGTCGTCTACATGAAGGATTGCCCTGCGAAACGGCGTCAGAGTGAAATAATACTTGAGTTTTGTCAATGACAACCAGCTTATGCAGTATATGAATTGCCTTTTACACTTCTTCTCTATCCTCTTCTTTATTTTTACCTGAAGCAAGCTATTGAGGTAGCACGTATTTCCGATATTGTTTAGTCCAACAGGTCTATAATGAAGTTTTTCGCATGTCAATATATCTTGTTAACCCATAGCGTTCCATTCGCTTCTTCTTTTCCTTTCTCCCATTTCCGGTACTCACGTGTCGCCTAATTGCAGCTTCCCTGACAATTGTCAAATATGAAAAACAAGAAATAAGTTGTCAACACTAAGCCTTCGCTTATCATCTGAATATGTAGTGAGCTTGGGGCTCCTTTTACCTGAGTTTGGACCGCGCAAAAGATCATGCAGCACCTCGCTATTCCGGGCTTCGGCAATGATACCCAGCTTCATCCGATGTGTCGCTTGATCGTTTGGTTCGTCCGACACCTTGACGTCATACAATCCAGCAAGCAATCGATCGTCTGCATTTTTCGGATCATCATTATAACCGAAATAGGTATACGCATCCTTGACCTCGTTTTCACCCAAACGTCCCTGACTTCGCTCTATAGCCACTTCCGTCAACAAAGTCTCACTGCTTCGAGATTCAGCAACCGCCACCAACGCATCCATTGCAAAGCCAACCTGGTTTGGCTGCTCCTCCACCATCTTGCGGTACAGCCATATCACTAGATCATCCTGTGCACCTGGCACTGTGCCTAGAGCCCCATATGAAGCGACTACTTTTGGATTGGTATTTGATGGTACGCCGGGTTCCAAAAAGTTGTTGGCGCCTAATGCAGTGCGTGCTTCCAGATCGGCATGTTGAACAGAGTTTACAGCGTCATAATATTGGTCAGTCCCGGCAGTGGCTGGCACTTCTTGGCGTAATTCGTAGCACATGGCCAAGAGCTGACCATAGCATAGCAATAACCGCTGTCGCTCTAGTGCTGGACTACCATCGGTTGGCGACTTGAAATGAAGCGACTGCTCATCATATGTAAAACCAATAGCTGCTAAAACCGATTGACTAAGAGAGTGCAGTTTAGATAATATAGCCCAATCTATGCACCTGTGCACCCCATAAAAACAAACCATTACTTTCTCCCGTTATCTTACCTGGCTTGATCTACACCGATGCGCGTTCGAAAGTGTGCGTTGTTTGCATTAATGTCCCTGCGGCTGCCTTTGAGCAAACCGCATACATAGGTCTGTAACAAAATTAGCGCATCAATCACCGTTGGCGAACGGTCACCGCGAGCTGCTTCCACGCTGGTGCGAAATATTGAGCGTTCGTCCGTCAAACTGTGCAGCACTGCAAGTGGAATGGGTGGTGCTTGGATCGAGAACTCCACTCCGTAATGGCATCCACAACATTCGAACTGCGTGGCACTGTTTTCGTGAAAGTGATGCGTCGAATAGCCTTCAGCCAAGCAAGTGTCGCGTAATTCGACCGCATTTGGCTCGATTGTAATAACGGCATGGCAGTTTAAACAAAGAAACTGTGGTATCTTTTCTCCTGGCTGCTCGGTTATTGCCGATGGCGGTGGTAGGTTCTCTTTTTCGATTTGATCGTTACTATTGTTGTTACTGCTGTCGTCATCGGTTTGTGCCGGCTCTTGGAAGGATATAAGCGAATGATTACAAGGAGCATGGTCATCGATCCGCAGATTATTTATAATGTAGTTAAGGACAGCAGCTGGCGTGTAGCCACGTAGTTTCTGAGGCTGTTGTTGCTGTGAGGATTGTGATTGTGGTTGTTCTGGTTGCTGCTGCAACTCATAGGTCGGCGGAGCGTCGGGTGCAGGCATAACGTCAAAGGAAGGAAGTGCTTGATAAAACTGTACGCGTACGCAGCGCATTAAAAAATTAAAACTAATCTAGTCCGAATATGAGATAATGGGTATGGTATGCTATCATCGATGATTTTCTTTATTTTGGATGAGAATAATAATAGAATAATGTATGCTTTTTCAAGATAGTGCGTGTGCTTGATGTGATTGATGAAGTAAGTGCGAAATAATGGATAATTGAGGAGTGCGTTGTGGTGAATGAGGAAAAGAAATGCTTTTGCTTGTATGTATGTATGTTATGTACATCATCAAAGAGGGATTTACTGGAAGAGTTTCTTCTCGTAGCTGTGCAAGCCATGGACGCCACCCTCCAACTGAGCAGAAGCAGTACGCTTCTCGAAGCGAACAACACCGTCATAGACAGCCTGCGAGAAATCGGCAATGCTGCGGCAGCCAATGTCCTGAAGCGAGTGCTGCAAACCAGTGATCAAGTAAGGAATGAACTTGCGAACAGAGCCCTTATCAACGACGTTTCCAACGACACCCTGAGCGACCTTGACGGTGTCGCCCTCGGAAAAGTAACGCTTGGTGGCAGCATTGCCATCCTTGCCGGCAGATTTGTTGCTCATGGCATCAATGGAGCCCATACCACGGTAGCGCTTCAAGCGCTGGCCTTCGTGATAAAAGTATTCGCCAGGGGATTCGGTAGTACCAGCCAACATACCACCCATCATGACAGCAGAAGCACCCAAAGCAATAGCCTTGACAATGTGACCAACGTTGCCAATACCACCGTCAGCAATGGTAGGGACACCGAAGTGGCGGGCGAATTCAGAGACGCGGTGGACAGCAGTAGCCTGGGGACGACCGCAGGCCATGACTTCCTGGGTAATACAGATGGAGCCAGAGCCCATACCAATACGGAGACCGTCGGCACCAGCAGCGATCAAGTTGGCAGCCTGCTCACGGGTGACGACGTTGCCAGCAATGACTTCGAGGTTGGGGAAGGTCTGTTTGATCCACTTGATCATATCGAGTTGGAAGATGGAGTTGCCCTGGGACGAGTCCAGAACAACAACGTCCAGACCAGCATCGACAAGAAGAGCGAGACGGTCTCTGTCATCGGGACGGGTACCAACGGCAGCACCACACAAGAGCTGCTTGGAATCACGAGCCTTGGAGGCAAGGGGATATTCTTGGTTCTTGAGCAAATCGGAACGGGCCAACAGCGAGACCAAGTGGCCTTGTTCGTCCACAATGGGGAGCTTGCCCTTCTTGGAGGTCTTCAGGATCTCGTTGGCCTCAGCAAGAGTCACGCCGGTCTTTGCGACCACAAGGTCAGTGGTCATGATCTCCTTGAGAGGCGAGGACTCGTCGTTGTGGAACTGGATATCACGAGCGGTCACAATGCCGACCAACTTGGCGTTCATACTGCCAGTCTCTGGTAAATTTTTAATTGGGGGGGGGGAGGATGAAAAAGAAGTTAGGTTTCACAGCAAAGCACAGCACAGCACAGCACGGACGGACAGGCCAGCTAACCGTCGGACCGGAGGCAGAAAATAATATATGCAAGCTATACCTGTAATGGGAATACCGCAGAAGCCAGACTTTTCCTTGATGGCTTTGACATCGGCAACGGTGTGGTTGGGAGACAAGGCAACGGGATCGACAATGAAGCCATTCTCGAACTTCTTGACCTTGCGGACCATGGCGGCCTGTTCCTCAGCAGCGCAATTGTTGTGGATGATGCCAATGCCACCAAGCAACTAGAGAGAATAAACAAAAGAGCACCTGGTTCGTCACTCGCTCCATCCAAACAACAAAGCGTCTGCCTCCTTTTTTTTTCACACGCGTTCAAGCAGCAGCACTCGAAGCACACTTACAGCCATGGAGATAGCCATGTCAGTCTCGGTCACAGTGTCCATGGGGGACGACATGAGGGGAGTGCGCAACGTGATCTTCTTGGTGATCTTGGACTCCAAGGACGCAAGGTGGGCGGAGAAATCAATGTAGCCAGGAAGGATCAAGAAGTCATTGTAAGTCAAGCCTCCACTCAATTGCTCATCAAGGAGCTCTTCAACGGAAAGACCATCACGGCTTTTGTAGGAAGCCAAAGCGGCAAGAGCCTGGGCAGGATCAAGGTATGTTTGGGACATGATGTACGAATATTTATTGATAATATAAAAAAAAAGTATGTTTTGGAAAGGGGGCTTATAAGCCCCCCCTCTTAGCAGAGACGTGGTTCGCACCTTCTTTTATACCTTCGGCGGGGTTTGACTGCATGTGACCGGTCTTATGGATAAAGGCCAATGAAAAAAATTTTAATTGGTCGATGTCCTGCGGAAAGATCTGCGGAACGGAAAAAAAAGAGTTTTCTTTTTTAGATCACCGATAACGCGCGGCTTGTACTTGTGCAACCTACTCACTCGGCGCACCCCCCCCCAAAAATACTGTTGCCTGCAGGTTATAGACGGTATAAGTCACGCTGGTTGCAGCACATAGACCCTGTTTGCATGTTTTATCTTGTTCTCCCCACCCATGCATGAATTTCTATCCATATTTGTGCATATACCGGACAACGAGTTTATGATATGATAGAGCATGTAATCTGTCTTTCACTCCGCTCAAAGCAAGAACACCAAACTCTGTCGGGACTACCTATAGAATTCCCGTTACTGTTGAAGGACTAGCGTTTCGAGGAGTAATGAGGAGCGAATTACCAAAATGAAGACCGTGGTAGGCAAAGCACATTTGATATCGTAAAGGAGTCAGCCGACATGTTTAAATGGTCATCCAAATTGCTTAGTCACCTACTGAGAGTATCCATCGTTCGCTAACACTTGTGCAAAGCTCAAAGATGCACAGATACCTTCTATAAACGCATAAACGCGTTCCCTGACAAAGAAGAAAAGCGGGGAACACCTTAAAATGATTAAAAATGGCGTTTTATTTGTTTGTATGCAACCGGGCTCGGCAAATACTACGGGAGAAGGGGACGAGGTACACTGCGATACTACTTGATGGCAAAGTTCCTTTCATAACGGTATGATAACAACGATAAAATTGACCCTTGCTACAGTTCCAGACAATAATATACTGAAATGGCCGAATAGGTTCCCACTTCTTTTCGATTACAAAGGTACGGATGCGCTTTATAATCACCGTCTTACACATCCACTGCAACAAATAGATACACACCGGCTTTTTATTCCATATACCCCAATTCCCCAAACTACAAGGCAAAATAACGAATGTTTGGCAATGAACGGCACTATCACTCACTGCAATCATAGATAGCCTTCGTTTTTTTCGATATGCGGCAGTACACCAAAGGTTCTATTTGCCTGTACTTGTATAATAATGCATTTTATTTTAGACAGTGTAACTTATATAAGCTGTAGTGAAGGTTGCCAAAAAACGCATCGTTTTATGTACATCATCCAGTAGGCCTTTAAGGCACCGTCGAAAAGTAATGCTGATAACTACCGCGACTACCACGATTGCCCGACATTTCGTTAACTTCCAGCCCTTCGTAGCGTCAACCTTTTTAAGGGCTTTACCCAGATAGACATTAACGAGAAATCTCTGTATATTTGGATTCAAGCGTTGAATAAGTGCCCGGCAGCTGTAAAATGTGCATCATCGCTTGACTTTGTCATACTTCCATCAATAGAGGTCGTTACAGCTTCGGTAATCTAGCATGTCGCCGATAACTCGATCACAGTCTGGTTATGGTATAAGTTTGGTGTTGCTTTGTGTTGTTGCTGTGGTAGCACTACCGTCTCCTAACCCGGCGCTGCTTTGACACATAATTGGAACGAACTTAACTAGGAGATGACATTGGTTGCTTGGTGGTTGCAGTGCTGCGCTATATAATCCAAGCAGCGCAGTTCAAGATGTGTTTTAAATCACGTTCTACTTACAGCAATGTCCGCCTGTGCCAAGGCTTGTTGACCGCGCACTGACGCTGGCTTAATAAAGAAATTTTACGATCCACGTTTTACGTGTGATTGACAGAACTTGAAGCTTGGTCACTAATAATCCAAGTTCGACTTAGTATTTGTATACACGTTATAATAATTAAGATGATAGCAAGATAGAAATATTACTGTTTTGTTTACATATGTAAACAGACAATGATTTCATAATGCGTGTCATTTAGTTCGCAATTCGAGTTACTGCTTATATACTTACTGCTCAAAGGTCGTATTTTAAACCATGTTGATGATTGATATCTTCAACTTTAAGTACCACTCGCCGCCAACTTCCACGACCCTCATTTTCTCCAAACTGATAGAGCAACGGTTTTGAAACTGGACGAGAGGTCGATTTTAGAAATTTATTACAAGTACAGATAAGTATAAGCGATACCTTGTATAACAAGAAGAGCGAGATTGTACCTTTCACTCACTGCTGCTCAATCACGCTTTCTTGGCACTAAACGAGCATCGAGTGCAGAAACATGAGCTCTAGAAAGTGGTTAGTAAACACGACAAATGCTTTTGGTAAATTCTTACTTTTGAGGGTTCACGTTATTTTGTGATAACTTGTCGCAGAAGAGCTCTCGCTTTTCTTGTTGATCGTGATTGTCTTGATGTCCGCAAGGTGGACGCAAGGTGGACGCAAGGTGGACGCAAGGTAGACAGAAGGTGGACGCAAGGTGGACAGAAGGTGGACGCAAGGTGGACAGAAGGTGGACGCAAGGTGGACAGAAGGTGGACGCAAGGTGGACAGAAGGTGGACGCAAGGTAGACAGAAGGTGGACTCTCTGTCTACCTTGCGTCCACCTTGCGTCCACCTTCTGTCTACCTTGCGTCCACCTTCTGTCCAACTTGCGTCCACCTTCTGTGCCATTTTTTTCTGTTTGAATTTGTTTGTTCCTCGCTATTACCATTGTTCTTACAGTATATATTTGTTGGTATCTTCTGCTGTGCTAATCCTGCCAATAGCGTTTGCTTGTACGCTTGATTAGCTTGCTGCGTGCGTGCGATCGGAATATGTTGCAGTTCGTAAGATATACTCTAGTGTTTCCTGTACGAAATATACAAAGTTCAATTGGAAGATCGGCAAGAAATTTGTTTGTTCGTTTAGTTGAGATTGTGGACTCACCACATCTTTCGGTGAGTAATGAATAGAAATGGTGACTGTGAAGGGTTGGTTAGCGTTCGAGAAGAAGTTTGTGATAACATTTTTAATAGTATTCAACTGAGCATAAGCATATAGCTTTCATATCACGCTCACTGAATGTACTGGCGCTCCTTATATCAAATGCGTAAAATAATGGTAGCAGTGAATTAGCAATTCTTTTTATTCGGCAGGTATAATGATTGGATGAATAATGGCCCTTTGGTATATAGTATATCTGTGTGCATTAATCTCTTCTTTCCGTGGGAGGTATGAGGATGATGTGTGAGATACATCTTAAGAAGCATCGTGCAATTTCCACCGCTCTGTTCTTCTACAGTGACAACACGTTACATGACAATCAGTCGCGGACTCAGTTCAAAGCGTTTCGAAGGAGATTTCTCGCGTCTCTAAATTCACTCGAGCTGCCCTAAGAGTGTGTTTGGTTTTATGGAAAAGGAAGTGAACGTACTGGGGGCAATTCTGAATGGGCTTTCTAGCCGCTTTACATCGATGCCAGATAATCCCATGTATTATCTATATCTCGGTGTGTCACGAGAAGAGGGCTTATTAGACGAAGCAGCTAAGGAGAACTTAGCAGTAGAGGGCGACTTAAAAGGAGTAGGAGGCGAATATGAAGCGGAGGAAATTCTGGAAGCAGTAGAAGGAGTTAAAATTTTCTGGAAGACTGCTGAACGGACCGGTGCCCATGAGCATGTGGTCACTTCCTTGAGGTACCGTTTAATAGAAGAGATATTACCGTTGCACAAAACGAATAATAATGACAATTGCGATTGACAAGTAAATGAAGCGGTGTTGTTGAAGGAACTACAAAGAAGAATTTAGTCAATCACTAGTTGTTGCACTCACTGCGCACTGCTCGAACATGACAAGATCAAGCCCCCCTCCTTTCGTTGTATTTCACACATGCGCGTACACTGTTCACTCTTGTCACAGTACGATCATTTCCCTTTGCAGTTGTACTTACATAACATACTCGTTGTAAACTCGGTTTAAGGGGAGAAGTTCAAAGAAGGCACACGTGAAATCATGGCTGTGTCAGAACGGCGCATGTAACCAGCAAAATCTTTATGTGAATAATTTTCATAACACATACAGTAGCTCAACGAACCAAAACAAACGATAAGTATGGTGTGATTCGTGACATTGAGGCAAAGATGCAAAAGAAAAAGAGCTCTATTGCATTATGTGCCACTATAAGTAATATTAGTTCGTCTTTAACGCTTCGGATTCAATTCTTCTAAGCATATCATACACTGCTCACACAATCTGCGCTTAGAGTAATGCTTTTGATATGTTTTATAAAACTTTACGTACAAAGAAGTATTTTTACAAGTATAGCTTGATAAGCTCATCACTGACTCCACTAGGGGTAAGCACACCCAAATCCGTCAGCAACAGGGTGACATACTGTGGGGGAGTATAATCTACGGATGGGTTGGATGCCTCCAGTGATGCGTCGGAGTCTCCGTTGTTGCTGAACGACTTTCTCCTTGAAGTGAAGCTTACAATTTCGGGTGTAGCGGCAGGCAGATCATATTGGTTGAGAGGATATACACGAACGAATTTGTAACTATGATGGTCCAGTCCCCCGGTTATCTAGTTAGTTTCAAAAGGCCCCCTTCTGACAGCTTCTCGATATACGTAACCAACTAGTGCATTACCTTTCTGCTACGGCGTATACGGGTTTACCAAGTGTATTGGCAACAAGTGCAATTTGATATGTACCAACCTAGTTATTTGGATGTGATGAGTTTGTATCCAGACACGTACATTGTATAGTACCACAGCAAAGAGGAATGATGGAAAATGGATCTCATTGCCTTACCTGGTTAATGACACCCCCGTTTTCTACAACACCTTCAGCGCCAACAAAGACCATATCCACCTTGTCTACAATGTATCCCACAGCCGAGTCCAGAATCGCCCGACAAGGAATGCCCGCTTCCCGAAGAGCTTTGACAGCATTCAATCTAATGATCCAGTTTAATCACTCGGAAACAACTAATCCTCATTCCCTCCTTTTCCTCTTGCCGTGCTTACCCTTCACTATTTGGCCGACCTTCCGTTACATATACTTTAAATCTTTTGTTCTGTACATTTGCTGCATGATACAGGACGCTCATCACGACACGAGAATACGCATGTACCAAAATGACTGAGTTGTCCTGCACAAACTCGGCGCCGATCTCGGCTGCTTTGATACGTGCTGTGAATGCTTTTTCGAGAATCAGTGTTGCACGCGACAACAGATGGTCTTTGAAATCATCAAAGCTCTTGGTAGAAAGCTATTACATTCATCAAACACACTTAATCTCTCTGCAGTTCCATCCATCCGAACGTATATTGTGAGTAACATATATAAGGACGTACTGAAAAATCATGCGAGTTCCTTGTCACGAATCGCATAAATAGATCGACACCAGCCAGGGTGGCAATGGTTGCTTTGTGTTGACCTTTTTCTGCACGTCGCGTTTGAGAATCGTCTCGGATCGATTGCGCAGCTCGCTCCAGCGTCTCCATGAATTCCGACATTGTGGGTGCTATATTGATTTTCAACACGTCCGCTATTATTAACAGCGAGATCCTGACTATAAATGAGGTTGAAATGCTATAGACAGCTCTTTTTACCTGCGTTATCACGAACGAATTCCGTTAATGCTTTAAAGACTGCGACAGGAGTAGATATTTCCTGCGATTTTAAGATTGGTTATGATTATTTCGTTTCTTCAAGTTTCAAGAAGTGTAATAGTAACTTTTTTTTCTGTGCTTACAGGATCCTTCAAAAAGGTCTGGTATAAGGCAATCACACCGGTCTCGCCATTTGCTGTGTCTGCCATGATTATAACTATATGCGCGCAGTTTAGGGGGGGTGATTTAGGAAAAGTAAAAACTTTGTTTCTCGTGAAATGTCAATCGTACCGATGAGTAGTAGTGAGTCAACTGAAAACAAAAGTTCGGGGCCGCTGGTTACTTCAAATTTTGATCGGCCTTATGTGTAGCTAGTAAGCTAGCAACAAAATAATTGAACATGGGACTTTTATTGTATTGCTACTGTACGCGTTATGAATTACTCCTCCATCATCCTTTATTTGCTAGCATATATAAGTCTGAATCGTGTCGAGACTTGGTGAGTATTTGCCTCCTCAAAGGCCTGCTTCACAGTTTTGTCATATTCCTCCGTAGTTGCATTCGTCAACTCAGTAACCATGACCTTGACAGCGGGAAGTGCCAATCTTTGGATAGCAAGGAACATTTCACCCGGTTCGCCTCCCCATGGTCCTAAATTTTGTTATAACCAGTTAGCTATTTTCTTATTTTCTCGCTTTTCTTCCTGCTGATATATGGGGGTGTGAAGAGATGTATATATAAAAAGAGTTTACCAATAGGCACGTCGTAGTTGACATCCTTTATATTATGGAAGCCTGCATTTTCAAGAACTGAAGACACTTTATCCGCAATGAACGAATCCAAGCCACGAGCGCTCATGGCTTGTTGTACTAGTAGAAATAAGCATATTTATGAGTCCATCTCGTCCCTTTGATCATGAGAAAAAAAAGGTAACAAAAAATAGACCTACTCCATAATCCAATGCGTGCAAAGGCTGGACTAGGGTTGGAATAGTCATTAATCAGTTCCAAAATTTCAATGGCGCCTTCTGGCTTCAACACGCGTTTTATTTCAGCAACCGAAGAACTGTATTGGTCGACCGATAAACCCATCACCAAGAAACGTTGAAAAACAAAATCGAACGACGCGTCTTCAAAGTCAAGTCCAGTGCCGGCATTCATTTGTTTGAAAGTGACATTGGAAGGCAAGTCTTTGGTAACAAAAACATCTGCCATGTCAATACCAATAAATTGGGAATTTGGATATAAGGCGGCCATGTCCTATTTGTTTCAAATTAATATTCCTTTTAGAAAATGTAATCTATTGGTGAGAAAATGCTACCGATGTTGATATCCTTACCAAGGTCCACCATCCAGGTCCGCATCCCACATCTAGCACGCGTATCCCTTTCTTCAATTGATCGTGCATGTCAGATTTGTATAAGCTATAGATAATAACATCATGAGCATATACAAATAATCAACAGCATCTCTTTAGGACTTACCCGTTCATTAAGCTCCTAAACATTAAAGTCAAATTCTATTTAGTTATTGGGCTTCAAGCTTGCATTATTACTATTGGAGATTCCAAAGAATGTACCTCCAAAGGTCATGGTTGAGCTTAAGTCGCTTTACTTCATCCTTGTCGCTCGGTAGAATGTACGCAACATTAACATCGTCTGCAAGGCGACGACCGCCGCTTACACGGAATGTGGTAGCACTGATGACTTCGCGGTGGTGTTGTGTAGTTTCCATTTCCTTAGAGCAGGAGTTTACCGAAACGTTTATGTAATGATAATGCAAGAGAAGACGAATGTGCTGTCCTTGAAGGTCATATATATGCGTAATTTCACTTTCTTTATTATCTCATAGCTGCTTTGCCATTGGCTAATAACTGTCAATGGAGGTACGTTGAGCACCCCTTAATGCACCTGCGCTCGGTTTGTACCCGTTTTAGGGAAACGTAACTGTACATTTATACTGCTTTACAGTAGGACGTCTTTTTACCATTGTATGTACATGATAGAACGTAAGAAAAACCATCTTGAGCTCAGTGCATATATTCTCCAGGAGTTTTCCACTCCCAATCTTCATGACAATAACCACGTAAAGCGTTTTTCTTTCAAATGTAGGCATTCCCGTTTCATTTTAAGTTTATTTTGATACTTATACACGGTCAAAACAGTGTCGGGTTCCCACATTGTAAATTAGCTTTCCTTTGACCCGGCATAGATGGCTGGAAGTGGATTGAGAGGAGTATTCGTGATCCAAGCTCGAAACATAGCTAGAGATGGAAGTGGTTGGTAGTAGGGCACCTATAGTCCGCAGTGGTCAATCATTTTTGTCGTTAAACCTTTGAGATGCATATTACATACACTCTGTTTGCAGCTATACATGATAAATCTTGATATACTCACCACATGCCCCGCTTGGTATACACGAATAAAGGTTAGAGGGCCTGACGATTTTATCTGCCCAACCTCACGATCATTCAATATCCAAGGTACCAGCGACTCTGCACGATACTTATCAGCACCATCCCACCTCAGGTCGTTGAACAGCGCATAATTGCCGTACTTTGTTGCGAGAACAAGGCGAACCGATTAGTTTATTGCAACATCTACAAATGTGAGCTTATCTTGGTATTTTTTTTCATTTTATCGTACTCTTACATACCCAATTGCAAAGAAAATCGACATCGCCGACATATACAAGGAGGTGTATTCCATGGTCGAGAAGAAATGTAACAGATAGTCTCGAGCTCCGTGCACTTAATAGAAAAAAAAGATGTATTTAATACATAAAAAGAAAATCTAATTAATTTTTTGATTTACTTACATATCACCGGAATATGAGAAAGATTGCTGATTTTTAGATTGTGTGTGTTATGTAAAGCAACATGTCAAAAGAGTGTTAGATATAACAGTAATGTGTGCTTTCTACATGAACTTTTATTCGCTCGGTTCGAAGTGAACTTACTCTAACATCATTGGAACATTCCGTATAACGAACGGTAGCTCCAATTTGCTTTTGCGTGGACGCAAGGTTTAGAAATCGTGCATACGTTTGAGGTGGAGTGTATTGAATTGCAGGTATACGAACATCGGTGTTGCTTTGGCCGGTAGAATCGAACAAATCTTGTATAGCTTGACAGCTTTTATCAGCCGCAGAGCAGTCTCGAATGGTATCCATGATTGAACATTGATTTACTAGATACATTCATTTATTACGTATACGCAGAAATACGAGGTTATCAGACTCCATCTTAATAACATGCTTTATCGCTCACTTAAATAAAGCGTGTTGCTGCTTCTGTGTATGCGCAGTATGTTACGGAAAGACTTACACAACGGCATGCATTCGTGACGAAAAATCTCTTTCATCTTTTTGCACGTTTCTGGTGGTGCAGTAAATGGGTCTAGCAAAAAAAGAAAATCGAAAGTCAGATCGTGCAGATAATTAAAGAACTTATTCTTGTTTATTATTATAATAATACTAACTCGTAGAGTCACAAGTCATTTGAGGGTCTGATTCACTATAATGTGTTGATGATTATTAAAAAAACAAAATTGTGATAGTCAAATAATTCGTTGAATACATATTTTGCTTACTAATGATACAGTGGATCGATCCAAGGGTTGCCGAATCCGACCGTTTGAAGCAAAATTTTGCGATCCAATGCCAGTGCAGCAGTATTCCTCTCAACGATATATCGGGCATATTCTGTGACATAACGGCTCGCGTACGACTCACCAAACAGGTGGAACGGCAGCTTGCTATATTGCGGAAAGGCTTCAAGAAAGAGCTGTAGGGTCTCATACAGTAAAGGAGCACCTTCTTCCGTTCTATTGATAGTTCCGTTTCCATATGAAAACCCGGTACCAGCTGGCTATTTTATTTTTGAGAGGAAAACATAGCTGTTAGTTTAGTGAAGATATACTCCTTAGTGAATATCATGATACGATATGCACACCTGATCCAAGAACAGCATGTTCGAATAACGATGCCAACTATAAGGGTTGTAAACTGCTTCCATACTTCTTCCGTCGTCTGTGACTCGACAAGGACCAGGTCCCGTGAATACACCTCTTTTATATATATGTATATCATTAGCTCTCTGTAGTGCAGATCACAGTTGCACACTCTTGAGTGTAATAAGATATAGTACTCGACCAACTTACCCCATACTCGAGCATCCAGGGCCACCATTCAACCACATGACAAAATGAAAGTTAGCAACTTTAAGAATAGCAAATATAAACGTTTCCTTGTTACATGTTAAGGGCGCGTCTTCAGTCACGCTTTCGAAGAACCAGAAAAAGTAATGCACGTCCGGTTTGACGTCAAAGTAGCCTGAATACTATCATTGAGGAAGGGATAACCCGTAATTTATTGTATGTTGCGCTTGATGATATATTGATATGCAAACCTATCTAGATCTATAATTTGTATAACAGTGCACCACAGTTTATCGCTTTGCAATTACCTGCGTTACATTCGGATCGCACAATGTTGGTTGCAGAAGACGAATCGATGAACTGGGATTGCGCATGCTGGAGATGACACGCATTGTCGTAGCTGCTTCCTGCGTAACAGTTGCAGAGTTGCCACTGACTATCTGGTCAAAAGCGTTCTGTAATGCGAGAGCATAAATAGGCAACAGCTGCCAGAATATGAGCAGCCAAAACATGACGATATCAATTATGCGAAGAAAGACAGTTTCTCGGAATTTATATCTTTGTCGATCATTCCACTAAATGATGTACATTGTATCCCAAGAGAAGTGCTTATCAAGAAGCTCTTTTGACATTGACATGAGAAAGCTGTAAAAGCCAGCCGTGAGATACACAGCTAGAAAACCAACTATAAGAGTCTCATTTTAATTTGCGAAATCAAACAAAAGCTTATATAAATACTCACTGCTTTTCATCTTAGCCCTGAATTCGACAATTAGGTTCTTTGAGCAAGATTGTAACGGTGCATACCGTTACGACGATACCCAACCTGCATAAATGCCGATCGACAATGCATGATCAAGACGATAGGATGACTGCGGTCATCTGCATGTTGATTAAGGAGTAATAGGCGTGGATATTCTAGATAGAAGTATGATGTAGATCAATTTAGGAAAATAGCTAGCCCTCTATTACTCAATGTATATATGAAGACGGGATCCTAAGTTATATGGATCCCTATTGTTTTACCCTTTGATATATTCGAGTCTCACCTTGTTCTATTGATTCACACTGTCTACCCATTCACGTTCCGGATTGTAAGTATCTGGGCAGACACTGTCGTTGTACAGCTAGTTTAAAGCTTATATTTATTGGAAGGCTAATGACGATATGAATGTAGCTTTCTTGTCGCTTCCTTGCGGTGCGGTGATTGAAAGGAAAGAAGAAAATACATAGTAGGAGGTGATTATATAATTGAAAACGCCCTCCTAGAGAGGGAAAAAGTCAAGCCGGATTAAGATGTTTGGTGAGGAGAGGTAACGAACAAGTAAGAAAAGTTAGGAAAGGAAGCGAGAAGTGAAGATGTAAGAAGTGGGGTGAGAAGAGCTGTCTATAGACGCTATGAGTGTATAATTGAGGGCGTGGGTATGATGATGATGATGCCACATTGACCAGGTCTAGCGTCCGTTGTACAGCTAGCATAACAGAGAAAACGCCATAAAATGGCTACGATGTACTGTTGTTGGCTGAAAACTTGCAGCTCCTTTGCGTGTTTCTGCATGGGCACAGATGAGGCCAGTTCGGGTATTAATGTTGCTGGTGATTCTTACAACGCAGCTGTCAGAACCAGCAGGGTAGAGCCCATATCAAATCTTGCCTGTCAAAATTGTTACGGACAGACGATGTTATAGACTCGGGTGATCTCTATGCTAAGAGCGTTACCAAGTCAACGTGTGATGCAGTAGAGGAGACTCTCCTCTTATTCTTGGGCTGCCCAACAGTGGCAATGGTGAGCTTAATAACAGTCCCATGCCGCGTACACCCCAAGATTGTCAGATCAGACTGAAAGGCCTTGCACTTGTAGAAGAAGGAGCAACATGTTTATTGGGATCAATTATTTCAACATATAAACTGTAGGATTGATAAGGATTGTCAAACTCAAAATATCTCGAATATGTTTATAAGTTCAGAGTTCATGTATCTTCAACTGACTATTAGCTAACATATTCTGCTTTTACACTTTGAAAATCGCGTCAATGCATCATATTGCTCAAAACAAAACGTGGTCGTCATTGGTCATTGTTTGGTGTAATAGAAATTGAAGGGCTGCCATAAAAAAATTTCGACGACGGAACTGTATTACCAGCTAGTGCTACCAGCTGCTATTTTAAAAGTTGGCAAGATTGTCAATGAGAAGACAAACACAAAATTTGCGTACCAGCCACAGTTTCTTCGGCACCATACCATTTGCCAGCGACGACCCTCATGTCGGGCTCAGTAAGTAACCTCTTGCTTGTGCTTTAAATTCCTGTCAAAACACCAAGCATGGTAGCTATCACGGCGACTAGATTCCTATTGAACGCAATTCACTCTAATGAGCGAGCTCCCCCGCGTTCTTTAATTATGTATTGCAGCGTAAAGCTGCCGACTTCTTAAGGTCCTTCTCGACCATTTCCTTTAACAATGCTTGCTCTTTTCGTACGTGTTGTTGATCCACAAGCTGCCTTGTCAATGTTTTTGTGTATGTACCTTATATCGTTGTTACGCAGCACCCCTTTTTCCCTCTTTTGCTGCTATGATGCAAAACTAATGTGGCGACCAATACAGTTGTACCCCGGTTTTTGCAACCCCTGGGTTTGCAATTCCTCGTATATCTGCAACTTTTTATTGAGAAATTCAAAAAAAAACTTAGTACTTTCGCAAATTTGCAACTTGCAAATGAGTTTATACGATTTGCACGTTATCGGGGTAAAAACAGCTTCAATTTCTTCAATATCAACTGAAAGAAGCATCTGTTGCGTATTATCGAGGAATAAAATGATACGGTTACTGCACTAGACAGCTTCAATTAAAGAACGGTCTTATATATGCAAGTAGTAACATTTAGAGCTGTGTAATCCCACAGAACGTATCGTACATCAACTCTGACAGATAAACAATGGGCTAGTGTTTATAGGATGACTTATCCAGTGTCTATTTGAAGCAGAATTGTTTACCCCGTTACTTGCAAATCCTCACATTTTGCAAAAAAAAATCGGAAAACCCTCGGTTGCAAAAACCGGGGTACAGCTGTAGTGTACTTCACATATTATTGATCTCTGTTCTTTGCAGCAGCTGACTATACGTGGTGCTATATCTGATGCTCAGAAAGACAGCTGAAGTGTACCAACATATTATAACCGGACAAATCAAACCTAGCAAGAGTTTTTATTTAGCTTCCCCCGAAAACGCTCATTGCGTAGTTCCTCTTAGCTATGGATCAGGGGCAGGAATTATCATGCAACCTTTCAAAAGGCACGTCGAGCTACTTGTTTGTCTCAGAATATTTCTATTGCTCCATGATAGCGCACTATACGCGGACAGCACCCAGATTAATTTCTTCTTTTTAGTCAGTCACAGAAAGACCTAAACCCCACGTTTTCCGATTAATCTTAGCTGGTATTTAGCTTCTAAAAAGAGTGAGGCCACATATGAGTGGTGCAGAGTATGAGCTAATAGATGAATGAAAGAAAGTTTTCTGTAAGCTCTCAATAATTCATGGTCTCTTCCTCCAATAATGTAGTTAGGAAGGTGATGGCTTATTTTGAGATTTCATCGCAGTTCCCGCATTTACTTCTGGCAGCAGCTGATGCTATTATGCATGTCAAAGTCACCTGTATGTAGCCGTCTGGTATTTAGGGATATAAGGCTAATTTATCACGGATTTATACATCGTTTCATCACCGCTTTAGGATCCACGGTGTGTATTTATGTGATTTATCATTTGACAGTATGTATGATGTTGTCGCAAAACCACATCAACACATATAATAGCACTAATGTTGTCAGATCGCTCTTACGTAATGTATCCGATCATCATAAGCTCTTGTATTATGATTAATTAGAGCTTATCCATTGAACCAGATTTGTCACAATAGAAAATATATCATCCGTAACCGGCGCATGAATCGGTGGACTGAACTACGCCAGCCACGGTAAAAGCGAGCACGCGAATAAACGCGTATGAAACTGATTTCATGTCCGAACGCGTTTTCCAGTTACACTCATAACTTCTTCCCCCCTTTTTTTTTCTCTTGCTTTATTTTTCAACACCAACACTATTTAATTATTCCTCTATTTTACCCATTATGCAAGATTATAATAATTACACAACCGAAGTATATCGAGCAATGTACTCCGGCATAGCCGTATACGAGATGCTTGTACGAGGGATTGCACTTATGCGAAGACAAAAAGACTCGTACATGAACTCCACCCAAATTCTGAAAGTCGCTGGTTTTGGCAAAGTAAAACGAACGCGCATTGTCGAACGAGAACTCTCGTCGGGTGTACATGAAAAGGTACAAGGGGGTTATGGTAAATTCCAAGGCACTTGGTAAGAAATATACACCTTCCGTTTTGTTTTTGTTTTTGTTTGTCTCGTTATATTCGGTTAACTTTGTCTCTGTGTATGCGTGCGTGTCTGCTGGAAAAACAGAGGAGGAAATAAAGTTTTTGGAATTGTAAAGTTAAGGTAACCTCAACAAAATAATTGTTTATAATTACAGGATTCCCGTGGAGATTGGCAAAGGACTTGCAGAAAAATATGGTGTATATGATGTCGCACGGCCGTTATTCGAATTAGATCCATCACAGTACGACGACGAGTATAATCGATTACCTACACGAGAAGAAGCACTTGCACATTACGATCCAGCACATACATCCTCACCTCCTCCGTCACCGTTAAGCGCCGCATCAACGCCCATGTCTATCGCCTCATCACCGCATCCAAACCATCGACGATCCATTGACGAACGACCGCGCAAGAAAATAAAAGTAATTGACGACGAAAAGCATCGCAGTTTGTTGATGGGTCTTTTCGTTTCGTCAGACGATTCACCACAAATACCAGAGTTATTAAAGCCGCCGGATATTGATATCAACCTCGTAATCGACGACCAAGGCCACACAGCGTTACACTGGGCTGCATCATTGGCACGGATAAAAACCTTGGAACTACTAATCGTACGTGGGGCTGACACCTGTCGTGTCAACCATGCCGGCGAAACAGCACTGATGCGTGGCGTGATGATGCCTCACTGTTTTGAAACACAATGCTTCCCGAAATTGCTGGAGCACTTGAAAGAATCTATTCCTGTGATAGATCGGCGGAGGAGGACAGTCATTCACCATACGGCGTTGACGGCAGCTATGCACGGACGATATAACGCGGCCATGTTTTACATGGAGCATATCCTAAGCACGATCGGCAGTTCACGTCATTTACAGTCAGTCATTCACGCGGAAGATATAAACGGCGATACAGTATTAAGTATTGCCATGCGACTTGGATTACAAAACATGGTGACCATGCTGAACGAGTTTAGTTCGATCACCCGGAATATCGCTGAAGCAAAAGAGGTACTTGAAAAAGAAAATGAAGGAAAGATGTGTCCAGCGAAAGCTGACATCAAGTGATTTAGCCACTGGATACCCCTATTCCTGATACTTCTAAGAAAACATATGGACCAAGTACGCGCGGGCGCGAGATTGTTTCAAGTAAGTTGGCGTGGCGTGCTGTTTTGGTGGATATCGCGGGTTTACTAATAAATGCATCCATGATTATTCTCCAGCTGTGCAAAAAATTGTAGATGAACTCGACAAAGACTATCATACAAGATTACGAGAGCGTGACGAACAACTAGAACGGACACAAGCACGGCTACGTTCCGTCACGCGAGAACTGAACGACGAACGGGAAAAACTCGCAGCACAGCAAAGCAAAGGGCAGAAACTAGCAGAATCGCACGAATTAATACGAAAACTTGAAGAAGCGCTCCAATCCAACAGCAACAAGCAGATAGACACTGAAGGACAAGCACGCGAAAAATGGTTGGAAGAACGAGTCCAGCTTTTGCAGGCACAGGTTGAAGCACATTCAAAGATACGGCAAGAACTCGCCGCGGAAGTCGAACAGCTCAAAGCCTATTCATCGGAAAAAGAAATGCAATGCAAGCGACTGATTGCGGCCTGTTGTAACATGACGATTGACGAAGTAGACAGTATACTCGAACCGTTATTAGCTTCGGTAGAGAGCAATCCACCCGATCTGGACTTACCCCAAGTCATCCAGTTCATGGAACGGTTACAACAGGACGAAGCAAATAATAACACTGATAATACATAATACTCTTTATCATATGTACATTTATTTGTTTACAACTGTCGTTATTGTTTTTTGTCCCATTCAAAATCTTCAGCAGCTGCGTCAGCCATCAATTCACCAATAGCCAGGGATCCTGTTGCTGCAGGAGATGGTGCGTTTCTAAGATTAAGTGCGAGACCATCTAAACAGTTGCGTTCAAGGATATAATCGCCTGCTGCTCCACCTCCAGGCTATAAAAAGAAGATTTATTAGCAGCTAATCATGTATTGTCTTCTATTTTTGTTATCCAGCCAAGTACCTCGAACACCTGTGACATTACGCCAGTAAAGCTTGGCTCGACCATATCAGCCGTGAGACTTGGGATATATCGCTGTCCGCTCTTTAGGAAGGCACGCTTGCTGAGATCTCTGTAGAGCTCGCCCAAGGACAGTGAGAAATTCTGAAGGACGAATGCCCATAATGCCATGTTGGTTGCAAAGTCAAGCACATCCTTTAGCTTAAAATCAAAGAATTTGTAGCCCTCTCGTGAGAACGTGATGCTACATAGTATTGTATATGGTATGACTTGATTTAGCACGCTACTACCTCTTGTGACAGTTGATGTTCAAAGAAACGGAAATCAAAACAACTAATACATACCATGCACCTGGACCAACAATCATTTGGTGTCCTCTTCGAACATCCACCTACAAAGCGTGAAGCATGTAAATTATGCTATGAACAACGATCCATCTCAAACTCTGCGAAAACTTACAGTAGGGGTAAAGTGCACGCCAACTGGAATACCGCCTCCACTTGGTACAGGATAAATATTACGAGACACAATCGCTCGATATTCAGATTTCAATTGATAGTATGTACCGCGGAACGTAACGACTCGGTGCTCCTTCGGGTTACCTCCTGTAAGTTTTGCCAAGCGATCCGAATAGAAACCGCCGCAGGTAATGACATTTTTAGCTAGAACATAGAGATTCGGTCCATTTTGACCAGGTTCTCGGCCTTTGATCTAACCATAAAATTATAACAATCAGGTCACTTATTCTCTAATCATATAGCACTAGATGACGATTTTATATAAAAACCAATAACTAGCATCCTCTTACCAGCACTTGCCGCTTATCATCATCCTTGTCTATTTTCAGTGCTTCGAATGAGAGCTTGATGTCGCCACGACTACGAGACATAATGGAATCATCAGTATACATGATGCTTGTAAAATTTTCTTCCCTCACACAAGAGTTTACCCTGATTGTCGGATTTCTTCCGCCAAACACTGACTAACAAGCCAATAATTTACGATACCCGTGTTGGGCGAATGCAATGCACTGTAGGCTTCGACATTGGGCTCCATCGCTTTGATCTATACAGACAACGTGTACGGATACAGAAAGTAAGTAAACACGACATCGCTGCATCTGATAGATAGCTGTCAAATTATCCATATTCATATAACTTACTTGATCCCTGTATATAATTTCAAGCCCTTGTACGCCATTGGCAGTACCTTGTTTGTATAGCTTTTCCACCTGAGCATGTTCATCTTCGTTACATGCCACAACCAGCTTACCACAGCGTTCGACTGGAAGGTTGTTCTCATCGCAGTATTTATACATGAGCTCAGCACCGCGAACACACGTGTGGGCCATACGGGATCCAGGGATATAATATAATCCGGCGTGAATCTACACGTAATTATAATGACCAAGTCAGTTTCCTTCTGCCAAATACCAGATATCTGAAACTGTCTCTATTAGCTGTACTCGATAACGTACTACTCCAGAATTATGGCCCGTCTGGTGAGCAGCTACTTGGTCTTCCTTTTCAAGCACAACGACCGTTTTTTCTGGATAGCGTTGAAGAATTTCACGAGCAGTGGCTGATAATCAATTGGGTTAATAAATTGCATCAAGATAACGACAAGTCTTTGCGCTCGATATGGCAAGAGGTCCAAGTCTTCTAATTTCTTACCTAAGCCTACAATGCCTCCTCCCACTTGAAAGAACATACATTTGAAACAAGAACAAACACTGATTTGTTAATCTCATCTTCATATATGACCAAAAGCACGCAAGACTCTAGATAGGAGAGTTATTGTTACCTATGGCAACGTCAAAAACATCTTTGGGAGTTGTGGTTATGGGGAACATGGACTTTGCGAATCGATCAGCTCTCAAAGGACCGAGAAGCTTTTCAACACCTTTTACCGGTTCTTGACCCTCACCGGGCAACTTGTCCCAGAAATGTAGCTCTGCATGCTTTTTTAATACGGACGTCGTGGCATGGATAGAGCGGGATCTGCTTGCGGTCGATCGGAAAGGGACGAGGGCAAGACGACGAGCACCGTAGCGGTTCATCTTTTTTTGGTGTTGTTCGCAGCAAATATACGGGAAAAACCAGGGAAGATTATTTGAAAGAGAGGAAAGAAGATGAGAGAACCCCAACAATTTGAGAAGACGCGCACTTCACACACACAAACAGAAGCACTGACAGCAAACCCCGTTCCAGTTGCCCGAGGCGAATTGCCTGTGCGGGTCTTATAAACTCAGCTTAGCATTGCAGCAGCATTGCAGCAGCAGCAGCATCATTATGATGCCATTTCAATCCCTTCTGCATGTATGTCTTTATATGTTTTTTGTTTCGTATGTGTGTGTGTGTGTGCATAAATTTAGCACCGCCCACGGTACGCGCTCGTACGCACACAGTAGTTAGATAAAGCCATAGGAATACACCAAATACAGAAAAAATCAAGTGAAAGTAAGAAAGAACGGGTAGCGTTTTGGCCCTTTCGGAAAAAAGATGGGGCAGGATACGGACATTTTTTATTTATTTATTTATACAGTATGTCGATGAGTATTACAAAATGGCCAGCCAGCCTCTGCGAAGCTTATTTATCCTGTGTGGTTCTTGGATGGTGGTTTATTTTAAACAAGGTTTTTTTTATGTTACTAAATTTTTTGTGCCAGCACTACGGAGTTAACAACTTCGTTCTGCGGGTGAATCTCCACTAGTGGCTCGAGCCCAGGTTGCTCAAGACGACAAGAAGGGTATAGCAGTTCCCTGAGGGCGTGTGCACTTCTGACCATCAAGATCGCCCCGGATTTCATCTGTTCGATAATGTGACACAGAAAGGCCCCTTTCTCTGTATTGTCTGAGCCCACCAGTGCACCCAACACAATCACGTCCGCTGACCCGTAGTGCTCGAACTTGATCGCGTCTTGACAATAAAATTGGAGCTTGTCGTCCAGGTTTAGTCGTTGGGCGAGTGCGGTCGAGACTGTAATCGCGTCGCGGCAGCGGTCAACATTGTCGATGCGGCCAATAGAGGGCGCTTGTCGCACCATTTCGATCGAGGACAGTGGCAGTGGTCCACTGCCAATAAACACAATGTGTGAAATATGGGCGCCAATACCTAGCAACGCGTGCAGCTCCAGCCGAACCAACAGCTTGTAGTTGTCTGCATATGTGAAGTCCGAGATTTGGTATTCTGTGTGGTCGGCCGTAAGCTTCATGGCCCATTGTAGCTCCAGAAGGTACTCGCCGGTTGCACAAAGTGATCGCAGGTGGGGTGTAAGTCTTTGAATATCAGGGTGCTTGAGTACCCTGCGAGCCATCTCGGGATCGCGATGCGATATACAGATATCGACAAGCTTGGTAAATATGCTATTAACGAAATCACTAGGCTCGAGTGACACAGATGACGCGAGTGCATGATAGAGCTGCTTGACTTCGTTGACCAAAATTTGACCAAGGGTGGTCTTGTTCAATATAGTTGTCTTCTTTTTTGTCGTTCCCGTAGTAGAAGTGGCAGGGGTAGAAGCAGGAGCGGGCACGGCCATTGTGCTTGCATTTGCTGCAGTAGCCGCAACGGTAGAAACAGTGGAGAAGCTGTTGGCACCAGTGCTAGAGGTATAATAATCCATGCTTTGTTTTTTGAAGAGAATATAAAGTAAAAAGACTTTTTCCCAGATATCTATCATCTTACGAAAGCTTGTTGACAAGTAGCCCTATTTATATTATCGGTCTTCTGCTATTCAATCACATTCGTCATCTGGCTTCGACGACAAACCACATGTAACCGAACTTGTATTATAAAGGTCTCATGACAAGGTCCCTGTGTAATGTGTGTACCCAGTGCATAGATGGACTAATAGGAAGAGCGAAAGAAAGAAAGAGTAGTTTAGAGCGTCGGGTATGACTGTTGGTATTTTCCAGATCTGTACAGAACGGAGATGTGCACGCGCCTCTATTGCTTAAGGATGATAAACTATATCTTTCATATATTATGTACCAAAGATCTCGGGAATCGTCGTCCATTCCGTCCACGTTTCACGTGTAACTTGACAGTAAACAATTCTCTTGCGTTTATTGACGAAACACAAAATAAGATGGCGCTGCACTATGCTTCATATGCCTTTATTATAGATAAAACGCTCTTTCTTTTTATTCTGATGACAGGTATGCGCTATGGAAATTGGGTGTGCGGTACTATATGTGTGCGTGAGTGAGCTGACTTAAAAATAACAGAACAAATAGTAAAAACAAAAAAGAAAAAAAAATAAACAAGATGAGGATTCTGATGTGCTTTGATGTATATAGTTGGCGGCTTTAGTAATATAAGAGTAGTATACTGGGGGAATATATCACCGTTCTTCTGCGGACGGTTCTGTTGTGTCGATGTTAACATGATGATTGATGCTTTTTCTGTCACGTTCTCGACGATCTCTGAAGCTTTTAGTGCTCTGCTTTTTCCGTACGCCTTGTAATGAAATGGCATATTCCTCACTAAGGCTGGCACCAACAGCGCTACTGGGAGATCCAGGGCTAGTAGCACCAGCAGCTGTAGCCGCGGCGTTATCAGCTCCTGCTAGATCATGGTCACCGCCTTGATGCTTTACCCGGACCACACCCAGACTGCGTCGCTTCCATGGAACATCACCGAAGTTATGTCCGACAACGTTTGCAGCGATGTTACTCGTGGAAGCCGATCGGTTAGGTCCCCGCCAGGAGTCGCGCTTATTACTAACAACAGGCGATCTTGGATGATGAGGGTGATGTACGGGAGCACCTGATCCTCGTACAACCGAAGGCATGTTGTTTGCGGCAGCAGTAGCACCCACCTCGTCGTCTGGCTGTTGTTGCCAGTCAGCAACTGAAACCGTGGTGATTCGTTTTACTGGTAACAAATCGCCTTGTTCAGCTCCCTCAAAGGCCGGCTTCACCCAATCTGGCGGATCTCCGACCGTCATTCGCAAGGGATCTTTAAACCCTTCATATTTCTCAAACACTGTATAGTCAAATGGCACAAACTTTTCTTCGATGAGCTGCAGGTCCCGATCGCGTTTCGTCATTTGTTGTTCATCGATAGTTTTGGGTATACGCGCCTGCTGCTGCTGCTTCAATTGCCGCCGCGCTTGCGCTGACATGGATGTGTCGCCTAGTATCAACTCCTCGAGGTCAAATGTGGGATCAAAATTATTGCGATCAGTTGCTGGCTGAAAAGGTGGTGTAATTCTCTTGGTTTCCAGACGTCGCCAGTCAATAGGTCGAAAAAATGGATGACGCACCAGTGCAGCCCATCCTTCATCGCCTTGACCTAATCGCTTATTAGGGTTCATCTCCAGGAACTAGAAAACAAAACAAATAAATAAGATAACGCCAACATCAGTGCATTCCTATTCTCGTGACACGCAACATCAAAATCATAAAGAAGATCTTCTGTAGCTTAATCAGTTACCCCTTGAATAACGGACAAACACTCGCCAGATACTGGACTGTCATCAGGGTAATGGATAACGCCGCGCCTGACAGCCATTTTAAGTTCTTCACTAGTGGTGCACTCAAATGGTCTCTATGCGCAATATTGTCCGATTCATCCCAGATTAAGCATCAGTGCCATAATTCCTTTTTGTAATGATCTGTTTACTGGGTTTTATGAACTCACCTTTTGATAGACGCATTCATATAAGGTGACGCCTAAGCTCCACCAGTCCACAGCTTCATTGTAACCGCCGCCTTTGTAAATTTCAGGTGCTATTTTTCGTTAAAAAAGCATGAGTGTATATGCCTGTGACTAACATGGAGTGAATGGCTTTCAAGCAGTATAATTTCCTTACCCATATAGTAACCGGTGCCTGAATTCGATGTCAGAACCCTTCGACTATGCAGATACGTTGCGATGTTGAAATCGGTGATATGTACATGTCCTTTATCATCCAACAGGATATTTTGCGGCTTGATATCTCTAATCCACATTCCCACGTCAGTATATAATAAACGAGACCAAACTAGACAAAAGTTAAATTGTAGTACCTGTGAACAACGCGTTTACAATGAAGGTACTTGATCCCAGTTGCAAGCTCCGCGAACCAAAATCTCAACACATCTTCACTAAAATGTTCTCGAGATATATGATAATGCATATCACCGCCTAACCTATTGTATTATGTGTATTAGATTTTTACTTTAAGCTCCTATTATAATAACACAAGCGTAAGTCTTACATTAGATCTGTCACCATATACATAAATTCATCGTCCTGGAAAGCAAATCGCAAGCGGCATAAGAAAGTGTGGTCAAGCTGTTCGAGGATCGTCCGTTCGCGTATGATGTTTCGAGCTGCTTCCATCTGAATGCATTCCTCTTTACTGATATATTTCAATGCATAAAGTTGGTGAGACTCTCGATGCTCGACGATACGGACCTAAGACCAACGACAATAATAATAAACACTTGGCAACGTTAATAGAACAAAATAGAGGAACCCCGTGACAACAATTTCATACGGGTATCCGCAAGCTTTCGTTGCTATAGTGAAAATAAGACACAAGAAGAAGAATAGCTCACTTTTCCAAAGGCTCCTCGACCAACAATTCGCATGAGCTTAAATTGTGTGAGGGAAACTATTAAATATATCGACAGGGTTCCATTACTATTATTGCTATTATGCATTTCGGAATCAAGTTTTATTTCTCTTACTTTTGTTTTCTGCATCGCTGGCATTCCCAGCGCCAGAGCCCAATGCAGAGGCTATCAAATCTGAAATGAACCGTATTTTGAAAAAGTTAAGGAGAAAAAATTGAGATGAGGGCAGAAACGGTGTACAAGAAGGATAGACGGCTATGTAAACGCCCCAACTTAAGGACGGACGAACGGGGCGGAGACGGATGGGCAAGGGCGAACTCTCGCCTAGGGCCTGTTACCAAAAAGAGGGAGAAGGGTTGATCGACCTTGTTGCTAATCTCAGCCACTACCTGCTGCTGCTGCTGCCGCCGCCGCCTGCTGTGCTTTATTGTTATTATTTCTTTAACAACCCGCACAAAAATACTATAAGCAATGTTGCCACGACTTTATGCCCAACAACGACTACGACATGCCGCTGCGCATCATTGTCGACGAATGTATACAGCCAAACCGGAAGCATCACCGGTAGATTTTCGGCAGCCTCCAGCTGTGTTGGGTTTACGAGAAGCTCCCAATGTTGACAGACATGGCTGGATAGACCGTAAAAAGCAAAAGTTACGCGACTTGGTAAACTACGAGAAAGCTTTTGCAGCTCACGCAGCTGAACGTCGCCACTTGTAAGTCATTATTTAAACATATATTGAAGTACGAGAGGGGGGCTATTATACAGCATACCCCATGTTTCTCTCACTACCGTCTTTATTGATAATTGCTGAATCTCTCTTTGTATGCTTACAGGGTCGAGGAAGCTACAAAGTCATATTTCTCGGATGCACACGGTAAATAACCAGGGAAACAAAGAAAACGCCAAGAGGCCAATCGACACATGGTTATACTCACAATGCGGGCGTTTCTTATTACAGAAATGAGAAAGCATGGTGGCAAAATGTATCATGCGTCCGACAAACTTATTAAAGCCGATGTAAGTAAATAGGCCGCATCCTTTGTTTGAATTTCTGCCAATAAAAGAGAAAAACTGATTTTTTACCCCTTATCTAGAGAGCAGGATACATGCCTGACTTTGAAGGCGTTAATCTTAACAAGCAACCAGTACATACCACCGATTTACTTGCTGGCAAGGTTTCGTTGATGTCTTTCGTATACGCCAAATATGGTGAGGTATGTGGACCATTTGTGTTAGAGGGAAAGAGAGTGTGTGTGTATGTGTAAAGCACGCATTAATGCTAATAACTCCCCTCGAACCTGACCAGGCGCATGTAAACTCATACGTTGAGCCATTCCTTAAACACTTTAAAGATAATCAAAAAGTCCAGCTTGTCGAGGTATAATATCTACCGTTTCGTCAACTATCGCCGATAAAAGCATGTTAAGACAGGCTAGCTGATAAGGAAAGCATGATAGGTTAATGTGCAAGAGAACTTGATGAAACAATGGCTGTTGAAAGCCTTTATTCCTAGCATCCGCAAAAATTTGCCAGAGGAACGGAAGGTTCGTTTAGAGGCATTTGGTCTTTTCAAAAAAGATTTACTGATATGAGGAAACGCAATTATAACAGGCAAACTATACGCTTCTGCTTAAAGACATCTCTCGAACACGTAAAATGCTGGACATGTCGAACCAATATATCGGATACGTATATTTGGTGGACGAAAAATGTCGAATTCGTTGGACCGCTCACGGCAATGCCACTGAACAAGAAGTTGCAAATATGCTTGGCATGATCGAATATATGAGTTCAACATCGTCATGAAAACAGAAAACATGTGTAGATAGATTACATTAGGTGATAAAGGAAGGAGGAGGAGAGGGACAAGGGGTTAAAAAGTAAAACAAAAACAAACAACACATAAAAAGAACCTGTTATATAGAAGAAAAAGAAACTAAAAATATTTACATCTAATATTACTTTTGACTACCAATCTTTTGTACAAGTTCCACAATTTGATTCCTGTACATCTCCTTGACATCTGCAATATCCGCTTTTAATTCTTCTACTTGCTCAGTTCGCTCACCGAGAAGCTCCAAAGACGCATGGTATCTAAAATACGGTATTAATAACCAGCTAGATTTTGAAGACATGTTGTAGTAAAAGGTAAAATATCAAAACTGTTATACCGCTGATTGAGATCCCGTAATTCGGTTTCCAGCTCTTGGACCCTTTTAGTTTCTTTGCGCCTATTATATATTGCAAGCATTTAGAACGGAAACCGCTACTACAAAACGTCAGCGCATTGATGCCACTTACAAGTTTTCGATCTCTACGGTCATATTGAGAACCTCTTCCGATAACTCATCTGTAAATAGATTGCGGGTTTCAGAATGAATAGGCAAGATAGTAAGTATCATTATCCGAATAAACATCTTACCTCGTGATTGAGTTGTACTTTCCAACTGAGTCTGATAGAAGCTCAATTGATTTTCCATGCGACGCATATTGGATTGGAATCGATCCACCATAATATTTGACGTAGCCGTCGTAGTATTAGTTATACCAGAGTAACTATTGTTATCCGAACTTGATCGCGGGCTAGCTACAGGGCTATTTGACTATAGAGTGAAAGTGCGTAAGAAACGAATTTAAGATGACCAAAAAGAGTTTGATGATTTGTCAGTAGCAGTATACATACTACAGGTACCTTGGGATAAGACTGAGATTCATTTGTTGAACTGCCATCGTTGGATGCGTCTTCTTGATCAACAGTAGCAGGAATTTCTGCCTGTTTGCTGATTAGCTTCCGCAGTGAGTTTGCATGTTCGGTCTTGTATTTTCGTTCGAGCTGGTTCTTTTCTTCTTGGAGTCGCTCCTTCATTAACTTCTGATAACGTTTTTTGATAGTTTCTTCCATGTTATCTTCTTTTGCCTTGAGCTCCTCCAATTCTTTTCGCAAATTTTCAAGCTCTTCTTTTTGGCTAGAAACAGTAGCACGGTCCGCTTCATATTCTGCCCTTTCCTTTGCTGTATCTCGCTTCTCTTGAGCTAACTCTCGTTCAGCTTGTTCCAGACGCTCTGACTTTTTATGATTTTGAAGTAGATGTGTATTTTCAATAGAATGAGATCGGTTATCGAAAACATGTATTTCCTATCCATTTTAAAGCGTACCATGCCATTGAAATTGTCAGTAGTTTCTTTGAGTTTTTGCTTTGCTTGGTCTCGTTCTAATTCAGCTGTTTGTAATCGAAGAATAATTCTAACAGAGTTCATATGGTTGTGTAATGTTTTGTTTAGTCTTCTGGATCATTTAGCTCTTGTTTATTATGCGATAAAATTACCCTTGCTCATTTTGATCTCGATTCTTGATAGCAACCGAGTGTTGCTTTTGAAGGCTTTCAATCTGTTCCAGTAAAGATGCTGTTGCTTCTGCAACTGTACTATCGATGTCCTCGGTTGATGATTCGAGTTCTCGTATTCGTTGTTGCAATTCCTAATTCACATATGACCAACGAAAGCAATGACGTCAGTCCATAAAAACCGAAACCTCTCAACATAGTTCAGTGCCAGATAACCGTAATTACCGAAACTTCGTTGCGAAGCGTATCTTCTCTTTCACCAGAGGTATTTTGCGATGATTGCAAAGCAGCTTGCAGTTCGCGAATCTAGTTTTACGATCCATGAGTAACATTGATTTTAAAGTATGTATATAATAACACTCCCATTCCTTAATAGTATTACTTCTTCATGTAACCGGGTTTCCTTTGCTTCTGCGCCTTCTCGAACGCTCGTGAGCTCCTCCCGCAATTTTTCACCAGCTTTGACTTCTTTCTCCAACATAGCAGCGTGTGCTTCCTTAGATTTTGCGTGGATCTTGTCTCGTTCGGCTTCCAAGTTTTCCATTGCATCTTTAAGGGCCATCTTGTAGATTCAAGACTTAAGGTTAGTATATATCTTGTAATAGCCAAGTTGTAAAGCGAGTGGACATTCTACCTCAGCCTGGTTTTTCTGCTCTCTTAAAGACCTCAATTCGATTTCCAACTTATTAATGTGTTTTGTCTGTCGTTCCGTCATATCCAATAGTACTTTGACTTTTTCTGTAAAAAGAATAAGAAGCAATGTTCAGATCTAACAAAGTTCACCTGGAGGCTTGAAATATATGCATGGATCCCCTCGTTTTTGAAGAAACTATCTCTTACAAACCTTGTAACCGCTTTTCTAACTCATTGGCTTTCATGATTTTGCCGTTCGCTTCGATCAGATCAGACGCAGTCCTGTCAATCTTTTTTTGTAATTCTGCGGCATTTTTCTCTTGTTCCTGCTTCTCAGCCCTCAATTTCTTGATCGCAGTCATATGTTTCAGCTCAGTTTTGGATAGTTTCTCGCCTAAAAGAACTCTGTATTAGAGCGGTACTGATCCAATACAAGTGAAATAAAATACTTGCTTGCATTCTTTATCTCTCCCATTCTTACCTTCTTCCATCAGAGCTTGAGCCTGCTCTGACTTTGTAGCTAACTGTTGCCGTAAATCCTCGATTGTACTTTCCAGTTTTTTCACATTCTTTTGATCCGCACCCACTGAGCTTCGATTGGTTGCTTTCAACTGCTTCTCTAACTCTTCTAAGTGTGTCTGTGTGCTCTTTCGCTCTGCCGACTGCTTCTCAGCCTCCTCCTGTAGTGTATGGATTTGATCGTGTAACTTGGCAATGTTTTGCATTGCCTGGAAAAGTTGTTCTTCGCGTTGTTGCAATATCGTATCCTGGCTTTTACTTTTCTCGGTGCTGCTACTCAATCCTTCGACTGTTTTTTCGGGGTCATCAGTTGTTGCTGATATCTCTTCAGTATCGGTTGGTGGTGCCAGTGGTGTTGTAGATAAATCGACAGTATCACCGAATTCGCCATCTTTTTTGATGGTATCGTCTTTGTTTTTATCTTCGTTCTCGTTGGATTCAGGTTGTTGTGTGGGATCAGGACTAGCAACTGGGACTATACTCGTAGTTTCTATAGGCGATGTTTCCTCTGTGGATTTGGTATCGTCGACGTTGTCACCGTCAGATTTAGTAGCTTCGGATTCGCTTTCACTGTTCACTTTCATAGCTCCCTCCTTGTCTTCAATTAAACTCGTTGTTTCGCTTTCCTCGACTTTCTCTGGCTCTTCTCCTGCCTGTGTTGTCTCTTGAATCTCTTCTTTCTTTTCTGCCTTTGCTTCTCCCACTTTCGGTGATCCAACCGCTCCATCTGTGCTCGTGCGCTCCTGTCGCCCTGATACCGAGGACAACGACGAAGTACGAGACATTGATTTGGTACTATTTCTATCTGCCATGACAGCTGCAAGTCTTGCAGATAGATCTGACGTCGAATTGGCTGGTGAATTGGGTCCACTTCCTTGGCTGGGACTTTCTGACCGTTTTGGTATATGTTGCGGCTTCTGTTGTAGCGGTTGCTTTTCCTTTTGTTGTTGTTGTTGCTGCTGCTGCTGCTGAGGTTTTGAAGACTTTTTACGTTGAACAGTCGTAACCATACCACTGATAGGATCGACATATGTTTCGGTTTCCGTTTCGCCTTCTTGGCCTAAACTAGATTTGAGTATATATAACGTTTCAACGCCAAAAAACGCAAGATAACTTGTATCAAATTGTTACCATTGGATGCATTGTTGTTGTTGTTGGCTGTAGAAGGCGACCGATTCGCTGCATTGTTCATATTTCCCATAGACTGGGAATTGGCTTGGTTCTCTTGTTGTTCGAGTAGAGTATCAAATGTAGTTTCAACATTAGAGATGGCCTGTTTCAATAGACCACCCCATCGCGTTGGCTCGCTGGAACCAAAAAAGCCGCTCATGGAAAAGAGAAGTGGTTGTGGATGCTGTGGATGCGCTACCCTACTTGCCCAAAAAGGTGATTGAAGCAAGTAACGTTTGGAATGTGCGTGCTGAAGCAACGAGGCAAAGGGGGTTTAGGGGGAGTGGGTGCTGCTTGCAGTGGAGAAAAAGAAAAAAAAAACTTGGGCGGTCGGGTCGGTTGCTTAAAATCACTCATGCGCTTTGATTGTTCGTTTCAACCCGCTTGACTTCAACCACCCATCCGGTCGACCGGGGCCTCTTCAATTTGTCGTCGTCTTCGTCGCATGATCATGCTGCATACCACTCTTCGAGCCTCTTTCCTGCCAGATCAGTATATTACTTGCAGCACATTTAGTATAAATAGAAAGATATTATTCATCAACAGGGACCTGGACGAGGAAGAAATCCTGTGTGCACAAACATTAGCTGGAAAAACATTGATGCATGGCGGAACCCTTCAACTCAAAACAAAACCACTAGCGCAGTATGTAGTTCACTTGTGGACCAGTGCCATAAGGCATATGTACGGTTGCTCCCTTGTGGTACAGATTTATCGATGCTTGAATGATAATGTTACAGAGAGTCAGAGGTAGTAGGACAATAAGGAAGCCAGTAGGAAAATGAAGGGTAAAAAACAGACGAATGATTCAGGTGATCGCAAGATGAGCGGGAGAGAGCGAGATGATGTAAACTAGAAGCAAGGAGAAAATTATTTTATCGAGTATATACATTAGAAACCTTACACTTATTGGTGGGGCGAATATAAAGGGAATCGCTGTGAAGGGGGTTCAGCGTCTGTTTGTTAGTGGTTCGTCGTCGTCATTGTATCATATTCGGTGTTGATGTGGCTCAAACGGTCAGTTTCACGCAGTGTGGCGAGCAGTGCTGTCCAGACTTTGAGCCATCTATCCTGAGAGAATCTGCATTCCGATTTAGAGAGATTGTTCAAGGTTTGTCAATAGGGTGAATCTCGTGTGAGGGCACCACAGGATGGCTGATCGTGGCCTTGAGAGATTCCAGCACCTCGCTTAGTAGAGGGCAAATCGTATAGTGCTCCGGTTGGCAGCTGGACACTCACAGCGGCCCGCACGTAGTGGGTAAGAGGGTGACCAGTGCATCCGCTTTTTGACCAGTCAATGACGGTCAAGCGCAGTATTTACTTGAGATGCTTGCTGTAGTACATGCTCGTACAAGTTCAATAAGTAGCAATAATGATTGCCATACAACAAGTGCGTAAAACGTACTATTATCAGTGTCACATTCTAAGTTAATTGGTAAGCAACTAAATATTCACAACGTACTGATTGGTAAGAAAAAGCGCATTATATTTTGACATGATCCTTCAGTTTATTCATGTGCTTTCTGATATTCAACTATACCACGTATTAGCGCATATCTTAATTATAAAACAGTCTTATTGTACGCACGTAATACTATTGTTGGGCATATACATAGGATTCCCACGCAAATGGTACGAACACCGGTGGACTATTTGTATTCGCGTCCACTTTCGTCTCCGGGATGATAAACTGGTACGCCAATCCATCCAAAAATCGCCCGAAATTATAGGCCCAATAGTCCATCTTCCCAACGTATTGGAACTTGAAGGATTCAAATAACTTAATAGAAGGCGTATTTGTAGATGCAATGTACACTATAATCGAACAAAATTCAAGTGATTATTGTTAATATTTGTCATCAGCAGCTCCTCCTAGCTTGCTAATGAATAGACATAATATAGATCAGATAATATGTGTATGTACAATTGGGGTTAAAACCTTACCAACAACATTTTTAAACCGTTGTTGCTTGGCAATGTTCAGTAACTCGGCTACAAGCACTCGACCAAGACCACGCCGACGATAATCGGAACGAATGTAAATGGCCATCATAGTGGATCTTATCGAAGTAGAGTTATTGTCAATGAGCGATCTTATATATTTATATTCTTAGACCGGACCTGATTTTAAAGAGAAAAGGCGTTGGGAGGAATCGATTAAACTCTTACAAGGCAAAAGCAGGAAATGGATGGGTTGGGCCCAAGTCGGCATAAGCAATAGCCTCATCCGTCGCCTTATCCACAACAGCCATTGCAGCATATCCTTCAGTACGGCACTTTTCATACCATTTTTGGATAAATCTTAGGTCTACAGGCTCGTAATACAGGAGAGTGGTGTGATCAAGGATACATTCATTGTATATTTTTAGGATTGCTGGTAGGTCTTGTTCTCTAATGGCACGAACAGTGTAGCAATCAGATATAATAGTAGGAGCTGTAATCATAGTAGGTAGCAAAGAAAATGAGAGGAAGAAAAGAAACAACAGAATAGTTATTGTTTTCTTAGCTTTAAATCGTTCCGGGATGTTTTTGTTACACAGACCCACAGTAGCAACTTGGACTGCAAGCAACGATCAAATAAAGTTCAAAAGACCGATGCCGCACTAACTTGTTGCGCTACTACTCAGTATCGATTTTGCTCAGAAAATGCAGAGCATTTTCAAAACCTGTTGTATACAGTTTTGATTCAAATAGAAAACAATGTTCTTACAAATTGCAGTGAATACAAAAAAGTGCTAATGTTAAGGTATGTATGTGGGTGCTATATTACGTATGCAGCTGTATATTTACAAGAAGTGCAATATGAATGAAATGGTGGCTGTAGTATGCGTTGTTTGTGTAGTGTAATTGATTTGCAGAAAGAAGACGATGGAGGAAAAAGCGATTCTACTACTACCGTCTTGATGATGCTGACCACCATCTGGATGCCCAATCAAAAATCCCCTCCTGTTTTATAGGCTGATGGCTAGAGGTTGATGTCTCCGTCGCTGGATTGACACGCTGTTGATGATGATGAGGGGTGCTCTCTCGGGTATTATTGGATCCTGACCATGGCGTACTGCTTTCTTCAACTACAGTTTCCAAAGGTATTCGTGGATCGCGTGTAGTCGGAGACCAAACCATCGAAGTGGTAGGATTTCCCTTCGAGTCGGTACTACTGCGCCGCATCATACTACCCAAATCGATTTCAGTAGGCCGTTCTCCTTTAAGATTATGATTTTGAGGCGAATGTATTGTAGCACTAGTAGGTACTCCATAGCTGTCGTCATCACAATAGTCGGATGGCTGCTTGTAATATGTAAAGTATATCAAGAGGAAAACGAGGATAATGAGACCCCATCCACCAATGATGATACAGAGTACTGTCAAAGGGCCCAGTGTTTCGGCTGCGTTCGTATCGCTAAGTACGGCAACCAAAACAGATGTCCACAGAATACAACTAAACGAGGTTGTTCGAAAGAAATTGACCTATATATTGTAAAATGAGTCTCAGAATATAAACAAAACAAGAGAATACTTTTCTTGGTTTGCTACCTACTTTGTCCACATAGCATGGCCGTGTCTTGATATTGTAACATATCATAGTGAGCAAGATCATGATTGACAAAATAGCCCGCATTCTGTTTTTCTCGCTTGTTGTCTCTACTAATAAATAAACAATGGCAAGAAAAAGGCCTGTTACAAAAGAAGTTAGTATGGGATAACTGTGATTTATATAATGTCGTTAAAAGTGCTTCTCTACCCATGTTTTTGATGAAGGCAACGCTAATGGATTTGAACGCAATTTCGTTGTGTGCTGGTATCCGTTCGTAGCTTGTTAAAAAGATAGTCAGCAGAAAGTAGGCGATGATGTAACCCGCTAAAGACGTCCACAAATATAGCTGTTGCGAGATTTCTGGTGAGTGGCAGCGCAGGGTATCCGAGAAGTCGTTGGTGGGTACATTAAGTGTTTGGCATGCTGCAGAGCTTACGAACGTGGTCTAGTATGTTTTAGTAGGATGATTCACGAATCAATATTAATATTGCTCATAGAAAATTACACTTACAAGCACGGGTATATACAAAAGGGTCTATAAGGTGATGAAGGTATATTTCGCTTAGTAATAATGCACGTCATGTTTTGATTTATACATAAATGACACATGTTATATATAGCTTACTGTGACGGGAATGCACCAATGAACCCACCGCGTCGGAATTTTGTAAGGTCGCCACATGTTTATGCAGTGCACCGTAACCGCAATCAACAATCCGAGCATGGCCGTCGCAAACACTGTCCAAACCGAATACGTGTACCAAGTCGGTGTGCGCATGTCTGGCATGAAACCGCCTGCATTCATTACGATCGTAACGAGGTTTAAAAAATTGCTATTGCTGTCGTTGTCGCCGTCGAACAAGTTGACGGTGATGAGGTCCCTGAGAGGGAATGTCAAGAGCTGGAAAAACTCGATAATGAGAATAGCAATCTGTACCCAATTGGTCCACATTTTAGAGTCCCAGTCTTTGAAACGTGTTTTGTAAACTGCATTCATATGCGCATCGTTGCTGCCAAAGAGCTCCTTACGCTCCTTGTAATAGCAGCGTTGTCTGGTGATCAAGTACAGGTTAACGCATAGCACAAAGACGAACAAGAACGACTGCAGAAAGATGGAAACTGGATTGGCGCTGCTGGCAGTACCAATGAGGATGACCAACGAGACAATGGTTACGAGGATACAAATGAGCGAAAACAAATGGTAGAGTTTGTAGGAGAGGACTTTGCGGTATTCGTGCGAATGATTGGCCTGGTGTCTTTTCTTGCTGTTAAAAAGGATATAGACCAGGCTGACGACAGGTATCCGAAAGACCGTTCTGACTTGATCCTTGAGATTCTCAACAAGCTGGTCAATCTCCTTTTGGTCCTCGACTTCCTCTTCTCGGCGTTGCTGGGGAGGGACTTTGTGCCATCGCGTGATCCAGAAGTAGAATACAAAGGATATAAGGATGATGAAAATGAATGAGAAAAAGAGGATGATGGAGACCAAGTCGCTGGAGTGCCGGCCGGAGGTATCTTGCTGCTGGTATGTTGCAAACCCAATGGTCGACGACGAGTCGTTCGCAGGGGCAGGCATATAGAAGGTATGGTAATGACGAGAGTATTTGCCGGATTAGTATCCCTTCGTTGCTCTTATAGATAATTCTGTGTATGATGTGGATATAAAACGTGTGTGTACAACTTATTTATCAAAGTGTTTGGGAGCAAAATAAAAAGAAGAATATAAAAGATAAACATTCGTTTGTAAATCGGTCCAAGATGCAGCTCCCCAGGAATGGGTATGGGTATTGCCTTTCTTGGAAGCATGTTTTGGCAAAAAACATTGGTAGCTAAACTTCATCATCGGTTCATCTCCTCCTCCCAACAAGCAACAGTACTATTACTTCATATACCTATCATATATGAACACACAAAAAAAGCATACTGAAGATCTTTAGAAATGCTCTTACTGCCGAGGTACAGATAGTCCATGCCACTCTGCATGGTTTATGCTAATGGCTCGTTTTTGAAGTTTGTTACAAATCAAGTTCCAGGCATGCGGGTACTTCATAATTTCTAACATTAGAGAGTACAACATTCTTCCTAGCTGTTCTCGCTCGCGAGATGATTTCTTACAAATGTTGCTGGCTTGGCAGCAGTAATGGGATCGCCTTTTGTCTACCTTGCGTCCACCTCCGTGTGTCTGTGCAACGGTCGTTTTAAAGCGGCGAAGTGGTTCTTGCATGATCTAGCCCCCCCCCACAGACTAATACGGTCAATCGGCCATGGAGTCGACTACGCAGTAACCAGCGTCTGCGACAACTAAAAGCATTGTTATCACCAATGCCGTGTACAATTACGTACATTAGTGTATCATTCACACACTTAGTCAGCAAGGAACTGGGATTGGACGTGTGCCCAACATTGATCGGTTTGAATGATCGATTAGGGCGGTTAGCACCTTGTCTAAGATTCAACAACGCAACAACTTTTTTTTGATAACAACTACCATATTCCTGAATAATAACGCATTTGTTTTAAAAAAAAATGTAGACATGACATTTATTACTGATCAAAGGTCGGCTTACAACAATCTAAATTTCTCTTTCACAATGTAGTTGGCCAACAATGTCAACCATTTGTCAATTCTTTATTTTAAACGTGTTCCAATGACAGCGTTTTTCTTTCAGCAAGAAGACACGCGACAGTGGGAAGTAAAGTGATGATATCTCGCCCTCGCGGGCTTGATTCGGGGAGAAATTAGGTTTTCACACACGCGTATCTGCTTTGCTACACTCTCGGGGACCATCCAGGGCTTACGGGGATGCCCAGTTTAGAGTAAAAGCGTTAGTAGCCGAGTACTTTCTATCCTATGTATGTATAGAGATGACAATAATTGATAAAGAAAAGAAAGGCGGACGAAGACAGGGTGAGCGGGAAAGGCAACGAGTTGGCAACGTGGACGTATAGTTTATTGGTTGTCCTTCGGGGGGGGCCGGTATATCTCGCTTATGCAAAAACGCGACACTGCACTGCCAATGGCCAACCCTACCAACCTGCCCCTTCTCCCCAAGAAGCAGTCGTAGGCGTTCCCTGAAGGATGGGTGAGGGAATCTAGGGGAAGGGGTGAGAGTGAGCAAAGCAGCCGTTTGTATATGAAAAAAGATAACGTGAAAACTAAGAAGAGAAAGAAGAGGAAAAAAGAACCTCTCTTTGACTTTTTTTTTTTTATCTCCCGCTCGACCGCCGCAGCACGCTGATCACATGATTTTCGTATGACGTAGAACAGAGGTTTTCATGCAAAAAGACGAGGTAGCATGTGAAATGTGTCAGAGTAATCATCGTCATGGCATTCGTTGTTGCCTATAGCATGCTCATCTCGTAACTGAAATTATGCGTATGTGCCTTATGCAGCTCATTGTGCTCTCTGAATCTAAACACGCCGGGTTTCTTTGGGCAAACTTTATGTAATAGCCAGATTGTCCCTGTTAATCCAAGTTTGTGACACTTTTTACCAATAACAAATGTATTGAAAGTATGTTTTTCTTTGTTTGTATTAATACAGAAGCAATGTGAAGGTGTGCTGTATACAGCCACTTATTTTGTTTGGTGACGAAGGAAAAACGCTGCTGCTTTATCGTTTGTACCTTGCACGTACCATCATGCATCTTTGATGACTTTTAAGGAGCTCCTTTAATCTGCGACACGAATTGCTTACTGGTATTGCTGTCGAGAAGATGGAGCGCCAAGTCCGCGACATGCTCAGCAATTGCTGTAATGCCTTACTGGAACACTGCTCTAGGTTCAATCCGTGGTAGGTCATGAGCATCGACTTTGGATTAAATATCTTGAAGTTCCGACAGCCGAAGGCACCAGGTTTCAAACATCATGAGCAATGTTACGCAATTACGAGCGGTACTGTAGTAAGTCCCCGGGCAGTTGCGCATGAGGTTGATGTAGCGCTGTTGTTTTGTAATAGCCTTGTCGAGATAATGTTGCAATTCATCCACGTCGTCGGTCGTGCTGAGCCGTTGAGTATAGACATTGATAGCGTTCTGCTGTGACCCCGCAACGAATGCATCATACCGGTAAGCAAGTCAACCGCTGGTGAAGAAGGTGAAATGCTAGCCATCTCTTGGCGTCGCTTAGTGCATCTTTGAATTTGCCTGCTGCTACGTATGCCATCCCGCGTACGTGTAGCATTGCTATGCTTGGCACTGCGAGTTCATTAAGAATTTTTGTGACAATTCGAATGATTGATTGGTAGCCGTGTTGGGTGCTGTCATCGTTTCATTTTGTTGCAAGACAATGTGAAATCAACCGCCCTTGACACTTCTGGGTTGGCTGTAGGTTTGTTGGCTCGCTATTACTGCCCGTCGCGTCTGTGGTGCTTTTGATCACTCGCGGAACAGGATCACGAAAGAGCGGTCCTACAATCTAATTAATGCCGCCGTTTACGTACTACATAAACGTCAACAACACCTTGTCGATTTATGAGGAATGCGGAGTAGTTTATTTTTGACTTTCTGGGATACTTTTGCGACCGAAGGCTATGTAGTACTATGAAAATGTCTTTTGTATGCGTTACATTCGGGTGGCCAAAACCTCATTCTTCGAGTCCTGCAACTCAGAAGTATTGATCTCTCGGAAACCGCCCGTGCTGCTTGCATTCTGTTCCTCAAACACCTGCTCGCTTCGATCCAACAGCTTATCTAGGTCTTCATCCGAAACGACTTTATCGCCGTGGGAAACAATTTGGACTTGCTCACCGTCCTCCGATGCCAAGATTTCAGCCAGCTCACGCAGCGTGCTTTCTTGGTCGCGTTTCGCAGAAGCAGAGACAGGCGTTTTGAATTTGCCCTTTTGAATCACAAGCTTTTCTAGACGTCTTTTGGCTGTTGCTCGTTCTAGCATTTTCGCTTCAACTGTATTCGCTGCCACAAAACGGTAGATCAAGACAGGTTTCGTCTGGCCAATACGATGAACGCGATCTTGTGCTTGCAAATCCATTTGTGGGTTCTGGTGTGTCCATCAAGAGGTTTTCAAGTTAGGATCATAAGCCATTTACGAGTACTAAACAAAAGGCTATGTAGTAATCACAACAGCAAAGTGCAACGTATACCCACCCAATCACTGTCAAATATCACAACCGTGTCGGCTGCTGTCAAGTTGATACCCAGACCACCTGCACGCGTTGACAATAAAAAGAGTTTGAAAGGACTCGATGGCTCATTGAATGCCTCGATCTGTTGCCGGCGCGCTTCCTGAGGTACACCGCCATCCAGTCGACAGATAGGCCAGCCCTTCAATACCGTTGCCCAATCTTCCAGAATGTCGAGCATCTTGGTCATCTGCGAAAACACAAGGACTTTATGGCCACGATCAAACAGTCCAGTCAGCAATCGATCGAGCAGCAAGACCTTGCCGGACTGTGCAGCCAAATCTGCATTTAAGACATGGGTGTTGGTCTTTGGATCGATCGGCCAATCAAACAGGAACGGGTGGTTGCACACCTTGCGAAGTTGCATGACGATATTTTGCAAATGCAATCCATTGACTTGCTTGACTACACATATTTCCTATTGTCAGCTCCTAGCTTCCACACAGCTCAATCCTTCAGTAAATCAACGCTATAAGCTTACCCGCTGCAGATAGCTGCTGTTTCTTCTCCACTGCGTTCTGGTCCACCACCGGGGTTGTGTTTTCATCAGCCGCCTTTTCCAATTCCTTGAAATACTGGCGATCTGTCTTTTCTTTGTAATCGACGGTGGACTTGGTGTTTCGTTGGGCTTTGCCTCCTTCGTCATTTTCATTGGTCTGATCTTCTTCCAGTTGCTGAGGCTGTGGTTGTTGTGATGGCTGCTGCTGTTGTTGTGGGTCTTCCTGTAAGCCCTTGGTCTTGCGTTTGATCAGATAATCGCGAAGATCACGCTTCAGAATGGCATCGTAGAGACTCTTTTGGGGTCGTGTGAGAGGTGCATAAAGCAGATATTCTTTCTTTTTAGGCAACGAGTGTTCCACTAAGCAATTAATTCATGGATCGATGGATCATCGATCGCCGTTAGAGACCTTGTACCCTTTCCTTGAAAAATGTTGATGAATACTTACCATCAGTCTTCAGCCTACGCAACAAGAATGGCTGGAGAATGGTATGGAGACTGCTGATGATTCGATCCTCTTCTTCTTCCTTGATGATGCGATCCTGACCACTCTTCTCATGGATATCAGAAAAGTCAAACCATGATTGAAACATGTCAAGGTCATCAAAGATATCGGGTAGTAAAAAGTTTAACAAACTCCACAGTTCAGCAAGATTGTTCTGCAAGGGCGTGCCAGTAAGCAGCAGACGATTAGCGGATGAATACGACTTCAACTCCTTGATCAGCTTGCAGTTCAAATTCTTAATACGGTGTCCTTCGTCGACGACAATGTATTTCCAGTTATAGCGCTGCAAATGCTTGCGGTCGTTCATGACAATTTCGTAGCTAGTCACAATGATAGGGAAATCAAAGGTTGTTTCCTTCTTCTTGGGCATCTTGCGGTTGACCATATGCTGGCGTTCTTCTTTGCTTCCGTGATACAACAGCACCGGAATTTTAGGGGCGAATCTATGTGAACATACAGGTGAGTTAAACTATCTCATACGCCTTCTCCCACTTCTTATCTCCACTAACCTCTTGAACTCATTGACCCAGTTTGCAAGCGTTGAAAGCGGCGTCACAATGAGATACGGACCGGCAACCTTCATTGCCTTCAAATGAGCAATAAAACTGATCGTTTGCAAAGTCTATGACACGGCGTAAGCACAAGAGGTACAGCGACATTTTCTAGTTGATCTTTACCTTGCCCAGGCCCATCTCGTCAGCTAGGATACCATTGAGACCGTTCTCCCACAAGCTAATGAGCCATTCCACACCAGCCAATTGATAATCGCGAAGCACACCTCCAGTGACCAAGGAAGGCTGACGCGCAGGAACTGTTGATGTAGGCTTAGAGTTCATGTTCTCCATATCTTCTTGGATGGCCTTGCCCACATCATTGTTCGACTGCTTGCGCCGTTTGATATCCTAAAATGATATTTATCGTACCCAAGTTCAGTTCTCATATGATACCGTGTAAATTCGATGTAGATGGCAACTCGCATTTTGCTGCTTTTTACCTCTTCATTTAAATAGTCGCCCAACTGATAATCAGCATCATCAGCCTTTCTCTTGCGAAGACGACCCCTTCCACGTTTTTCTGGTGCTGCTGCTGGCGGTGCTGCAGCGGATGACGATGCCGGAGTAGTCGTAGTGGAAGGTGCAGGCGCGGCATTTCGTTCGCGTGCTTCTTCTTGTTGTTTTGCCAATTTTTGACCCAGAATAGTAGCATACGCACCAGACTTTTCCAGTAGAAAGTGCAAACGCTTCATGCGTTGTTCTTTGACAGTTGTGTCAAACTGGGCTTGAGCCTTATCTTTCAAGTCAGTCAATCAATCAATTGAAAAATTTCTCCCTTGTAAAAGAAGTTACCTCTTCTTGAATACGCTTGTCTTCTTCTTTCTGAGTGACCTTTGCTAAATTGACTTCCTCTTCGACCATGGCTTGTGTCAACTCATTATCTGGTGTTGTCTGAGCAGTAGTGGTGGCCGTGGTAGTAGCCTAATGACAGTTCGATTTAGAAAGAAAAATAGTTGACGGCGCGTTATCAGTTTTGGGAAGAAATACAAACCGGCGATTCTATGGTTTGAGGTAAATCGTGTCCTGTAAGAATGGAGACGTCTGGAATGCTGCCCTGATCGACTGCCATGATTGAGGATCGAATAGAGGTTGTAGGCAGAGTTGAATGAAAGAAAGAAGAAAAAAGCCTTTTCCAAGAAGCCCGCTTTACAAAAAGGGCGCACGGGCAGCATCACATCCAATTAAAATTCAGGGCATTTAAAAGAGGTGTCTTGCTTGACAGCATATCTAAGCTTGCGCCGACACTCACTGTGCGTTTCTCAAGTACTTTGCTTCTCGATGGTTTATTTGACTACTTACAATGACTTTGCGTAGTTGCTGTATCTTTATCTGCTCACATCTTGATAACAAGTAAAGCAGCCCTTTCAAAAGTGCAAGTACGTGTATGCAAGTTTACATTAACCCAACCTACCCCTCAATACTAGTATCGACCAGGAGCCAATCAATCGTTTTTTGATATGGACATAAAGTGCAACCATAATATCTCGGAGTGGAAGTTGACTTGTTCCTTTTCTCTTCTGATGTACTGTATATTTGACGGTTCTTGTCGACTGATTGAACGTTTTCGACCTAGGAATCCGGTTGCCACTGACAACTTTTTAGGAGAATCAGCAGTATCACTCTATGTAGCAAACATTACAAGCATAACCATTGTTATTGCTGATTAAAGCATACTTTTATATGCAAAAGATAAGAGATAGATAGCGTGCTTTTAAGTGTAAGTGTGAGCTTGTTCTGTGTGCGTGTGATGCTAACGTGTGGTTGTTATATTAGTGTGTAGATAGAGAGACAGGATAGAAGGTATACGGGAATGCTAGTATATATAAAATAATTAAAAGTGCAGTGCTTCTTCAATACAAAAGTTGATGTAATCCTTTTTATACGCCATGTCCACGCCAAATTGTCTACTGAGCTGTTCACGGACTTGTTTCTTGGTCATGACCATCAGATCAGATGTCGCAGTGATCCGATGCACTTCTCGACGGATCTCTTCGTCTGTTGGGCCACCGCCTATCGGAGGAGGTCCAAAGGGCTCACTGTATATGGATGATGGGGAAGCATTCAACATACCGCTAGAGTTGTATCTGATACTCTGATTATCCAGAGTGAAGGATGACATCCTCGGGGGAGCTGCCATAGGGTGTTGATGAATGGTTGGTGGATATTTTGGCACTCCTGCTGCTGCCGTGGATCCAGTATGCTTGGTTTCAACTGTACCGGTTTCCCACATTTCCTGCTCGTGTTCGCTCCATTTCTTCATTGGTATAGACCGTGGGTCGAAATGGCCCTCGTCAACAGGCACCGCCTTTTTTTGTCCATTGCCCTGGTCGATTACGACACGCGTGTTACCCCATGAAAAGTCGTCAAAGTGCCAGAAGGAGTAGATTGGGACAAAGAACGAGAATAGCGGGATAGCGAGAATGTAGATGATCATCCAGCCAATATGCTCCCATTTGCGGCGAATAATGAAAATCAACGCTTGTAAACCATAAACACCACATAACAGCAAAATAGAAATCAGTGGAACTTGGTCAGCATCCGAAACAAGTCTGTATATCAGGTAGGTGAGGTACAAAACGACAGCTGGCATCGTCAAGGTGCTCATCAGATCAAGAATGACGACAAAGCGCATCGAGAAGCAGCAGAAACCACAGAGCTGTGGCAAGAACGACAGTTCCCCAAGGTTGTGTACAGTAGAGTTGATCCATCGACGACGTTGCGATAACAATACGCTCCATTGCTCGGGGGCATTTGTTGAGCAGCTGGCATCGGCCGTAAATTTCGTCTTGTATGTCGGAAAATGCTTCAAGATCAATGTTGTCAAGTACCGATCTTCGCCCAAATGCAATAAATTCTTTTCATGCAGTGTGATTACACGGTTTTGCGCATAATCGTCGATCACTTGGTTGCTCACCAACAGCGGCTGGTTTTTGGTAGGCGAACGGACACGGTACATACAGAAGCAGCCGGGCAAACAAGTGACAGATCCAAATAGGGACTCGAATGCCTTGGCAAGGAAATGTGAGATGTAATACTCGTAGACCTGGATCATCGTCACCCAGCTATCTCGCTCATTGTTCAACTTCGTCTCGCCGCATAAACCCACAATTTTGGCGTCATGAACAAAGCAGGACACCATTCGGTTCAAGGAGTCAGCAACAACCTCAGTATCGGCATCCACCATCAGCACAAACTCGTACATGCTGGGATCAACACCAATGACGTTCTTGATTTGATGATAAATTTCAAGTTCCATGGGCGCCATGGGTGTATCAAAGTGCACTTTGTTCAGGAACCGCATCAACACCATCTGCGAGTCCCGCTTACCGCGATTACCGGGTTTCTGGCGTTCAGATTGGTTGCCCACCTTGACAACCACGACATAGGGTACGACGTGACCCGAGCACTCGTACAACCCAGAGTAGATCTTGGCCATGTTGTGCTGCTTGTAGCCTGGTCCCAAGGAGAAGAACGACAACGGTTCAGGATCAACGTTAGGATCGACACCCAGAATGTCGAGCACGATACGTGGTGTAGGCCTGTCATTGCCGCTACCCACAATCATACCGTCGCATACCAAGAACATGAGTTTGCGTTTATCATCATAGTCGAGGACAGCAATCGAGTTGATGGTCTTGCGCAGTGACTCTTCGCCTTCAGTGTAGCAGGGCACTTGGCAAACGATAAACTTGTCATGCTCCTCTGGTTCGCGGCGTGCACCGAGCTGTAAAGCAGCAATAAACTTGAACACAATGACAGCGACAAGTATACCGGTGATGATGAGCAAAAAGTATTCGGAGAATTGGCACTGGATCGACCGGCGAGTATCTAGCTTGCCAACGAAGAATAGGTTGCGGAGACACACCATTTGTCGACTACGCAAGGCTGGGTCCAAGGGAAGTGCGTCAAAATGCTTAGAGATATCAGTGCCTGCCAGCTGTCGGAACAACTCGACGATTCCATTATCCATAAAGTTGATATCCAGGTTGGCCAACGCTTGCTGGCCCTTAGGAGCACGCGGGGCTCGTCCACCCATCAGATAATATGTCAAGTCATAAACATCACCATGCAAAATCGCCCATTGTCTGTGCGTCTGAATTTCACCAACCGTGACAATGTTGGTCGCCTGCTTCAGAATATCGTCCGGATCATAGCCCATAAAGCCAAGACGGTAGTTTTTGCGCATGTAAACCATCTGCTCAAAGTACCAATCAGGCCGATAATCGTCCGTAAAGTAGCGGAAGTCGTGGTATGCAGCATTTTTGTCGGTCAGATTGTATTGGAAGTCGAGGACAACTTGATCGTTGACGGAGCCGGTTGTGCCATCACACAAGGCAGAGACCTGCACCGGAAATAAGTTGGTGGCGTCCTTGCCTGCATAGTCAAAAACAACCTTGTCAGGGATTACTTCGGACGCCCAATGGTGGGGCGCAAACTTTGTCAAGTCAAATACTTCGCCTCGAACTGCCACATAGGCACTCTTCTTGTCTGACTTGGATTGCAGCTCAGAAACAGAGTACACGTCTTGGTGTGGACAGATCAGCGGACCAAAGCCAATGATGAACAGAATCATGGCTAAGCACATTAGAGAGATTAGGATACATAGCGCCACCTTTTCTCGCCATGCCATTCGGATATCTTTGCGCTTCATGCCGCCGCAATACGACAAGCAAGGAGAAGGAATCCACCATGTAAGGAGCCATACAACGAACAGCCATTTGCGGCGGTTACCGGACACGGGAGGTTCTTCTTCCTCGTCTTCATCTCGTTGACGCGAAGCTTCGTTGTAGTATGCTGCCTTGGTTTCGTGTACATACTCGCTGCCGCTATGCTGAGAAAATATGTCTGATCCGGCAAATTCTGGAGGCGGCATGCTTGAATTGTCTATAAAATCGTCTGACATAGCCGAAGACATTTGGTCATCATTGATTGAGTAGCCGTCAAGGTAACCTGCCAAGGGTTGAATCAGCAAGTCATTCAATCAATTCGAGCAGTTCATCATACATTTTGAGGCATACCTTGGCCTGCCATTTTAGATTTCTTAGACTCGGATTTCTCTAGGCTGCGCAGATCATTTTCAAGTATCCGGAAAGCTGCATTAGACAGGTATATCTGATACACAATTCCACCGTATATCAGTTAACAGTTTCCGAGGCTTCTCGTTATACACTTGAGATAAAATCAATGAATCAAACCTTGTTATCTTGTCCAATCACGGCTTGGTGCTCATTCCAGCTCAAGGTTTGCAATACCCATTGGCATTTGTCACGAGTTTGTGTCAAGTGTGATGGATATGTAGTTGACAAGGTGATCGGCAGTGACACCGCATACCTTTCCACAAACTCTTCCAAAGTGAATGTTGTATCATAATACTTCCGCATACGCTGTGCAATTAACGGCACTTGTAAACTTGTCTGCTGCTGATTAATCTTGCGTGCATCGCACGAATTGGGCAGTCCGAGATCGTTCGGTCGCATGCAAAGAACAAACCATGGCGTAGTGTTCGCCAGTGCTGCAGTTAGTTCTGCCATGCCATCCATTAATTGTTCAGTTACTGTTGGTGGCGCTGCGCCTGCTGGTGTTGTTAATGCTGACGCTGGCTTTTCGCCTCCTGCTGCAGCATTAGACGGTGGAGCCGAAGTAGGTTTGATGCCATATTGGGCTGAAAGCACGCGGTGGTCGCCGCGTTGCTCTGCAAAGAGAGCTGCTACCAAACTATTGCTGGCCGGTTCGCAGTAGGCACTGCCGCGGAAGAGTGAATAAAAGTCGCTGTACAGATAGTCTTCGTTGCGGCTCTGGAAGCTATCGGGTGTGTATGTTGCAGGTCCCCAAAAATGTTGCACTGTGAATTGGTGCGTTTCCGTCTTTTTGTTGGCGCTAGCCCAATGTTCGACCCATGACGATCGTTGTTGTGGTGCATTGAGTGCGCTAAACACGCCTTTAGCTGGATGTGAGTATACATCGAGCATAGTGTTGATACTAGCTTCTTCTGGCTGCTGCTGTTGTAGTGGTTGCTGCTGTACAGTTGAAATCATCATCCACTGATGCATGCGTTCAGCAACGAAATGGTGCGTAAACGCATCGAAGGGTAGTGTTGTCTGTGCATGGCCTGGCATATCCCACAGACCGATTGTTGCTGCTGCTTCTGTTCCTTTATCCAGCTTGCCATTCATTTGATCTATGATCCAGCTAAACAAAAGCACATAGAGCGCCTCTGCCAAATCATCACGCTGTTTGCTAGCATGCTCTGCGTCTAAAAATAGGGTGGTGATATCGCGTTTTATCAATTTGCTCTTGTACGTCAATGCATTCTGCAAAGCAGATGCTTCGACGCCCAATAGTTCCGCCGCCATATCCAATGGCTCTAAGCTGCGGACGACGGCTGCATCCTGCATATGGTTCGGATCCTGGACAAACTGAATATTGCCCAAGTGGAGAATAGCAGCCAAAACCTGGAATATTTGTGCCACCTTGGGTTTTGAAAAACCAAGTGCTTTTAGTGCGAGTCGCAGCTGCTGATATTGGGCTTCGGCGTCTTCATCTGTTGTTGCCGTATTAGCGGTAATGCTTGCCGTGTTGGTTGTGGCACCAGGGCGCATGAACAAGTAGTTGAAGGGTTGGTCCAGGAGTTGCAGGCGAACCTTTTCTTCGCGGGGACTACCGAGCAAAAGTGCATAGAAGACGTGAAAGTTCCGCTCGGTGCTGCTGGTGACTCTGCTCTTTTCTAAAGCGTAAGGTGCGAACCATTGGGCTGATATGAGTCGTCCGCGATCGGAAAAGCCGAGTTGAAGATATTTTGCGAGACGTGAAGCATTGTCATTGATGGTCGTTTTCGCATTACCAAACAGGTCAATGAGTGTGTTTGCCTGAATGACATTTTGCTGTATTCGTGACGGTTTACTGTTGTTGTGTGTGCTGAGCGCAATCAAGTGGTGAATGGACTGTGTAAAAAGAAAGGATTTGCCGCTGCCACTTTCGCCACTGTAGTGTGTTGATCGTCCACCCCCCAAAAAAGCAGGTGTGCAGTGTGTGAGTGCGAGTGTGTTAGGACATTACAAGCAAAAATAAAAAAAATCGGGGGGCAAATGATTTACAATCTCCTCTCCAATGATGCAGTAACCTGGGCACTTGCCTGAACATGATGGATTGGTTTTGACTTCGCCTTCTTGATTGAAAATATGCGTCGTTCAATAGCTTGCATAGATGAGGCGTCGTGTTCGTTGATTTTGTATGGGTGTCCTTGTATTCTTCTACATAGTGGGCGCTGGTTTCTGCAGATAATGGCTGCTGTTGTCGGTATGGATTTACAGCCACGAGAGCAGAGCATCCAATGGTAGTGAAACATAGATCGTCAAGGAAACGTTGTCGAAGCAACTCGGTGATTTGGTTTGCTGAGTCGACTTGGCACAGGTCATATTCGGTTGATACCGTCGCTGGTGACGACAACGACATTTCTTTTGTCGATATACAGTGAGAGAACGAGGAAAAGAGCTAAAGAGTAGGTAGGAACGGAAAGGTAAAAGGCAGAAAGAAAGAGAGCGAGAGTTGCTATAACCTCCCTTCGGCTTAGTTGATACCTCTGGGCGAATTTGATAAAATGTATGGCCCTTAAAAAGCTAACCCTTTCAACACCCCTCGCTGCTGCTTCTGCTGCTGCTTTTACTTACACTCTTTTATTTTTGTATGAGACCTTCTCCTTTCCTTATAAGCAAGTGCCCCCTTTTAACAAACAAGAAAGGGGTTTTGTCGAAAGAGTGGGAGTGCGGAAGTAAGTGAGAGCTACTTACCGTCGGAAACATCAGGCTATCTTCTAGCTTTTGTTTGGTAAACCGCTTTTTTATTTGCTGTTTTCGGTTGCGATTTTAACGGGGATAAGATGGCGCCAAACTACTGATTATAATAGTTGAATATCATCGACTTAGTATACTGTAGTATCTTAAAACGATTGGGAAATTACGTAGTAATCCCAGGATTAAGTTTGGAGACAACACTGCTATCGACACGCGCAACTTCCAACTGCTAGCAGCTAGAAACCAACGAACTGTTAGAGCGAAACAAGTAGCCGAGTCCCTCGTTTATTATATAATACCTCATGTATAAAATTAATGCAAGCTTAGCTCCTCAGACGTGCTTGCAGAATTTCGCATATTACGCCAATAACGGCCCCAAATGATGAGGTAATTGCCTGGTACCGTAATTGCTAACGAGTTAATGTCTATAATGAAGCGATAGACAACTACAGTCAACCCCCGTTAACGTCAACCCCGATAACGTCAACCCCCCATAGCGTCAACCGATTCGCTGGTACCCTTTCAAATTTAGCAGTTAAAGATTTTGCCTATTCTCTACCCCCGGTGGTGGTCAACCCTCGATATGGTCAACACTTTTGCTGGTACCCTGAGGGTTGACGTTAACGGGGGTCGACTGTATAGCAAGATGATAGTTTTATCCTATTATTCGATAAGCACTATTATTACATTGGGGATTTTTATTCAATATTGGGCAAGTCAGATTATAACTTATTGCAATAACATCAGCATCTTTGTTGTCGAAAGCAGCTCTCATGACTTTCATATTGAAAGACAAGATTCAGCCTTTTCAGCCCTTTAATTATAGCAGGCAAACATGTAAGCGTTGTATCATCAATGCTTTCCCGAATGGATAAAAACACGATCGATTCGATGCATGATCTGATTAGTCCTTTACAGAAGCGAGCCATGTTATTCCTCGATATCAGAAAATAACATGTGTTGCAGCGTAGATGTACATCAGGCAAAAACTCGAGGGCACTGTCTATAATACAACTTTTGCCACCGTGAAACACAATACTTTGCTTCACGTTGTTACATACCAGAGCATAAATCAACGCTTGCATAGTCTCACCATCTATTGTACGATTGGGAAACTCCAGCTCCACATGTAGATGGCGTGGACTTGCAACGGCCCCAGCTATTTCTTGTCCTGGCACATATTGTAGCTATCCTCGAAGAAATATCATTGACTTCTTTGTGATTTTCGCAAATACAGTAAGCAGCTACAACATCGGTCAATACTGCTTTATGATCCGTAATGTACATTGAGAGGGATTGGAGGCTGGTGAGTTTCGGATCATGTGTGACAGTTTTCGATGAACAATTCGCAGGAAACCAGCTTCAAGGTCTGGATTGTGAAACAGTGATTTTCAAACAACTGTCTGGCCGCTCGACTATCAATGATCAAACAACTCATAGGACGGCCAAAACAGGTGTCGATAGGTCTTCTTTGTACATAGTTAAAGAGTACGCAATCGTGGAAGACTTATAGACATTCTTCTATAAAAAGATGGTAACTTCCTGCGGTACGTATGTTTAGGAATATAGTGTGATCTGGCGCATGTCTGAAAGAACCCTATTGGGAAAAAGACAGGCCTGTGTGGTGGTAGTATATATACAAAAGTAGATAATTGACGCGTATAGGTAATGCTGTAGGAGTTATGGGTGGCTTCCTTCTGTTATTGATGCGCTGCAGTGTAGGGCTTCTTCGGGAGCTGGTTCGTCATCGTCGTACCCCTCATCCGTATGGCTCAACTGGTCGAAACATTCAGAGGACTGTAGTAGTGCTGGCCATGTTCTTTTCCCTTTACCGCCGACCAGACCAGCGTCGGATCGCCGCAGGTTGTTCAGGATGTAGTCGAGTTCTTGTTCCTCGTTTCCGAGGTCAGATATCGCTCCAAATGCATCGAGTAGCTCTTGTCCTAAAGTCCGCAACGCTGGAAAGGTGGCGTAGTGTTCCCTAGAGGGCCGTGACAGCATCACATTCACAGTACTTCAACGGGTATGACGGTAGTCAGTGCATATGCCATTTGCTCAACCTGTGCCGGTCCTTTCAGGAGGCCGCTAGATATAGCACTGGGTCCACCTTACGCTGTGGTCAGAGGCACCGAATCGTCTTAAACGTAGAACAGCGGGAGGCAATCTCGTCATCCCGTTTCTTGTTGTTTGCCTTGGCGATTGGGTTATCTGATGACTCCTGCCCATTCCGTAGTATTTAATACTCCTGTTGGAGGAGATTGTTTGCTGTTAATCGCCGCCATCAGGAGTCGCTTGGTTTCCCTTTGTCTCCAGCTTTAATAAGTTCCACTGCACGGGCCATGGTGGACACTGGTAGCGATCGGAGCCACGGGCGAACTTGAGTTGCAATGCGCGGGCTCATATCTGCATTGAGGGCAGATCGGCCATTACCCTAGGTACTATGGTTGTGAATTTGGTCGATTTGCTGCGATTGAATATCATCTTGATACATCCGATTTGAACTTTATGCAGCTTTTCTAGCTGGATGGCGGAGAGAGCTGTGATAGCAAGCTCATATTTGAGGATTGGTCGATAAAAAAAGCGATACGTGCTTAGTGCTGGCCATAGTCCAATTTCATACTGATGGATTCCGAGTTCTCGTAGCAAGACCATGCTACCTGTTGACTTGGTGATAGGTTGGTTGATAAGCATATTAGCATCAAGAGTCTCACGAACTGCTCGTCTCATTTCCGATCCTCGACATAATGCATACCAGGTATTGGAAGCTGTTTTTATTGCGGATCAATGTATTGTACTGTATTTGGTATACTGTGAAGTAGCTCTTGACTGCTATGTGGGCTATTTGTAAACGACGTTATCGCTAATGGAGAAGGTTCAGTTATTGCACGATTGTCTGGGTGCCATCGATAAAACCATAACCTAGTGAGTGCTGTTCTGCCAAAGCCAAAAGATGTACCATGTCGTCTGGAGGACCCATTAGCGCAACATGGTCAGCATAAAGTAATGCGTATACCAGAGTAAGAGCACTATCTGAACGGCGCTGCGCTCGGTGACCATTTTCGTCTCTAGAATAGGATAGTGTTTGTACAGCTGCTTCCGTTTTTGTTGGTGGCGGTGTAGTGCGTAGTAGTAGCGGATGCTTCCCCAGACTATACATACAGATACGTAGTCGGTTAGAAAGTGTTTTGATAAATGAGGCATACAACAATGGGCTGAGGATGGAACCTTGTAGTACGTCGCGTGCAGGATGGATATATCGTGACTGGTGGCTTTCCGTATTACCGAGATACGTAGGTCGTCAAATAAGTGGCGGATAAGATGGAACAGAGCGCTCGGAAGGTCGAGTTCTTAACGTTGTTGCTGACATGAGTAAGATGCTTGATGTCGCTGGTCGTGATACGGTCTACTTGGCTAAACCCTCGAACATGCAGATGAATTATCATATTGCTTGTCGCGCCATACTTGAAAAACATCGAGTAGTATAAGAATTGTTTAGAACCCATGTCTTGTACGATGATGTTACAAGTTCGTTTGGCAGTTGTCACACGTTATCAAATCATATTTGGCTTCTTGCACGCGCTGCATCCCGCCGATGAGCAAGTTATAGTCGATGCTCGTCGCCGTAAACGTTTCAAGATCCCTTTGCATATATCTGAATTGCTTTAAAAGTAATTTGCTACGCATTGAGTGTAAGTTGCCAGCGCAAACATGGCCTGTTGGTAGTGACGATGCGAGTTGTAACATGAAATCGACGTCTCGGAGTGCACTCTAGTTGTAATGTCCCAGCATCCCGAATGCCTCGGCACGACGATCAAGAATTGAAACGAGCCGTTCATATGCATTTGGAACCACCGAGCCTACAGCCATTGAATTTGTGTCCTCCGTTCGGTGTCGCTTTGTGGAATAAGTGCTTGCTGTTGAGCCCATTCTTCGCTTACAGAAAAGATTTTGTACGAGGGGAAAAAGAGCATTTTTGCCCGGATTTGGCTAATATGTATCTTTCCAGATTATAAACATATGTAGTTTCTACTCTAAAACTATTGTTAGGAGACCATGATGACAGTGACAATGGTGCAATAAAAAAAGTGAAACACTCAGTATATTTAAACAGAAATTATTTTCTGTCAATGCGTGGCTAGACGCATCTAATTCTATTGGACACTCAACCCAACCATATCTTGCTTTTTAACGTAGTGCAGACGCTTTTTTCTTTAGGAGCGCCCACTATCGGAGAAGTTGCAAATAATGGTCTTGTATTCTTGGGTAAATACAACAACTGTCAGGTGGATTTCATTTATATGTAGTGAGGTGGGAAAGCTCGAGCATATTGATCTTTTTTGTTGCGCTGAGACCCAGTGCAACTATTGAATTTGTCATATCTACACGAAGATGGCAACTGAATCTGCTATCAGGCCCATGGTACCTTTTATAACTCCACCATCGTTATGATGATTATACAATTTCACCAGCAGTTGCCGTATAAGCACACAGCGGAAGATTCGAGGGAAACCAGCATGCAGCTTAATTTACTGTTTTGGATTAAAAATGTGGTAACTTTACAACCCACGCACCTACTTGCTTCCGAATGATTGCACAACAACAATGACGATCCGAGGTATTTCTCCTATCTAGCGCACAAAAAAAAAGAAAGACAGACACCCACACCACAGAGACATACAACAACATACACATTTTCTGTTGCAACTCGAGAAAATAGAACGCTCATCGTTATCTTTCCCCTTTTCTACCCTGCAGCAGTTATGCGATCATTTTTGTCCATTGTTCTCCACCTTCTTTGCCTATAATAATCTTGGCCATCTATTTTTTTTGCTCCAAGATACGCCTATAATGCGTTGTAAATATATTCGCTTATGGACAGCATGGAACCCTTCTGTTAGGAGACAAACGCACGTACGTATGTACTAGTTGAAGTAATGGAACAAAGGGAAAGAAACGACAAATAAGGGGAGTTACTCTGTATGATTGAGAAATGGTCTGTTATCCTTTGTGAAACGATAGATAACGCCGGGATCCACGCTGCTTCCCTCCTTTATTTCAAAGATAATGGAAGCCGATCCCGTATATGGAGTCTTTGGTAAGTTAAGCTTTCCTTCTTATCTCACATTGTCTGAAAAACAAAATCCAAGTCCCTCTTTCTTTTCCTGGTTTTCTTTCCCCTCACCCATCAACCACGTCCAACACGTCCTTTTTTATTGTTTCCATTCGACACCAGTACAGTATGCAAGGCGGGCACTTGCGACAACACGATCGATATTCAACAACATCTTCTGCTGCAAGTCCAACCACAACAATGACAACAACAAGTAGTAGCAATACATCCTCAAGGTTCTCGTTTCTTAATGGTCAATACAATCAGTTGATTGATGAACTCAGCATCATCGATGACATGATGGTTTATCAAGAAGACGAAGAAGAAACTGATGGTGCTTATCTATTCTAATACTACGTGCCCCTACCATCTACACTCTTCTTACATACTACACCAGCTAACTTGTTATCGTGTAGATAACTCAATTGCTGACGCTTCCCGCGTCGTGGCAAAGAAACAACATGCGCTCGAAGAACTGCATCAATCCGAGATTGAATATGTGCATGCACTCACCACGTTCCAAGAAGTCTTTGCCACTCGCATCCAAATATGGTTCGATCAGAATCGACGTAGTAGCAAGACGAGTGGCGCTCACCTACAAGACATTGAGGAATTATTCAGAGTATGGGGCGATTTATTGAAAATCCATCACCCTTTCTGCCAGGCACTGAAGGACAGGTAAAAAACAGAAGAAAGAGGGAGAGTGAAACAGAAATATTTGTTTGCTCATCTTGGCTTCTATTATGAATTCCAGAAAGCAAATGTGGGGACCCACTCAATTGATTTCAGATGTCCTTCTTGATCTCGTAAGTCGAATTCCATTCTCATCAAAGTGTCAAGCATATCCAAGTCGAACCACGAAAATGCTTGTGAAACTAATGCGATTTTTATGATTAGTACAACAACATGTTTCCGCAATATGAGCAATTTATGAAGCGAATAGGAAAAGCCATTGTCGCGCTCGATCAATTGTATAAAGCTTCCTCGTTTACCAAACTTGTCAACGTGAGTTTATCCCTTTTTCCAATCGCTCTGATGGGAATAGAAGCATGACTAATTTATCATCTCCAAAAACCAGGTGACTATTGCCGATCATGACATAAACTATTTTCTACGATTGCCACTTGAACGCATAAACGTCTATCTCTTCACAATTGAGCGACTCGTAGAGAGCACGATGCCCGGCCATCCTGACTATCGAGGCCTGAAACAGGCTGCCGGCGTGTTTCGCTTCGAGCAATACCAGGGTCGACTAGCAGACTGCAAAAAGCACGTGTCGGTGATAGACGTCCAACGCGCCATGCCCAACTGCCCTGCAACAGTAACGCTAACACGACGTGTCCTTGTCCGTGCACCACTGGTTAAAGTCAATCTCGAAGATCCTACAGACACATCCGACGTCCGCACCTACATTCTCTACAACGACATGCTCCTTTTTTGCAAACAATCCAATCGTAAACTTCAGCTCAAGGGTAAACTGGAGTTACGGGGCGCTCTAGTTAGACCCATCCTGCCGCAGCTGGCTGCGGAAATATTGGATCCCAAGTCTGGGCGAAAAACAACGAATATTCTCACTACGTTTCGCAACAATAAAAAAGACGTGCAGCAAAAGCCATCCGTGCCGATTGCCGTATATGGGTTCGAGGTACTAGTCATGGAAGGCAATGCCGATTACATCACCGCCTTCCACCAAAACTACGGCAGTTCTGGACCTGCCATTAGGAGGCGACATGTTGTGCGAGCACAGTCTGCGGAACAGCAGGAAGCCTGGATGCAAAAGCTGGATCTTGCTATCCAATTAGTCAATACACCAACACGGGTTATTGTCCATTAATTCATGTGCTACTACTTTTATAGTATGTCTATCATTTCACCCACCCTTTCCAATTCCCTTATAACAACAACAAAATCAATTAATACCCACCTGACTTGATCTAAAGCACCTTTACCGTAAAGCAGCCCTCCTTTTTTTTTTTTTTGCTTTTTCGTAAATCGCATAATGTATGTAAAATATTGTCCCCTTTCACGTTAGCATCTTCCTATTCCTTGCATGATAAGTACTTTATTAAAGAGCTACAAACAACTGTAAACACTAGGACGGTAATGCTGCCGTCCAATCCCACTGTTCCCAGTCCTTCAAAAATGCCAACTGCCTTGATCGATTCTCGCTCACGTGATGGTACCTTGGCTTCCGCCACAGCTCAGGTCCGATATCGAGCATACCAGCGATCGTCTCTTTACCAAACCAATGAGGAAACTCTTTAGAATTTTCAATCACGTGGCCATAACTCGAATCTAGGCCACACCATACATGAAAGTATGGCAAGTCCTTGACCATCGAGTTGCGGAACCCACGTGAGGTTGTTTCGATCAGCTTTTTGTGCTGAGACCATTCTTCATCGACGCCAAGAATCGATTCTTTGAAATATGCCGGTGCCTCTTCATAGACGCCATATGGAATGGGAATGCATTCAATGGCCGTATGTCGATGGCTACGCAAGTTTGTGACGGTCTCCATAAAGACAACTCCACAGCCTTGTTCGTTAAACATTTGGAGCAGACATTTTTGGAAATTCTAAAACAACATAGTACAAGAGTTAAAATAAACTTGACACACAATACACATATTCAACCCCTGAAAAGACTTACCCGCACTTCATCCCACACATCGTCATCGCACTCGAGCATGGATGTGACATGCTGTATTGGCACGATCAGGCAGTGGCCAGGTGTGAGCTCTTGAACGTTTGGTAATGCGAGATATGTCTGGGTTGCCAAGGAGACCATGCAGCATTGTGGCGACTTGTCGTCATGGTAGCAGAACCGGCACTTCTCCAAAGCACCCTGTGTCCGCTTATAGTCCCTGACCGCAAATCGCATCTTTTGTTCTTCTGTCATCCCTTTGCGCGCACCCATCACTTCAGCCTTGTCGTCCATGTAATCAAGATTGTTCTCAAACGTCGCATCGGTCATGATCTTGTTGGCAAACTCGAGATCCATGTTGGATGTCGCCCGACTACCTGCCTTTTCTTGGCGCACCATATCCATCAATGAGATTTTGTCGTCGGTGGTACCATATCGCAGTCGTTCGCCAGTCTTGGGATCATGTGTGTTTTGAAACCGTTCCTTGTTTTTACCCTTGCGATCGGAGCTTATTGTGCTGTCGTTTGAGAGTGCATAATCATAGAATCGGCCCCCACTGTCGACTGTAGGCAGTATGCTGACTGATTTGCCATCCTGATCCTTTGTAGGTATACACACTGATTAAACTTTCATCCCTTTCGCAGCGTATGCCAAAATAACACAGACAGAGAACTTACTGTTCCTTCTGCAACGCCTGTCTCTGCAGCTTCAAATAACTGGAGCTGCTTCTGGTACTCCTTCTCCAGCTCTTCTGCGTTATCCTTGCCCATCAGCTTGGCCTTCAACACCTCGGCATTCAACTTGTTTAGCTGATCGCGTGTCAAGATCGGTTCAGGTGACGAGAAAGCGGCAGGCATCTGATGTTGTGTAATAATTAATGGAGATGAGGTATCTGGTGACTTTTTCCGCCGTTTCAGTTCACGACCGAACTCATCCACGCTCTCTGGCCGTTTGAATGATTTTGACGCTGCATCTGTCTCGGCATACATGAAGCGTTTGCTGGTGTTTGATGATGAAGCTGGCGGTGAATCTCTCCTTGACGACGATCTTGATGAAGAGGATGAATGTTTCTTTTTACCATCCAAGAACGCGCGTTCATCCAATGCTTCATTGAGCTTTTCAAGCGACTATTGAAGCATTTTTTGAAACGTTAGAATAAATAAGCTTCGTTCTTTTTGTGCTGGAAATGGGCAAATTGAACTCTCTTTTTTTTCGCTTACTCTATCTCATCCATCCTGTCCCTACATCCCATCAATCTCTCTCCCAAATATAGGATCAACTTACTCCATAACGCTCAATGCCAACTTTTTCAATTGTCAGCCCTTCGTCCTCGGCTTGTTCCATGACACGTTTCAGCTTGGTCATACGCCACTTGGATCCGGCATCGCCAAACTTGAACGTCGATTTCGTTACAGTACTACTACTAGTAGTAGGATATTGGTCGACATTCAAGCCAGCCCTGAGATGTGGATTCAACTCACGATGACTGATTTTAGGCTAATATGTGTATATTCTCGTGTCAAAAAAACTCTCATTAAGATTATTTATGCATCGATCCAGTCTTGGAGGATGGCTTACCAGATCAGGATCGGGTTTTGTTTCTTGTTTGGGTCGTGCAGTACCCATAGATCCGAAATCGAATGCATCGTTCAGCATCCATTCATGGCGCGGTGGTGGACCTCCTTCTGCTTTTGGCTCTTGTGCAGCAGCAGTTGTAGTTGTTGCAGGCGGAGCTGCGGATGAAGAGGACGGCTCGGCTTCTACCCATAATGAGGGATCCGAGTAGTCAATCTCTTGATCGTCGTCGCTGTCACTATGGTGATGGCTGTGTTTCTTGTGCTTCTTGTGCTTCTTGTCTTTTTTTGGCTTTTTTGATTTCTTTTCTCCCATCGTATAAAAAGCAAGTATAATAACGCGAGTTTTCCTGCTGTTCCCCACTGCTCTCAGACATGATCGATTATTTTTTCATGCTCCGGTTGACGGTGATTGTTGTTTTGGTGTCACAGCAGCAATCAGAGAGATCATGCGCATCAAGCAGCGTCTTTCTTTCTTCACGTGTAAAAGCGTTGTAAGCGACGACATGACGGACAAATCATCAACAGCCGGCTCCCTTTCGACTTGATAAGTTACCTTGAAGCAGTAGACACACGAGCAGCAACTCAGCAGCGCGATAAAAGCATTGACCAGGCAGAAAGGCAAGATGGGCGGCCCCATACACATCCATGTGAAAGCGGTGTCGGCTCGTTGGCAAGAGCCTAATCAGGCGAAACCTCACGGATGAATGCCCGATAGCCCTTTGCTGTGGGTGTCATCAGCCACAGCGCAGACTAACAGCGCTGCAAAGCGCACATTATTTCTCTTTCACATGGTTTTTCTTTTTTCAAACAATAAAACGGACGTTTTCATTCTCCCTTCTTTTTCCAGTTTTCTCTTTCTCGCTTCCTCAACCGTTCCCTCTCTTACTTGACGCTCCAACGTGCGTACACCCACAGCACAACCACCACCACCACCAATAAAGCAACAACACAGAACAATGCCCGCCGCTAAAAGTGAGTGCTGTTCCTTTCTATTTGTTGCCTGACAACAGCGGCGCATGCACGCATATTTGCTGGGTTACTAATAGCAAAGACCCCAACATCTTTTTTTACGATCTTTACCTGTTTAAAATAATAGTTGATGAAGCAGTCGACCTCAAGCACTCGGAGAAGGCCGAAACGTTTGTTGGCCGTGTGACTTCGTCTATCCCGATCGTTCAGGAGAGTGTTTCGAACGTGCAAGCTTACGCCAACTCGACCTCGTTGGGCCGCATGGCTTTGAACGCCAAACCACCCAAATACGTCCAGACCTACTACGAGAGCTACGTCCAGCCCCACCTTGACCGCGCCGACGCTCTTGGCTGCCGATCGCTAGACCTTTTGCAGGAGAAATTCCCTGCTCCCAAGCAGCAAGCCAACGAGGGTCTTGCCCGTGTTGTCGACAATATGGAGACCATCCTTGAGCGTTATCTTCCTGCTGCGTCTGCCGAGGAGACCGAACACAGTAAATCCAACGGCAACGGCACTACCGTCAACGAAAAGAGCATCGACAGCAAGAGCGACAACCAGGGTGCACGTGTCTATCGCTTGCTCAACACTGCCGCCACTCGCCTCACCAAAAACGTTCAGTCGCGCACGGTCAGCGCGGCTGCGACCAACGTTGTCGCTCTTCAAAGCATGTTGAGCGTGTACGCCGAGGCTGCCAAACAGCGCTTCGTCATGCCCGAAAAGACCACCGAGCAAATCTGGCAGTTGACCAACCAGGTCACCACCCAGGTGTACTCTGTCATGGATTACTTCAAGCAGCAACCTCAATCCGAATGGCTCAAGGCCCGTGTTGCTTCGCTCGTCGATATCGCTGCCAAGCAAATCGAGCTCGTGCGATCGCAGTATAGCCGTACCGATATTTCTGCTTACGAAAAAGCCCGTGGAGTCGCTCAAGGCTTGCAAGATCAAGTGTTGCCCGTCTTGCAGACCATCCAGTCTCAGATCCAATACTATGCCGAGAAGACAGAGGTCAAGCGCTCCTTTGAGTACTTTGGTCTGATGAAGTTGCCTACTGCTTCGGCTCAGTAAGAAAAGAGAAAAGATAATCGCACTATCCTTTTTTCTTCTTCTTTCTTTCACCCGCTATTCTACCTCTATTACTGCTGCTGCTGCTGCTGCTATCATTACTACTACCTACTACTACTACTACTACTTGATTCACACACACGCACACATTCAACAACAGTGCCACAATAACAGAATCCATCAAGCTCACATCCCCCCACCTCCCTTATCTTACTTATATGTATTATTTCTCTTCCTCACAGATATCACCGAACAATGTACTACTTTGCTATTATTCAATCCTTCATAAAATATCCTTTATCGGCCTTTTCCATTTAAAAGATTTCCTATTTCCACCGAAAATAAAAAGTTATTATATCCTATACAGTAATGATAGTATGTAGCATTGTAATCGTTCATCGATGTTATTAATATGTACGTCCACATATGTACAAAGTGGGTAAAGGCATGATGTAAGCTATCATGAGCGTTGGACTACATACTAACTTTGTCAACAACGTATTAACTGATAAATCTGTTATAAGCAGCAGAAAAGAACCAATCAACTCTTACTACAAAGGAAGGAAGCCTAATTTCATTTACCAACAACGCCACATCTTGGAGAGTATCGCCCATGATCCCTATCATCGATCCTTAAAATGGAAACGAACAAAAGCAGATCTTGCTTAAAAAGCGAGAACCATGTTACCAACCATGTGACCATTTGTGTTGGACAAAATGAACTTTACGGTGATTCAGGGCTGCTATGAATGTGCAACACCATATGAAAAATAATGAAACTTGCGTCGATGTCACCACACCGCCAATATAAAAAGAAAATAAGCACAAATCACATACGCCATTAGATTGGGCTATTACACAGCATCAACGAACATTTCTTTATCCGAAATTATCATTAGCATCACAATCATCATACGAGAGTCTTGTCAATATCTCAGCGCCGATAAACTAGTTGGATCTTACCCTACAAGCTCGTATAGAACTCGGCTATTTCGGTCTTTTAATCGTATCACGACAATAGTACAACGGGTAATAACCGATACTATAATTATTGATTAAACTCTTTTACCATTAATAGCGTACTGCTTACTACTGATATGCTGTCGCGCAGCTATTCTTTATCCGAGCTCTCTTTTGTATTATTTTTTAGGAAATAGTCAGCATCACTGTTAATTCTTACTTCTTTCTATTTAGTCAAGCAGAAGCTTCCTTGTAAATGACAACAAAGATAGCATAGTAGATGCCAAGATTGTTTTCGATCATCATTGTTTCACTGGCTGCTTCATTCTCTAGCTTTTTTATAGCGCCTTCATTATTTGCACGTGGTGGGATAAAGGCTCAGGAGTCACTTATCGACTTTACGGCGCTATTCGTCTTTTGCTTCAATCCGGAAAGTCACTCTCTTGCCAGTACGATAGCAGCAAGCGAGTACTGGTGTTACATTTTCCTGTTAACTGACTCATAGGGCACATGGATTGTATATGCTTCAAGCACTATCGGCAAGTTGCTTAAGATTCTCTAAGCGCAAATTGGTTGATGATTTAAGCACACTACCACCCTGAAAATATTTCATGAAAGCAGGTCAATCACATTCAATAATCGGTTAAACCTTCGGTGATTACGCTTCCTGCATTGCTGCAGCACGAACGTGCACAGATTTCTTTTACAGTTCTCAAAGTGACCTTAAAATGTTATTGCAGCTGCGTCGTGTTACAACCTGACCGATATCCGACTCCTCGGTCTATCTCAGGCTCATCACATGTTGTTCTTGGTGTCTCCCAGGCCTTTCGTCATTAGCTCCAGTCTAAAGTAACTTAGGATTTTGGAAGATTGGTTGTTTGAGTTATAAGAATACATTGGTGCTGCGCTCCGAAACCAACTTATCACATCTCCAACTGGCTATTCCATAGACATCATATATGACTCATTTCGTCCACTTTGGATGCTATGACAGAATCGAGTGTTTTTACTATCTGTTTCTTTTTTTTATAAAGTATCTCTTTATCGTTGCAAGGTTTGGTACAAACATCCTTTTATCCGGTAATGTACCCTCGGTCACATTGTCATTGTGTAATACTGTATGAAGTGTCGATCTTGCTCAACCATGGGACTGCAGAGTTGCGATTCAACATTACTCTATGTAATATACACACAAGGAAACTGGATTCCTTTACATATATGGAGTACACATGACAGTGTGATTTCTACATCATGTACCATGGGTTTTCTTGTTACGAATACACTTATTATCGTGGAAAATAGAAACAAATGATAGGATTGTTTCTTAAGCTACATATTCACCAGGTCCTATAACAAGTGACCTTGTATTTGCATTATAACGGTTCCTGTCAAACATTCGTTTTGTTTCTCGCACTTTGAATAATGACAAAGCGCAAATGAAACTCGGCAGTCGACGATAACACAAAATGTAACAGAGTCGTTAGGAACGTTCAACACTTTGAAACTCCCAATTAGATGATGTAAACCTCTTTTATCGAGCCAAGCTAGAATCTGGTGAAAATTCGTTTGGAAACGGCAGGTACATTAAAATCAATAAGTAAGCTCCTTCAGCCATTACAGATATTGTGAGTCAGTACCCAGAATGCTACTTCCTCGAAGCAGAAGCAGCAGCATAATGGTGCAATCCAATACTGCCCACCAAGACCCTATGGAGGTCATAGCCCTGGCACAATCACTATCAATAAACTATCGCTGTGCTAGTGATGCGAGGCAATCATGTGCAAGCGGTAGAGATATAAAGGCCGGGATCTCAATTGTAGTCGCCTTGGAACATATACGTCTATTTCAGCAATGCTGCGATGTTTCCAAAGCAAAAACTGAAGAAGGTTTTGATGTTATGGAAAGGCTACCCTACAAGGTTGTGACCAGAATACTGAGATATTTGAGTCTCAAGAAGCGCCCCCGCTTACTCGGTGTACCGGAATACGGCGGATCAATGTGTCCGAATCCTCACCAGTATGGTCAAAGGTTCAAAGAGCACGACATCCAAAAAGTTGCCTATGTGTGCAGTCATATTGTGGACCTTTTAGCAATCTCAAAGGCGGCTCTTTATGCGAAACCTTATGTCTTACTATATAATAAATAAAGAGTTCATCAAGATACAGAATCATGAAAAATTGCGTAAGAAAACGAGCAGCGTGAAAGTTCATTAACCATTATGAAATATCCTCAATTATGATGCTTGTTTGCTGGATCTACGCGTACAGCACAAACACTGAAACATCTTGGCTTGCGGCTGCCCCTCAACCAAGATCACATACCATCCTGCACGACTTCGTTCAAGATATTGCTGAAAGTATGTCACGCTGTTGATTCCGTATGTGGGTTAGAAGTCCTTGACCTTGCGGCTAAAAAATGCTGGACTCGAAAAAATTGGAGCAAGTACTTCGCACATGCCCAAGAATGCGTCGGTTGATCGTGCGAGGATGCGAACAGGCAGGGATCTCAATAACACACCGACATTGTACATAAAAACCCACAGCGACTTGGGATTATACGACAATGTCAACGACGAGATAATTGGGAAGCAGCAAGCGACCAGTCACACCCACGATTTCACAATACTTATCCGCAAATCGAGCTTTTTAGCGATATTTTTCGCCGATAAGTGTATCATGATCCAAAAAATAAATCGCTTTCTTCACCAAAATATTATGAGCAAGAGCAATACAGGGTATCTTTGGAACAAAATATCAGCGAATTGGGTGATCTACGGGCGCTCACGTTGTAAATCCGGGGCCAAGGCTTGTTCGACGTTGTAATTTTTTTGCTACAAAAAGCCTCGAATTTGCGTATGACTATGCTTCAACGAATAATTCGGCTTGATCTGTCGGTCTGAGGTGTTTACTGGGATTGCCTCGCGTTTAATTACTGCAGTCATCCAATGGTTATCCCTTATCATTCCCTAGCTTACACAGGCCTGACAGATACAGGTCTCAAAAAGATCGTCATAAACGGGAACAAAGATTATGCTCCCAACTTACTCTCGAGCGGCTTTTCGAGATCCCTATAAGTATCTCACATTTAGCTAAGCTTTCTTACTGGACTTGATGCATCAAGTTTAATTTTAATCTTATCCTGTGATAAGTTACAATACAGTCCCTTTACCCGTTCCTTCAACGTCTGCCAGTTGGATTGAGTTAATGATGCATTGCCCCGTCGCTTAGCTGATGGTAAGCAGCTTAAAACCTTGCGCCTGCACTATCATACGATATGTTACTGAAGATGGCCTTGTAGTGTTCGACGCCGCTCTCGATTAAAATTTATATAGACGACTGCCAAAATACTAGTCATTAAATAGCCTGCTTGCTAATATGTTACAGTTTTGTTTTTTTATTTTGTACGTTGGTATTGCACCTACTCATAGAACAACGGATAACGTTCATTATATCGTTTTTAAATAAAAAAAGATGGCTTGCTGACCTTGAGAGTACATAAGTGCTTGGTTTGACTGTTCTGATATGTCGGAGGTGCTTGCAGGATATGTTCACCTTCGAATTTCTAATATGTTACATATAGTTAACAATCAGCTACTTGTTATAGCCCAGCAGCCACAAATGCGCAAAGCCAAACAAAATCATTGGGAAGGAGGTTGAAGGCCCAATACATATAATATGTACATAGAAGGAGTTATGGAAACACGAAACATACAATTAGCGTTTGAGCTTTTTGGGGGTTAGTCCTTACACACATACATTTTTATATATGGTACGATGATAGCATTGATCATTTCCACCTGTCACTATCATCTTTATGGCATATACTGTAAACGTGATGTCCTATTTTACGACCTGCAACTTCATCTACTCTCATAATTGACTTGATATTCTTACGGCATATAGGATCGCCTCATCATCCTTCTGCAGAACGAAGCGTATGTCTTTTACAAACTTAGAAAAGAGCCATCTTTCCTGCGCTAAACAAGCAAACATGACGACTAATGGGAAAAGTAAGAAATCTTGATGCGTAATCTTTATCAACTCCTTGTGCCCTTAATGTTGGCAAGACACATAGTGAGGGTACATAGTAGGAACAAGCTCAAGTAACATGCAGTAGTATTTCTAGATTGGCTGCTACTTTTGTGCCAATGTAGTCCGGAACATGTGGCGTTATGCAGCGCATTTGAGTGGCTGATCAGTTTCAGGTTTAAAGCAAAGAGAGAAATTCGAGATTTCTCTACCGAAGACCCGAACCCGAAACGTCCTTTTCTTTAAATAACAGGAAATAGGTGAACCGAAGAGCCATGTCAAGGAGCACTATACAATTTCAATATGGAAACTGAAACCGACAATGTTGAATTGAATGCTTATTCGTGGGTGGCCTTGGCAATCTTTTTGGCTGCATTGGTGTTTGTCATTCGCCCATTTGAATTTTCCCTGCCCAAGATCGGCTGGCGACTGTACTTGAATCTTGCCACTGCCCCGCCCTTGGGTGTCTTGATCCTTCTCGCAAGTAAAACCATCGATTGGATCAACATACGAGACGGCCTGTTGGGCCATAACATTGGTGTAGAGCCCTATGCCATCATGCTATTGTTTTACTCGTTGGTAAGCGATCCCAGCCCTGTCAAAGACCCTTCACTTTACACTTATCACATGGAGATGGTGGGATTAAATTGACTCTTACTGGTTATATAGGCTTATCTATGTATATCCCTTGATTTAACCGGCTTGATCCAATTTTGTGCCTTCTGGGTATCGAAACGCGCCGGCAATCGGGGCCACATGGCATTCTCCTTGTTCTTCATCATGACGAGCCTGATCAGCGGTCTTGCGAGCAACGACGTCGTGGTGCTAACAGGCACGGCCTTCTTGTCCTATTTTACCCGGGTCTCAGATATTCAACCAACAGCCTTTCTTATGAGCGAATTTACCTCTGCCAACATTGCGTCCATGGCGCTTTATATTGGCAATCCAACAAATGTGGTCATCGCCGAAGCTTTCAACATGAGCTTCATCACTTACTCTGCATGGATGCTGTTACCAACATTTATTTGTCTGGGCATTGCATATCTGGCATTACGCGTTGTGTTCCATAGTCAGAAATACTTGCCCAGTGTGATCCATCCACCTGAAGAAGAACCACAAGCTGTATTAGTAGATCCCAAAGGCGCAATCTTTGGATTGGTACTATTGGGCGTCTGTCTGTGTACATTGATCGGAACGTCGTTTGTCCATGGCGTATCGGTCTGGATGGTGACCCTGCCCTTTGCGGTTGTTATGCTGTTACGGGATGTCTGGTACGATTTGACGCTACAGTGGAAAAAGAAAGCCGAACCGATTCCGTCATCACCGAAATCTGCCACGGAAAACAACGAGGAAACAACTGACGACGATGACGATATTACCACCACCACTACCACCACCACCGCGGCTTCTACGACAGCAGCCAATCATCGGCAATTACGGGATAATAATATTACATCAGTATCGAGCGAACAGGATATTACTGCAATGACATCTATTGAAATGATTGAGATGGCCACATCCGACGAATCACCCGTACGACAGCGCAGCACAGCAGTAGCAACAGGAACAGCAGCATCGCGTAGCAACAGCAGACATGATGTAAACAACAAACACAATGACGACATTGCCACAGCGGCAGGTACAGACGCCAGCCAAGATGAATTACCGATAACAACAAATAAGGCGATCCGTAATCGGTTTATGAATGTCCTTTGGAAGTTTCGGTCACGGTTACCAACTATGACATCCGTACTGGCACGGATGCCTTGGAAGATTTTACCCTTTGCGCTGAGCATGTTTGTTCTTGTCGAAGGCTTGTCAGAAGTAGGGTGGATCGGGATTTGTGCTACGGCCATGGTCAGTGTGGCACGCAATGACTATGTATCCACAGTGTTTGGCGTGATGGGGATTTCCTTGCTTGCGTGCCAGCTGCTCAACAATCTACCTATGACGATATTGTTCACGCGGATCTTGCAGCATCCCAATTTCGCACAGCATGCGGGCATGTCTGATATAGTGACGCAGGCAGCAGTTTTAGGTCTGGTCGTCGGGAGCAATCTAGGTGCATGTTTGACGCTCGTTGGCAGTTTAGCAGGTATCATGTAAGTGTGCGTTATATATCTTTTGCGTCGTTGTTCGTCTACCCATTCCCCTTTTACTTTGCTCCACATTTTTCCAGCACTTTATTTTGTATTACCTCGCCGAGTTGAAAAGAAGTAGCCGAGTGTTTTGCTTATTTCTTTTCGTCTCTTATAGGTTTGAACATATACTCAAAACCAAGGGCATCTATACGTTGGGCTATTTCCAGTTCCTGAAATGGAATTTGTTACTAATGCCAGTCATTGCAACAGGAGCTGGAGCAGTGGTTATTGGCGAACTTTGGTTTATTTATTTACGCTAGAATGTATAATGTATAATGTATATTTGTTCATGTTTCATGTAGAATTGATTGTGCTTGCATGTTTGATTATGGAAATTTGGGAGAATGCTAAATGCAGAAGAGTATACGTGTATGATACAACAAGGGAAGGGGAAAGTAGGAAAAAAATAGGCCGTTTGAATGGGTTTCATTTGGAGATAGCTATCCCGGTATTTTCTGGTGCGTGGGTACATCGTAATAGGGATATGTGCGGTCTATGTAGTAAGACATGCTTGTCAATTTTCCCTTTGGGAACTAACAGCAAATGTCTTCAACACAACAGCAGCAAAGTTCTTCAAGAGCACAGCAGGCGAGACATCCGGCAAGACAACCCAAGCAACCTCCACTAGCAGCGCCACCCTTGTTTGGAGGAGCTTGTTGATACACTTGCTGTGGCGGTGGTTGCGGCTGATAATAACCTATAAACAAGCATGGTCAATGATCAACTCTGATATGTTGGCTTTGGTTTTAGGAGACCAGCTTTTATGATTTGTATGTACCTCCTCCTTGATAAGCTTGTTGAGGTGGCGGTGGTGCGTAATATTGTTGGTTCATTGTTATAGGTCTTTTGAGTGTTTGGATACGATGTAATAGAGAGTGTATGTGAATGAAACAGAGAAGAGCGAAAGAGCAACTAGTTTTCTGTGGACTTAGTTTGCTCTCTTTTATATACGTCTTGAATTGCTACTGTCTGCATGATATCAGCCGCTTTTGATGCCGAGAAAGAAAAAAAAACTTATTCTTGGCAGCAGAAAGGGCTCCTCCCTGCTCTCCTTTATCCTACCATCACTGCTGTTTTATCATGCCAAGGCCAAATTGTTTAAATAGGCAGAAGCATAAACGTTCAACCGGTCTTCTCTCTTATAGGGCTTTTTGGATAATTTACACATATGTAATGAATAAACAATAGCAACATGTATTATTCCGTTCAAGTATCCAAAGACAGGAAGCCAGACCAGATCTTGATCCAATCAAATGGCTATAAAATAACTCACCATGAAAATTAGACAAATTTAGAAAAATTGTACAGATTCAAGTGATGACATGATTGTATTTTTAGTAAAGATGATTACTATGGATGGAGAAAAATGAAGAAAGTAGTAGTGGTAGTGATAGTAAAGTTGGGCACCATCACTTATCCGTGCGTGTGTGCAAGTTATGAAGAAAAAAAGAATGAAAGGATGCTATACAGGATAAAGATTTGCGTGCAAAGTAATATGGTATGTTACAATTTGAGGTTGTTGGTTTAGTGGGAGGCAGGGAGGGATATTATAGTGTATGTACAAGTAACTACTATGATAGTTATAGCGATAGTCTTAACTTGGTGATGACATTCTGCTATTGTTGTCGCTACTACTAGGAGGATCGTCTGCCGATGAAGTGATAGTAGTCCTGTTAGCAGTGCTTGCGACTGCCAAGTGGTGGTCTTCTCCAACTTCGCTACTGCCAGTATCAAGAGCACTAGCATCAGCAGTAGTATCTTGCTCTTGTTCCTGATCCTGGTCTTGATCTTCTTCCATTGGATTGTTGCTCTGACACAATCCTGTGATCAGATCAGAGATATACTCTCGCTTTTCCGAAATCTTGGCCTGCATCCATACTTTGTCGTCCGGTTCCTTTTCCTACAAACATTATTTTTGTTTGTTGTTGTTCGTTAGTATTACAAGATGCATGTAAGCAGGGTACTCTTTTTTTCCTGTTGTGTTCCGCCAAATAGCAAAAAAAGAAACATTAGAGTGAAGTATGTATACTTACAGTCAACACAGCCATAACTTCCTGGGGCTGCTGCAGGAATGTCTCGATAAAGTGTAGCACAAATATACCACAGTCATATGAATTTGGCTGCGTCGGTACCTACATATTAGATGTATAGGTAATAAATTAGTCACCGACCCCCACTTCGTTTTTTGTAGGGTCTCGTGAGACTCCCTTTTGTCGTAATTCAATTACTTACATTTGCCTTGACATATTTTGGTTTTTTGAACTGCTTAGCATCAATTCCTAATCGATCCTGAGCAGCAGATTGCAGGTACTTGATAATCCGGTTGGCACTCCTTTGGCGTGAGATGCCCATCGAATCTAACGAATAAATGATGGCTCTGTATCATTATTGGTATATCAGAAAACATAAGATTAGTAAACAACAAATGTGCTTGCAAAACCTTCAACCACAAAACACTGCTTATAAACGTACGTATCGTTGCTATCATCTTTACCACCATCTTTTGACAAATCGATGCACTCGGTCTGTTATAATAAGCAAAAAGAAATCACATATTAACGTGTGTTGTGAGCAATCATTCTTGTATAGCCAATGAGATTGTGAAACTAAAACCGTACCTCGTCGATTATACACTTCTTTACATCGCAAACAACAAGCAAGTACCAATGGGAGCTAGCAATATCAGAAAGAGTATGAGTCATGGCTCCTTATTCCAAATGATAAAACAGTGACTTGATTAGATCTTCTTACTTTTCATTAATTGGTATAAACACGATATCTTTCTCAAACAGATTGATCTTGGCTGTCCATTTCTTTACGCTCTCGTACGGATCACCACTGCACACACAACAAAAGAAAGAACCAATAGTTGTTATTACTCTGCAGAGATTACATCCACTTTATACGAGCCAACACTACTTTCTTCTAATAACCCTTCTTTAACTTACTTTGTCGACTGCTTCAAACGCGCAAAGAAAAATGTATTAAATACATGCACTCTCTCCGTGATAGACTGGTCGGCAGAGGGGAGTTCTGTCGAATTCGTCAGGAGCCTATACAGTCAAGAAGAAAGGTGTTTAGAAATCAATGCCTTTTACATTTACATGTGTAATGAGCGCTCCTTACCATTTGACATAGAAATCAATGATACTGTCGTTTAACATCTGACCATCCATAAGACGGTTTGCATCCTCTCTGACGACGGTAACGCTACCCGGTGCTGACGATGGATAATGGAACAAACTGACAACAGGGAAAGAAATATGGTTCAGTAAAGACAGAAAATCAGAAAGATAGAATGGAAACGATGCGGAAAAATACATAGATAAAGTACTTGATACTCACACTTGCTGTCCTCTAGGTCCTGAGCGACGAGGTGATGTTTGTTGCTGTATCTCCACGTCAGAATCATCGTCATCAATGGTGATATATTGAGGCTGTCCCAGTATCCCACGCACATTGTTAGACATTGTTTGAAAAGCATGCGTAGCACTGCGAGTAGTACTGCGCGTCACTCTCGCTGTCAATCCACCAAATGCTGCTGTTGAGGATCGACGCGTATTAGGCAAAAGGTCAGTGCGGAACCGGCTTGTCGATGATTTGTTGCTGTTCAAAATGTTGCTGCTCTTATCGGGATCGACGGGTATGTCATCTGGATCACTGTGAAATACAATTCCTTTTCCGCGTCGTCGTTTTGGGATCATAAGTTGGGGTATCGATTCAGGCTCTGCTGCTTCACTCGAAGATCCAGGATCGTGAAAGTCGTCTTTGTCATCATCGTCTTTGTTATTACTGGCGCGTAGTCGTCGTCGTTTGAGAGATCTTCCTTCATCTCCTTGTTTCTTGGCAACTTGGTTTTCCCATATGTCTTCTTCGTCATCATTCTGCTCCTTTTCTTCGTCTTCTCCTTCATCCACACGGATGCCTCGGCTACTGCTTCCACCAGCTTTCGCTGCGGTCGAGCGCAACTTTCGCACTGCGTTATGTTCCTTTTGATCCCGTTGCTTCCCATACTGTCGTTGAGATCCTTCTTGACCACCCGGAGTTCTTTTCCGTCGAGCCGTCGTTTCCTCGACGGAGTTCAGGTCAAATACGTCTTTTGTAACAGCAGAAGCATCATATTTCCCTTTTCCTTTGGTTTTATCCTCGTCATCCATAGAGGTAACAGCGCCAACATGGTTGAATGTTGGTATCGTTCCAAGTCTTTCATGGAGTCTGTTGTACCAACTTTTCGATCCTGCTCCGACTGCTTCGTCCTCGTCATCTTTAATAACCCTTGATTTGTTACGTCTTGAGCTCGAGTCATTATTCTCAGCGGTTGACCTATGCTGTTGTTCGTTTTGGTATATCCGTTTTTTATTCTTCTTATGACTGTTGTCGTCGTCACTTCGTCTTGACGGTTCTTTCGTATTCATACTGTCAGTAACCTATGTTGCGCAAAAATAAAAAAGAAGAGTTCAGCATGTGAGCACTACTAACCCTTTTTCTCCAATCTCTCTCTCTCTCTCTCTCTCTCATTCCAATCATCTTTTCGCCCTATCAATTTAAGGTTATAAAAACATACACGTCGTTTCGGCCTTTCATCTTCAATCGTAATAACGTCACTGCTATTTGGATTTGCGGGTATCATGAAACCTCTTCTTCGTGGAGCTGTGGTTGGAGCCTTACCAAACACTATTCAATAGATATAAGAATAGTTATATAAGAATAGTATCAATTATTATATATATCATAAAGCACATTTTGCCATAGATACTTTTTGCTTTGTCTCTTCGCTTACCTCTTGATTGTGAGTGCGTCTTATTCATATTACTGGGCTTATAGGTTGTGATAGCCCCATTGCGGCCAAGTATTCTGTTTGTGTACATTTCAGGCCCCTTTTGTAAAAGTAACAACGATTAAGTTTAAAATTGTTGTTATTGTACGGCTCTTTTGGTGTGATTATGTATATACCGATCGATCGTCAGGTAAGTGAATAGGGATTCCTGTTGCTCCGTGTGATCGTGGCCGGCTCCGCGTAAGTCCGTTTGGAACCCTTTTTGTAGTATCAAGCAAGTCTAATCGATTCTAAACATTTGGAAATAATAGATTAATATAAAATAAGCTTAACAAATCACTTATTAACAATTCTAAAATACCTGCATTTCTTAAAATGTGTACTTTTTTCTGTGTTTACCTGATTATTTCCGTTTGACATTCCAAGAAGCCTTCGCTGTTTGGAAGAAAGAAAAGTTGCGAAGAGCGCAAGTGTTCAGGTTGAGAAAGAAGGTTTTTGATCCGCAAATCCTATGTATCTCTTGCATAAAATGCAGATACATACAAAAGAGGGGAGTATCGATGTTCCCCTTTCTTAGACAATGAATCCGTTGTTGTTCTAGATTAAGTAGATTCATTGTTACTTCGTTTTCTTATGCTATGCTATAAAGGAATGTTGCAACATAGTTGGTCCTTTATATTTCTTGACGAGACTTTTACAACAAGTTGGTTCTTGTTGGAGCCTACGAACTACTTATGGCGGCGGGTATCTTTAATGCATGATGTTAGAATGACAGACAATAGTTTACGGTCGGTTTATTATAGCCAACAAGTAGTTTAGTAGAAGCGTTCATTTAGCAGAATTGCAGCAAGAAAGCAGGTTACATATACATAGGCGGTATTTTCATGACGGCAATGTAATATGATACATGTACGAATGAATAATAGCAAGAACTGGCATACAATAACTCCAATAGCAATATGACTTCAGAAGAAAAGTTATGTGCACGACGGCAGGGAACGGACAATGTAGTTTTTTTGGATGAGTATATTGCGGCATACACATTTGCAGCTGTCGATACTACAGTAAAGTGCAATTAGGTAGCGCTCAAAGTATAGACGCGGCGCAAATACACTCCTGCTGAGTCGCGGACATGCGCATGCAATATTTGGAAGCAAGAACTACAGCCTCAGTACTATTTGGTAGGTACTGAAGGCAAGTGCAACGCTTTGGTCATGAATCTGATGGGCCGTAAAATATATGCTGCGATGGAAATATAGAAAAAGATAAACAAACGTAATATATGGCCAGCTAGAGTATGATGACTGAATGGGTAAATACTCTTCTAGGGCACCTTTTGATACGTGTCGATAAACAGAAAATGTTTAATTCTTCAGTCGATCGATCTTGGCAAGTTGATATTGTTCGCGCAATACACCTTACCACCCCAAGTTCGCGAGTTTCAACCGTTTAAAAGCAGAATCGACGTCAATGATTCCAAAATATACTCGGTCTGAGCGACAGAACAGAAGGAGTGTGTCGAATGATATAGCACTTGTGGTGGTGTTTTAGTGTAGTATGGAATGTGAAATACGACCTACACCAAAATCAGCAACTAGTTTGCAACTTGAACTAATGCTAAACCTCTCCTACTAGCTGTCCTCGCTCATCCCCTATTTACTGTTTCTCTAATAATAGCTTACGTCGTAATATCAAGTTGTTTTAAGCGATCAAGGCACCTGCCCGCTATTCTGGCATACACCATCATTATCTAGCGCGCTCAACACCGTGCACTCAAGACGCAATAGGCAAAGGGTCAAAAGAGCAAATATAGCGCACTGTAATGGTCTGTACTGATGGCAGAGACGCTGATGAAAAAGAAATGAGAATTGCGGTAGCTTTGGAATTTTGACCTCCTGGTGATTTCCATATAGGTAATAAGCGGTAGAACATCCAATGACGCTGTAGTGTTTCGTATCAAGGGCCTACAGCTTTGGTAATGATCCAAATGTGTGTTGTTCAACACGGCCGACAAGGTACAATTCGACAGCAGCCATGCGGGCCAGATTTCAAGAAACACCCGTCGAATAACGCTTTTTTAAGCGCAAACACTTTTACAGTGCTTGGTCAGTACGCGGTATAGAGCCCTGTCATTATTGTCAAAAGGGGTGAGTCAAGAAGTTTGGTGTCAATGTGTGTATGAGTGGAAAAAGAAGTGGGACACTCTGAATAATGCCGCAGTCACTGAAATCCAAACGGGCAGGCTGGGTTGTCAAAAAACAACAACATAGGTCTTACATCTATTTATTACACTGATAATGTTATTACCTCGAGGCACAACACTTGGCATGCGGGCATCATGCCATCTTCGTCTCTACACTACATCGGCACCACGCATTCCGAAAAAAGCAGCGGGTGCATTCACTAGCAACAAGCATATTTCACAACCTGTCACACTGAACAAGACGCTTGTATATATTGGTAGAGTCTTGAAGGAGCAAGCGACATAGGGGTGGGGGAGGGGCATGAAACATATAATTAAAAGTATTGTGGGAGAATATAGGGCCATTTGCAGATAGTGTGCAACGATACAAGATGGTTGCCTCGTTATTTGGAGTGTGTGGTTTATGCGCCGTCCCTGGTTTGCTAAGTACGGGCCAAGCGCCTGCACTTTCTGTGATTATGGGTAAAGTAAAAGCCAAGGTTATGCTCAACCAATGTGTAAAACTGACGCGTCTTCTGGCAATGTGTGATTTGTATCTTCAGCCGGTGTGTCTGCCATCATGCCAGCAGGCTTCATCCATATGTATACGCGAAACCTGGTTACACGACTGATGGTCTATGACGACGTCAAGACGGTTGAACGCGAACGCCGACGACCAGGCGATATGAAGAACGACAAATGGCTCGGGATAGAAACGGTGTCGGTCTTTGGTCGGTTAAAGGAGCACAACATGTGGCTGGCCGATCTGAAAGACGTCACGCCTTCACAGCAGCAGAGCAAGATGGTCCTATGGGAAAAGCAGAATAAGAAAACCAGTGGACGTGGCCCAAGTCGTCGTTATGCATTGGAACGTGCAGTTGTGGAGGCCGATCCTTATTTACAGGGTCTAGCAGATCGTTGCACTAAACAATGAACTTTCTTTCTGACGTATACCTTTTCGTCTTTCCAAAAAGGGGCTTTTGCATTGCAGAAATAGAGAGAGAGAGAGAGAGAGGAAGGAAGGAGAGCATCATCTAAAGAGGGAGGGAAGGGGAAGTAAGAGACATTCATGAGCCCCAGAAGCGATCCGTGCGAAGGGGTGGTTGTTGTACGTTGGCCTTTCGTCTTGTAAACAGAGTGGATCTTTTCTATTTAGAAAGAGTAAGGGCTAACAGAGGAGGCTGCTTACATTATATTAAAAGAGCGTGCTTTCTAAATACACAGCAGACTATGTACTGCTGCTGTTGGTTGCTGCAGCGATGAATAAGCGCGCCATCCCGCCATTGATAAGGGAGTCGGGCTGTGTCCAACGTTGCACTCCGATCTCATGTGTAACGTCAAAAAGTAATTCTGGTTGGTCTCCGATCGATCTCATTTTCGAAAAGAAGAACCCTTCTCTCACACACACACATTCCACTTACTCACATAAGCCAGCCAAAAAGAAAACAACTCCTTTTTTTTATTTTCCCGTTTTCCAAATGACAACGAAGCGACGTCCGAGCCATATCAACCTATCTGCAGCAAATGCGGCTGCTGCCAAAGAAGCTGCCTCGTTATTGGCACCACGCACTCCAAAGTCAATATCCAAATCCAGACGTTCTTCTATTGTCCAGGAACCCGGAGCAACAGCAACAGCCAACAACAGTAGTCGACCGTCCTCTCGACGAAGCAGTCTCGCCAATATCTACGACTCTAATAACAACAGCAATGGCCAACTCACACCCAGCCTCTTGTCCGAGTCAACCACTACAGGTGGAGGCTATTTCAACCAGGAATTTCGGCAATCGGCTGATTCGTCTGAAATGGAACGACAGCAATTGCACCAAAACCCGGGTTACCAGCAGCAACAGCCGCTGCAAAAACAACAACAACAACAACAACAGCGAGAAAGTGATGCGGCGGCAATAGCAGCAGCAGTAGCAGCAGCAGCGGATGCAGCTGCTGAAGCTATGGCAGCGCTGCCTCCGAACTTTGATGTGCACATGTCATACAAGATAAAGACGACCAAATCGTCAAAGAAGCTCAACAAGTTCTTTGGCGAGCAGGCACCACACGATATCTGCGTGCGCGAGATCCGCAATGAAGGACTAAAGGCGCTACTGCAATCGAAAATACCGCTCTGCTATTTCCTGTATCATTTACTGGAGGAATTCAGTTGCGAGAATTTGGTAATAAGCTTTCAGGGATTGTTTGCCGCCACACGAGCAGATGGGGTCTTTGTTAGAACTAACATGGAGTCAAAAGTTCTTCTTTATCGAACTCGAACAATACGCGTCATTTACGTATGTGTCGCACGTCCAACAACTCGCCACGGCACAGCATATCCACAACACGTATCTAACGCGCAACAGTCACTTTGAGGTCAACCTGGACGACAAGGTTCGGCGGCAGGCTACGGCGGCACTGGAAGATCAGCGGGTGGAAGGGTTATTCGACAATGCGAAACGGGCAGTGTATTCGTTGCTCGAGTCAAGTTTTATGCGCTTCTGTCAAACAGACACGTTTACCAAAATGGTTATGAACTGTGGTAAGTAGCATGTTGGCTTAGCGTATGAGGAGGAGGGAGGGTTCTCTCTAAGGGTTATGGGAGAAGGGTTGTCATTGTTGTTGGGGGAAGACGAGTATGTCCACGCCTCCTTATTTCCTTTTTACTGCTGCCTTGGGTTACTGGCCACCCAACTGACTCAACTGACTGGATTAATGCTGATGTCATTGACGACAAACAAACGCAGGTGAATTAACAACGCACTATGACACGCCGACGCGACACAATGCGGTTCGACAACTGCTGTCGTATATCGAAAAGCAGCACGCAATGATCTACACAAGTGCGCCTGTGCTGGCCAACATTAGCCAGTCGTCGCGGCGGCGGCACGAACTGGTCAAGTCAATGATTGCCGAGTTCTGTCGGACGATTCTGGGGGTGGAGGTGGAGGCTGTCACGGTGACAACCAGTGGTGGGAACAACAACAACGACAACCAGAGTACAAGCACCAGCATAAAAGCAAGCAAAGGCCTCTTTGGCAAGAGAAAGTAAAGAACAGCACCGCTGGGGGGCAATTTAGGACCGTTGCCTTTTTGGACCGATTGGGTGGGTTTGACAACGCAACATACCTTGGTTTTGGTTGTGGGATGAAACCCCAGCCTCATCCACACAATCACACACAATCACAATCATACTCACACTCACACTCACACTCACACACACGCTTGTCGTTAGCGTAGTTTTACACCATCTCTACATTTTCATGCACTACTAATACCAGCCAACACAGTGCTCGCTCTCCTTTCTTCCCTCTTTTCTCTCTCTTTCTCCCTTTCACTCACTCTTTCTGCTATTTTTTATACTTTTTTTTTTAAACTTTTTTTTTTTGGGTCTTTATATTTTTCTTCCTCTCCCTCATCGCCTTTTCTTCTTCATTCACCATGGAATCCCCGCCTCGACAAACTGGCCGTGTAAAGTTCTTTAATTCAATAAAAGGGTACGGATTCATCATTCCTGACGATCAGGTGGGCCAGCCAAACATCGAAGGTAAACCCCCCCTCTGCTGTGTTGTTGACGCGTTATATCCTCTTTGCTAAAAATTCCCTTTCTTTCTTCAACTAATAAAACTATCCGGTTTTTTCCTATGCAGAGGTCTTCGTTCACCACACGGCCATCTATAATTCTGGCGGCTTTAAAAGTCTGAGCGAGGTATATAAAGAGAACCCCGTTTTTATGCACTCATGCCTTTCATATATGCAACTAATGCTTTTCTTCTTTGCCACTGGGTGCGTGTTGTCGACAAAATAGGGTGAAGAGGTAAGAAATCAGTGTGCATACATCCACCACACCAGCAGTCTTGTGTATTGACGCACATGGAACCCTCCCACCCCCACACACACACACACATATACTCACAACATAACGTATATAGGTTGAGTATGATCTGGTGCAAGGTCCCAAAGGAATGCAAGCGGCAAACGTGTCTGGACTAGGTGGTGTCCCAGTGCGTGGAGATCCTTATGCAAGCCTCATACGAAACAAGTAAATGATCCCCTATACCCCGCACGCTGAGCAGTGCCCTCTCCTTTCTCCATCTCTCTCTCTCCCTCTCTCTCTCTCTATTTACGTTTTCTGTCAATAGTGACCGATACATGCAGCAACAGCAGTATCACCAGCAGCACCAACAACAACAACAACACCCTCAGCATAAGCACCAGCACCAGCACCAGCACCAGCAGCAGCCACCGCCTCCACCGCCGCAGTTCAGTTATATGCCCATACCATATGGGAACGTACCACAAGGGTTTCCCCAATACGGCGGCCCTCCACCACAGTTTTACACGTCCTCGCCTCAGATGATGCCTCCACCGTCGTTCTATCCGCCCCAGTTCCCGTCGTCTTCCACCACCTCTTCTTCCACATCCAACAACAACAACAACAACGCTACTGCTAATACTACCACTACTAATATTAATCCAGAGGGAGCTGATACCAACAACAACAACAACAGCAACACCATGTAACACATATATGATATAGACCACTATTAATATGGAAAGACAACAACCAACAACTGCGACTCAATAAAACCGCAAAAAAAAAAGAACTCTTTCCTTTATCTAGATACCTGCTGATTAGCAGGAGGAGGAGGAGGAGGAGGAGGAGGAGTGGTAGTAGCAGTAGCAGGGAAAAGATCTTGTTCTGTACGGTATATGTCGACGGGTAGCGGTGGTGGAAAGTAGGGCTGAACTGTCTCGTTGCGTTTCTGGAGAGAAAGATTCTTTAAACTGTCAGGTCTTTCTCTCTTTACCATATTCATATAAAAGAGGGGGTGTTACCTGAAGAAATGGAAAGCCGCCAGTGGACACACTTGCATTGACGGTCTTTTCCATATCGTCCACGCTTGTTGCAATCTTGTTGTACGTCTCTTTGACGCGCTGGACAATGCGTTCAATGTGATCAATCTCCGCAAATGTGCTTTTTAACCGTCCATCGTTCTCGAGCAACGTTTGCATCATGTCTTGAACATGTGCCCGTTCCGCTTGTGTCTTTAGACGGTGCGTTATAAGATAACATATACGGAAGAGTTGAAGTGAGGGGAGGGTGGAGACTGGTATTTTAATATGAATATATATACCTTGACAGTGGCATCACCTGTATCTTTCACTCGCTTGGCACATTGTAGTATTGATTGTTCCCATTCCTTGGTCTTTACACATTCATACGATGAATCTGGTTAATAGACAGCCCAATAGCGGTTATGCCCAAAAGAAAGAGAGAAGAGACTAAACTGCATCTGCTGTACACGATTCGATGCGAAATCGTTGGGCTAATTCGTTTGCAAGCACTGTCTCCATTAGTTTGTAAAAAGAAAAAAAAGGTTTATTTCAAAAAGTTCAGAAAGGGAAATAAAAAAGAAGAGGAGTTCCAGCTCCTTTAGCATACAAATAGAGTAGGATGAATAATAGAGTTATTTAATGGATGGAAAAAAAAAGATGATGGAAGTGTATGTGTGTGCGTGTGTGCGGAATTGATGAGGATGGAAGATGATAAAAGATGATGATGATGATGATGATGAAAGATGATATACATATACAAGAAGAAGAAGAAAGAATAGAAAAATTTACATGTAGTAGGATGAAGGGTCCATCACGGGGAAGAATCGCGGGTCAGGACCGGATGGGTATGAGGTAATGCTATTGTTGCTATGTCTTTGTACTTGCTGCTGTTGCTGATGTACCTGCTGTTGCTGGCCTTGTTGCTGCTGCTGCTGTCTTTGCTGCTGCTGTTGGTGTTCTTCATGCGATCGTGTATGTTTTCGTAACGACCGAGAATGGAAATAAGCCTTGCCACAACCAGGGACGCTGCAGTGATAAGGTCGGATATTGGAGTGCGTCTTGATATGTGTACTGAGCGAATCAGGACGCGAGAAGCGTTTGGTGCAGCCTTGCACGGTACACTGGAAAGGCCGTTCGCCTGTGTGTGTTCGCATGTGATTATGCATCTTGTGACGCTTTGTGAATGGCTTTTTACTTCGTGGACATCCAGCCCAAAAGCAAAAGTAAGCAGGCTATTTTGTAGTAATAGAAAGTAGTACGGTTTTTTTTTCTCTTTTTAGTTATGGGCTGTGAATGTCAACAACAAACGAGAGATGATATCAGAGCGTTTTTGTACACTTTACCTTGCCACTACCCACATGGTCGTCCCGGATATGCAAGATCAGTTGATCCAAGGTGGCCGTCCTGACTCCGCATTTCGACCATCGGCATCGGCACTCAGTGTCACCCGATCCGGCTACTATTATATTTTTATGTGTGTATTTGTGTTATCAGAAGCCAATCACAACTAGTACCACATTTAGCAAACAAAATAATAGCTTGTCCGCTTACCAGTATTGGAAGAAGTAGTAACGACGGTCGTAGAATGATTAGCAGCAGCAGCAGCAGCAGAAGCAGTAGTACAAGGTGTCACGCGGCAATGACTCGGAGTGTAAGCCGATGGAAAAGTGTCCGTAGGGTAATACACCATGGTGTCATGGCTCGTCAGCGACGTCTCAGCTGGCGTGAGTTTTGCAGGAGCCCCAATCGTTGGGATAATGTCCTATAGTGTAATAGCAAAGAGATGGATGGGATGATATGGGTGTCATGTGTTGTCAGCCTTCTATTTTTCTATATCGATTCTGCAGGGATGGTACTGTTCAATTTTTGTAGGCACACATATGCCAAAAGCTATTTACCAGATGAGATGTCTCGTGATAATACGTATTGTCCATTAACTCGGCTCTCATTCCGTTCCATGGTGAAGATGCTGATGATACTGTGGACATGTCCCAGGTCAACGCGTATTGTATTGGCGTGATGTCTACTCCGGGCGGGGGTGTAATAGATCCATTTAGCAAAAGGGAAATTGCTATGGCTACCCAAGCACTTTGGTGTATAGTTACCCTGGTTGATCAGGTCTGTGTAATAGTGATCGCTGGTCGTGGTGGGTGGGGTAGGATATACGTTACAGTACGCTTGTTGTGCGTTCATGGTTGACAGAAAAGTGTTTTCTAGAGAGTAGATAATAAATAAGAAATGCAAAACAAAGTGTTGTGCAGTAATAAAGCAGCAGTAGTGTTTGAAGTGGGGTTGAGTTGGTGTGAAAGATGTTGGAGAGAGGAAATAAGCAACCGGAGCGATCCGACGCGTCCCCCTTTTATATATAATTCTTGGGTTGAAAGTAAAGCGAGGCGGATGACCTTTTAAGCAGAGACACATGCTGAAGCCATACCACTGCTACTATGTGTTGATCCCAAGTGGAGAGTATACAAGCTCGATAATGGACGTCGGTGGTAGAATCAACAATCACAATCATCTCTTTCTGCAACATAGTATCTCTTCTGTGGGTGTCTGTGCTCTCCCCCCACCTTCTCTCGATAATACACGTCATAAAGAGTGATGGACTAAGTAGTAAGAGGGCGAGATAAAAACAAAGTGGGGGAAGACTCAGCACTGGTTACCGTAAAAGCCAATTCCGTCTTTTTATTATTATTTTTGTTGTGCATTCGGTCTGGATTTCCTCGGGGTACGTACGCGAGAGGAGTGGGGGAGAGAGGGGAAGAGGGAAGAATGGAAGTATTCCGAACCGATGCACCAATAAGAACAAGAGCTTATGATCGACGTATAAAGTTTTGTGTATGTGTTCATCGGCCTGCTGCCCTATTGCCACCGTCACCGCTAGCACCACCACTTTCTTGCTGGTTCTAAAAAAGAAAAAGGTTATGCGTACATAAAAGAGGTCAAATGACGTGTAATTTGAACGTAATACGTAGACACAAGCAGATGACGATGGAAAAAAAAAAGGCAAAAACCAATAGAATGATGGCTTACCGCAATTCGCTTTGCCTCTGAATGTACCGAAGCAATGGGTTCCACCAGATGATTTTGAACTTTTTGACCCATGGGTGTCTCCTTGAGCCAGTGGTCTGCCGTGTCTTCCAAAGACTGGACCTTGTCTCCGACCCGCATCTTTTGATCGACTTGATTCCAATAAGGCTCCACACGACTCCATACGCCATATCTCTTGTCAAAGTCAGTTGCCGCTTGAAGAATGGGATCTGTCAATTTGTAGCCAGCACCCAGGATTTCAGCCATAATGCCTGACTTGGTCTTGCTTTCTTGCCGTTGTTGTTGCTGTTGCTCTGCTACTTGTTCTTGACTAGGCTCTTCACCAGCAGTAGCTGCTGCATCTTTAAAGTACGGTTCGATTGCAAGCTCGTTACCATTTACGGTTGCTGTTTTGTTTGTGTTTATCAAAATATTAATGTGAGTTAATAGGACAACAACGACTACTACTGCTACTCGAACTATTACGCGAGCGCATAAGGAGAAAGAGAGAGAGAGAGAGAGAGAGAGGAAAGGCGTAAGGATGATGTATGTATTGTTCTGGTAGGTAGGTGGGGTGGTGCTACGCACAAACAATGCTGTCATGCAACAGCACAGGTTTATTACCATTGTTCAATAGAATGGCTGTCTTTGCAGCAGACGGACGCTCAAACATAATGAACGCTGTTGCGTCCTCGTTTAGTGCAAAGTCATCGATTCTGCCACAAAACGAAAAGAAATCTGTCAACATCTTTTCGGACGTGGATGGCGCCACATTCTTGACAATAACCAAGTTGGGCGTAGGTTCTGTAGGAATAAGCATTACGAATTTTCTAAGAAAAGACAGGCAAAACGAAAAAGATAAACTCCCATTCTTTTTTGCTGTTTATGCTTAGAAAAAACCATCATCATAACCCATGTCGTTTTGAAACATTTGTTCAATCTACGAAACGCAACCGTCTCAAGGGTCTACTTGATCATACAGAGCTTCTTCGTTACGAATCTCCGATATAACAGCCTAAACACAGGAGCTTCTTTATTCTACAGCTCATGCCAGGGTTCTCTTTTTCATAGTAATCAAGTAAAAACGGAATGTGCACGGACTTGAGGGCCGACACCGACCGACGGACAAAGATACTACATGAGCGATTATCAGCATGATTTTCTCTTCCATGATCACAAGCTTTATTTCTTAGTATGCAGGCTAGAGAAGGGGGTATGTGGTCAGCAGTTCATCTCTTTCGCAGTTCTCCACAGCGTAACACATGCACACACCGCAGGGCCAAAAATTGACAGAGCGGCGGAGTCAGCGCGAGGGGAAGAGTGGGGGTGGCGGAGCATTAATAATAACACGCCCTGTCCAACTAATAGGTGAAAAGCTGGTCTAAATTTGGTAAGCTGTTGTTTTTGCTATTCACTGCTCCCCATCCAGTATTGTTGTTTATTGTTACAAGGTGTTAATACTGATAGTTACATGCTTCTTTTTAGTTCTATTCAGCTCTCCAATGCCGTTTTTCTTCTTTTCCAATATATAACTCACCAAGTGGAAAAGAGAGTCAGCTACAAAACACATGAGCTGGTCACTTTTGCAGGGATACATCGATCTGCATGTACATGCCCAGTCGTCGTCTTCGTCGTCGTCGTCGTGCCTCACTACTACTATTCTTATGACGAAAGATTCAGCTGTAGTACTCTGATTGCTTTTAAGCAGAGGACATTATAGTTGTATAGTAGTAACTGCGGTAATGGTGTAATAGTGAAAACTACAAGATCTTCAGACTCGTGAAAAACAAGTAAACAGTAGTGCCATGGGATATTATAGCTTTTTGCTTGTTTTGGCTCATATTGCAACTATGAATAGTATTGCTGGTACTGCGCAGGCAAACGTGCTGTATGTGTATGTGCATGTTGCGTGGTGTAGTTGTAGCCTACTACTACTGATTTGTTCTTGTGCTAGTCTGCTGCTGCTGCACTTGATGAATCTCCTTAAAAAGAAAATCTTTTTTTTCGTTTATCGCATCATTCCGTCATATATACACGAGCAAACACATCATCGGTGTAATCCGAAGTGTGTAGAGAGTGAGTTTTCAAATGAGGCAAGTTTTAGGCGCAGTCGTACAGAAACGGGAGGGGTCGAGATGCACTTTTGTCGAAAAAGGCCATTCACGTCTTGTTTCGTAAGAGGAAATAACTTTACTATCATCTCGTATGCGATATATCGTTGGTTCTCAATAATGACCGTGCTATTATGTCGCTGGTTTTGTTATTTCATCTTTGATGTGTGTATGTGGCTAAAAAAAATACCTACTGATGTTTACAAGTATAGATCTAATGACTTCCTTTCTAGTGTAGGACGAAATAAACCCTTTTTTCCATTTCTTCCTTGCAGGAAGTATCAGAGATAGGTAAACATCCGTGTTCTTTATTTGCAAATTTTTTAAACGCAGGTATTGTTTATGTCTTTTTCAGGAGAGAGATGTTTCTAAATGCATGTTTTTGTCTGAGCAGGAGATGCATGAATTATATAACCTGCTGTTACTACGAATGTTGACATATGATTCACTACTGCACGTAGCAAGAGGCTCAAACTGGGGAAGAGTAAGCACATATCTAATCAAATAAATAAACGGATCAGCAGTTTGGTAGTAATATATGTAGGTGATGGTGAACGCAGTATATAAATTAGATGTCGTATTACGATAATGATAATATGACCTAGTTACCTGGGCAAAATGGATATCTCTTCCAACTAGAAGCACGACCATATTATTGTATGTGCAAGAAAGTAGTTCGTTCTTGAATGAGTTCCATCATCGCGTAGCTACTTGTTTATGTTGTTGTGCCAACAACAACATTATTAGCCAGCAGGAATTCTTTTAACTTTCCGCCCTCTCAGCTGACGACGGGTTCGTGTAGGCACTTTCTTCTTCTTCTCCTTCTTCTTATCACCAATATATCAATTTCATCGTGTAATGATGATGATGATCACGTCTACATTGCCTATTTCGAATGATTGGTTCTGTTTTTTTTTCGTTCGTAAGCGCAATTTCCCCCCAACAACAGGCAGTCTGCGACAGCGAATCATTCTAGTACCAGTCGAGAATGGCGCGAATTATATTGGTGCATGTATGTACTACTGATACTACTGCTACTAGTAGTAGTAACATGAACTTTGTACTTGTAACCGTCGTTTGCATCATTACTAATTGCTATTGCTATTACTGATAGTAGCGCACAACATGAATAAAGTTTATGCATTTGCTTTTTCTTCCTAATAAGCGTGGTAACATGTATACGCGGATGGGGTACATACGCACTGAGAAGAATTTTCGGTTTTAAAAGTAAAAGGGTCTATATTCTATGCACGGTGGTCCCGAACTTCCCAATAGATGATGTGTACACCGATCGTAGTTATAGTTGCAATAAGTGCTCACCTGACGTTGAGTTAAACTGTATAACATATGCTGAAATTGAAGTAGTTGTAGTGTTACCTATCTCTTCTCTCAGCATCTTTTTGTCCCTCGATTTTTCTTTAAACGCACAATGCTGTTGCTGATGGGGATGATGAGATGCATCCGTAATAACAACGCAATATGATGATGCATACTATCTAAAATAGCGATATGTATTGCACTAAAGAGAATATGTGTCAGTTGCTGCTATTGTAGCGCTGATACATGGACATGTGCTTCTATAATCGTAGTAATGATTGCTGATGAAGGGCTTCTTTTGGGGAACAAATTTCAATCTAGGCTTTTAGTGCGCATAATAGGAACCATACAGTACACCCCAGTAGTGCGCCGTCGCAGCAGTATCCCCATACCCCAGCTTTTGTGTTTTCCTTCCCCGGCTTAGTGCTAAGGATCTACTAATATTAAGGCGCAGTTATTTGTCACTCTAGTGAGCTAATGCGCAGGATTAGCATCATTGTGGCAAATCGATCGCCATTACTGCGATGTGATATATATCACGATAAAACTGTAATACAGTACCCAGTGCCTATCACCGCCACCATCAAAGTCAATCACCATAAATTCGTTTCATTCGCTTACTATCATAACATGACACTATTATTTGCAAATCATCATAACAAATCAAAAAGCAAACCATATGACAAAGACCGGAAGACGTCCGGTGAGCAGTGGGGGTGGCAAAACGCAAAACACAAGAAAGACCAAGATAATGTTAGCTTCGTAATACAGCTTTACAGGTTCCCTCGGACTTATACCAAAACTAGCTTCACTCTCTTGATCTTGATGTTATTGTCAAAGCGCCGTCAGCAAGCGGACGCACACCACGTATTGATTGATGTCAAGATGGTTTATACTCTCCATCTGTTCCCATATCATTTGCCTGTTGACTTTTTAGGGCGTGTTTATAAGAAAAGTATATATCATCATGCTGATGAAAAAAAGCAAGCATTCATCGCATTGATCAGTCAATCTAGCGTTTCGTTACTAATAACAATAACAAGAGTTGATTGGAGATGGAGAAAACAAAAACGGTATGAATGATGAAGAAGAACCAGTAACCAATGGATGAAAAAAAGAAGGATCCGACGTCGGACAAAAAATTGTATGTACATGTGTGTCAACAACAGTAAAACAAGATGATACTGTAACGAGTGGATGACAAACGAAGACTCGTTTGTGAAAAGATACGAGAGAGATTGTGCGAGTGTTACTTGCTTGTTGGAAACGATCAATTATGAAACAGGAGCTGACGACGAATACTATCGTTTTTCAATCACTGCTACAGTACCATTGCTTAACATACACGTACAACTATTTGTTAGAAAAAGGCGAGCATGCTGCTTTGTTTTGGTCATATCAAGCACATATACTATTTATTATCATCGCCATCTGTATACTGAGACTGTTTACGCATTGTCATGCCATATTGAAAAAGAGGAGCAAAGTTATTGTACACGCGGTGATTAGTCAAGAACGGAAGCATAACGAAAAGCGCTATATGTGAATAAGCTTTATGATGCTCTACTATAAAGAAGCCCAAAGTTTACACATATGAAACATAAGGGATGAAAATGAGAAGATGTCGGGGGACGATATGATCTCTTCGGTAACATCTCGGAACGATCGACCCAGTTACCCGATACACGAGTTTTAATTTATACTGTCAATAGCTTATTATTATAAAAAAACTGCTGTTGTCTCTTCCTGCTGCTCCATTGGTGTGGCTGCTACTGAGTATCTTACATGATAACACAGAAGCAGTATGTAGCAGCAGATGTATATTTTCTCGCAGCTTTATTTTTTTCTTTTATTTCGTGATAATCAAAACTAGGAGCGAGTAGCCTTTCAAAGCTTAGTCCTAACATATCCTCCAGGAACCTTTTCCTCAAAGAGTTGTTCGGTAGTGTCTAAAAATTTAGTGGCATGCTCTTGAGATTTACTAAAACCGGTACTTGACGACAACTGAACAGTAGGTTCCTCAGAGAAAAAAAAAGAAATGAGCTGTTGGTGGCGCTCTAGGTTTCTGTATAATAGGTGGGGGGGTCATATTTTATAAAATGGTGATGGCGATGTGGTGGAAGATAATTTGCTTACATGGTATCGTCCTTTGATGTCCTTTTTCTCCTCGTGGCCAAATAGAGCTGCTTGAGGGCGCCTTCTTCAGGTGACATATAGAAAGGATCCGTGAATGCGTCCAACAAGGAGCCTCTAGACAAAGAGCCGCTCTGATAAAATGAGTCGGTTTTAACAACGCCAAAATGGTTGCAATTTACATATACCTATTAAGTCCATTGTTGTTGTTTAGTCAATGCACCTATTAGCGCTTACATATAGATGTCCTTGTTCGGGGAATACAATAACTTGTCACAACGCTTACATTGTTAGTGTCATTGGCCTTTAGGCGACGAATCAGTTCACAGGTGAACAGGACATTGGCGGCCTATCAAGTTATCATGTACATGGAAAGAAGAAAAGAAACATGAGTATTGAAGAAAAGTACTTTGCTATTACTATAGTGCTATTATTATTTTTATATAATTGGATTTTCTGTTAAAGTACTTTTCGTCACTCTCTTTTTCAAGACTTGCGCCACTCTACATACAGTGTTGTCAATCGATGTAATCTGGATGCGATTTTAACAATGCGGCTTTGATACAGACTTGATCAACAGTGGCAGCAGCTCGAGTGTGAGATAGAAAGGACTGATATGATTTGTAGCTAACGTGTTTTCAGTTCCTAGTTTTTGTACGTAGAGTGTCTAGTTTTACATGATTGTATATGGCGAAACGAATGAAATACTGCCCAGCTAGTACAACTAGTCACACGCACCGTCTGTCGTCAATCGATAGGGAACATTTGAAAGACCAGCAAAATTCTTCTAAATATGCATTTGGTCATAGCTTGCCAGAAAAGCTTCTACAAACTCTTTAACCGAGGCAAGTGAGGTCGAGTCTAAGATAATGCATACGACTAGCTTGTTTCGGGCCTCAGTAATTTTGCAGTACTGCAATTGCAGTAATTTCTTGCAGTACTTGCCGGACTTCATCGAACAAATGCCCGCGCGTAAATTCTATTACTTTCATGCTCGGGAGTGTCTATTTAGTGTACATATGTACACGCTCCATTGGATGTATATGCATCTAATCCCACTTGCTTGCAATAGAATGACGTCACGAAAAGCTTACAAGGTCTGATGATATTTAAAAAGTGGTGCCTGAAAGGAATACAATCGATCGACATCTCCACGATATACAGTTCCGCTAGATTGTCAACGTGCATTGTTACAAACATTGACACAACAAACATCTCAAAAATAATAGACCTAGTTGATATTTTGTTCAGCATAAGTTGTATAGCATGATTTAACTGAAGCGTCATTTATTCGTTAATAACCATATAACCAATCTACACAGATATTCGCTTTTAACTAAAAGTATTATCTCTAACATGTCGCAGCATATGTTCTTGGTTTCTTAATTTTACGTTTGTTCTCCTTTTCTTTCTCGGATTCGCGCTTGTTAAGTTTTGGAGCACTGCCAAGTTGTTCCAGAAGCCCGTACACGCTGTCGTCGACTTCGTTTTCGATGCTCTTGAGTTCATTTGTGCAAGATATGATATCATCAATCATCCGATCAATCATATCGCGCGAAAGGGACTCACGGACAACGACTCGAAGAATTTCGATGGTGTCTTCGGCAGGTGGGAGAGCGTAATTAGGAATGATCCAGCCTCGAGAACGCAGTAGTGTACTAATAGCAGCTTGCTTTACATGCTAATTATGTAATGTTAAATTACAACGTGAGTATTATTACTGTCCTTGCGATTGAACATTTAGAGCGTCAGTTTTGATAAAGAAAGATTTTCTTACCGGGTACTTGTTCTTAAACTCGTCAGTAAGCTTAAAAGAAACAACAGGAAGGGAGGGGTTGTAGTTTATTTTGCCCGTCTTTTTGGCTTTCTCCTTCGCGTTTTGTTTGGTTGTGTGGCTTCTCCATCCAAAGACGCCGTCGGCACGGTGCATATCCGAAACCATGTCAAAGTACGTCGACTTTTCCAGCGCTTCAGAGAGCAGACGGGCGTTGGTCAAATCGTTCACGACAATACGAGTGTAGCCTTCCATGCCCAGACGAATAAAGTTGTAGTACTGCGAAATCATAAAGCAAGCTGGTCGAGAAAAGTTCAAGTTGTAAGTGTATTCGGTACCACCGAGATAATGCAGCTCGAAGATGAGTTCCTTGGGCAGGTACTGTTCCGAGCGCCAAAGAATCCATCCAATACCGGCATAACTCAAGCCGAACTTGTGGCCCGACGTGTTGATAGATACGACTCTTGGCAGGCGGAAGTCCCATTCAAGTTTGGGAAATGCAAAAGGAGCGACAAAACCACCGCTATTAAACGAGTGATTGCCAAACATTAAATCATGTCCGTTCTGCTTACAATATATAGTATCTCCATCAGGGTAAACGTGCAGATAATTTACCTGGCAGCATCGACATGTATTGGAATATTATATCCCTTCTTTTCCTCCAAATCATCTAGTAATTTGGCTAGGTGCTATATCAAAACAGGTTATTTTTTGGTATGGTACAATCATCATGCGAAGAAAACAAATAATACAGTAGCGGAGAGCTGAACTTACCTTGACGTCTTCGAAATGGCCCGTATATGTGGAGCCCAAAATGACAAACATGCCAATCGTATTTTCATCACATGCTTCCACAGCCTTGTTGACATCCAATACATGATGGCTTTCTTCAGAAACAGGAATAATGCGTGCTTCAACGTCCCAGTAACGTGCAAACTTTTCGAGAGCGACTTGAGCATTGTTGCCAAAAACAATATTGGGATGGTACGTATCCTTGCCTTGTTCTCGACGTTTTCCTTGCCACATCTTTTTCATAGCCAATCCTCCCAACATGACTGCTTCGCTGGATCCTACGGTTGCTGTGCCGATCGCTTCCTTTGCGTTCCACAGGTTGCCTATAATTGAGATGCAGCGACCTTGGACTCGCATGGTTGCAGGATATTCATCCTGGTCAGACAAATTCTTGGAGATGTTTTCCATGATAAGTTTGTCTGCCTCGGGTTCCATCCACGTGTGAACTAAGATAACCTTTTTATGTTAATTCTTTCCTGCTGTCCAAATTCACAAATGTGTCTATGTATATCCTAGATGTATTGACATACCAAAACTAGCACAGTTCATAGTAGGACGTCCATCCAATTCCAGTTCATCATGGACAAGTTGATATGCAACAACGGGCTCGCATGAGCCTTCTGGGAGCTCGAACTTGGGAATATCCGCGGTAGCATAGCGTGAACTGTACGCCAACGAATGCAAATGTTGATCATCGCGTCCGGAAGCGGATGGATTCAACACTTCATTTCTGATCTTCGATTCGGATGAAATATGTTTCTGCAACATTGTTGGGTAGCAGAAAGGTAGAAAGAAAGGTAAAAAAAGAGAAATTGAACAAATATCGGATGATTTAATTTACAATTGCCAAAAAACATGTTTCTGTAAGTTTGTTTAATTGAATTTAAATGCAAAAAACGCAAAAAACAAAATTTAATGCACTCCATTGACTATAACATCCTCATCCGCTACCATTCCCTCCTCATCGCCATCATCGTCCTCGTTGTTGCGTTCTTGAAATCGATGTGAACCACCATTGGCGTTATGATGGTCTTCCGGTGTATGACCCTGGGAATCCGAATTGACACTTGCTTCATCGTCCGAAGATTGGTAACCACGATCCATATCCATCAATTTCTTTTGCATTTCATGCTATGATGTCAACAAAGTAATAATTACGTCAAGTATTAGAATATTCAACGGTTGATTTTTCCTAGTTTTACATCAACTTTTCCCCCATCCAAACAAATACTTACGCCCTTGGCACGCTCTTCCTCGACAGTCCGTTGGAGGTCCTTGACCGTCTTGATCAACTCTGCAAAGTTAACCTTCCGTGACTCGAATGCTTGTTCCTTGTTTGCTTTTTCTCGTTTTAACATATCAATGTCGGCTTTGAGTTCCATAATCGATCTATAAAGCGTATTAATGACATTAGTATTCGTTTTCACGCTCTTTCTTCACTTCATTACAATGCACGCTTAGAAAGAGTAAACGCCACTTACTGCTGATATTCATCGCGTGTCTGTAATTTCATAATCTCACGCGCAACCTTGTCATATTCAAGCTTGTTATTCCGTACTTTTTGTGCTTCCTTCAGTTCATCCTTTAAAGACGATATCTGTTCTGCTGTCGCTACGACCTCGCGTGCTAATAGCGCATACATTTTTCTATGAGTATTCTTTTGCCCTTTACTTTATTTTTTCAAAGGAAACCCCATATCCTTGTTGACACGTAGCGAGGACTGTTTCATTTGGTTTACCTGTCTCCTCGCCCATGTGTTCGTAGTTGTTAATGTCAGTATCATTCGCGTGCACAAGTATCGGGTATCGTTCTACGTTTGTTTGATAGCTGGTTAACTGTAATAAGAGTGATTCGTATATGTTCTGTCTATATGTTGGAAGAATGCAAACAACCGTTAAAAAATGCTGTAAGATCAAGATTATCGTTGGCCGAACAAAAGTAAAACTCACGTTGATTCGTTTGTGTCGATCGGCAGCGATGATAACCATGAGCTGATTTTCTTTTGTAAGCCTCGTATCTGCCGGTCATCAACCTCAAGACGTGTTCGTAGCATATTTTCTTTCAAAATCGTCAGTTGATTGACTGCATAATGGTTTAATTAGTTTCAAAGATGCGTACCGTCGTCCATTTTTTGTGTTGAAGTGTATTTTTATGTGGTGCTAAAAGCAAGAGAACAAGGAAATAATAAAATCATTCGATCGGCTCTTTGATTTAGCCGTTTGCGATGAGGGAGCTGTAACTTTTCTCTGCTAACACCTCCTTGTTCCTTCTATTTTACAACTCTTGTTAATAAGCACTGCTGATACGAAGCTAGTAAAAATGCTTAAGTCATGTACTTTGCGTATGATATCATAGGTGGCATATCAGTAATATTAGGTGGCTTTCAGCATGATGGATCGTGTGCTATATGATTATTTTCAACCACACGGGACGATATCGGATATTACCAGATAGTAGTAGATAATTGTTAACCACATATAACACGTACCATGTAAGTAGCATTGCATATATGAGAAGCTGAACTACTGTATTATAATGATGATAATATAATTATGCTACTAATTATACATTTCTGGTTAGAAATAAACAATCGAGGAACAAATTATAGAATGCAGTAAGTAATATATCACAAGAGAAGAAATATAGGTAGAAATGTGCATATTAACACAGAAAGATCTCGGTAGCATATTAATTCGCAGAGATACAAATTATTATAGCACATTATCTGGTGGTCTATGACATGCATGTTGCACAGTAAATGCTAATTAATAGAAAGAGAGATGTATGTAAAGCCAGTGAGAAAAAACCCCTTTGCTTCTAGAACTTTTACTTTTTCTACCTTTGCACACGAGCTTAGCTACCAGTTATCAGTTTATGCGAGTATTTGCATTAACCATATTGAAGGTTTGGCTTTAAAACACGAGGCCTTGAAGTACGTTCTCTTATGAAAGGAGAGCCAAACAGAATCGCGGATGTTATGGGCACAAAGACCCGACTATTCCACCGCCTATAAGCGTGGTGAGTCAGATGACAAAGCATCATAGTCATCCGCGGTTCCCTTTTCGAGTACTAACAAAAATGACTCTTTTAGCAACCCTTAAGCCTGGCTGTTACATAGAAGTCAGCTTCAAATCAAATCGATACTTATCGTGTACATACCATCAGAGATTATGAACGAATTTACCGTTAATGGCGATTATATTGCCTAATAATTATCATTCCGTAATTGGATTTGGGTATACCGAGACAGCACAGATTCATTATCACGATCCCATTATTTATAATGGACTTTTCATTGTACATGCTTGTCTTTGGTTTGGGTCACTTTCATTACTCCGTGTATCGATCTTTGGAATTGCTATCTTCTTTTTTATCGAATTGGACTAGTATTTGCTTTGCATAAATCTGAATCGGGTTCTTGCCATGGACACGCACGCACCGTTGTTGCCCCGACGGAAATCTCGCTTTTCTTTTTTGTCATAGTCCATATTTACATACAGTAAGATGACTTTTGCTGTGGGATCTAGTTCTTCAATTGCCACATACAATGATGATAAATAGCCGATAATGAACTGAGAACGTACGGATAGTCCTAAATTTTCATGCTCGTTCATGCAACCTTGCGATGTTCTTTTACTTTGCTGATATAATGAGTGCATCCTCAATACTCAATGAAAGATGCGCGGTTTATTGTTTCGGACAGATCCAGACTTTAAAGAACTTGTACAACCAAATTGTCACCTTTTCGTACAATCGGCGGTTGTATACTGAGTAAATTTGGACCCACCCCCCAAAACCACAGCAACATCAAACACCAAACATATTCACCCGGTTTTCGATAATGGTGCTGCCGTATTTATTGCAGACTATATTCGAAACTGGCATGGCTGTAAGAAAGAACATCTCATGTACGGATACGTTGTAACATGAGTGGCAGCAGACACGCCTATGCTATATTTGCAATCAGTGAAGAATTCTCGATGTGATCGTTGTATAGAATCTATAAAGCACTCCCATGAGATTTTCTCACCTTGGGGCTTCTTCTGGGATAAAATTACCTTTTGGTAAGACTTTTATTTCTTTTTGTCAGCTCAGCCCAATTGCCTGTATAATGCCTTTTCTGTGGTATTTTGCACAAGTCTGGAACCTTTTTGTTTTTTTGAGGAATGGAGTTGTTGAAAGCATTCGCTATCTTGTCTTGTCTTCACACCAACTTTGTATGGATACCCGGATAGCGAAACGAGGCCATAAACCAACAAACTACGTTTCATGCAGCTCTTAGCAGCTCAAGCGTTAGGAATGTGTAGCTAATAATAATGGTCTTTTCTTTTTTGGGAACCTTCAATGGAGCATCGTATAATAGAAGCAGGGGTGTATGTCCATATTCCTTGTAGTGGCCGCCCTGACTTCTTCATACTTGAAATAAACCGTGTGATTGGTGACTTGGCGCTCTGATACGAAAGAAAGCGGAGTGGGATGCTCTCCAATCGGCGACAACGCAAAAAAGAAAAAAAAAACGACGCACGAACCCTCCAAAATGGGTAACCATTGACAAATTGCCAATTACACTATCAGACAACTTGCATGGTGTCTATTATGGTTCTGTGATTTTATAGTACCGAGATGCCTTTTTCCATTGTTTGCTATCAACAAGCCAAGCTATGAGCTAAGCCATTTCGCTTTAGCTTATCGAACAGGGCATATTTCATTACTACTACGGTGGCAAAGCCCAAAATGGTAAGCCTTCTTTTTAACACATGCAGATTTCTAAAAAATTTATATCTGTCTTTTATGAACACCTTTTTCTTTGGGTGCTGGCTTCAACTTGGTGATGCGGCAAAAAAAATTAGGGGCGGAAGAAAGGTCGTTACTCTACATTTCTACACCGCAGACCGGATGCATAGGAAACAAGAGAGGTGGGAAAAGATTCGCTGTGAGCTCGGTTGACCGGATGATCTGCAGCGAAATAATTCTCTTTATGCACAGTAACAAGCAGCATGCTTGACGTGTGGCCAAACAAAACAAAACATGTGTGAGAAGGAAAAATACGCAACGGTATCAAGGTTTACCGGGTCTATGAATTGTATTACCTCACACTAAGCTAATGGGTTGCTGTGCTTGAGTATAAACCAATGGTGTGGATCCGGCGGTAACATTACACTCTCACTTTTCGTTCTCAAGAACACCTTTTCGTCAGTCATACTAATATCCGTGATTGCCTGTTGCTATGTCAGTTGGTTACTGCCAATCTGTTGCTATGCTAATTTGTTTCCATGGTCATAACAAACAATCGACGGGTCCCATTAGGTAAACGTACGATATGCAAAGCTGCAAAACAGATAGGCAAGCTCCGACCCCGAAATATTGGGGGAGAGGAGCAGAAAGAGAGATTTAACAATGGGTGGTGGAGTTGGTGAGTGATCTACCAAAAAAGCAACTGGCAATTAGTGTAACTGTGTGTCACGCGGATCTGTGCGTTGTGTGTGAAGGTTCTTTTTTTCTTACTTTTGGTTATAAAAGCATTGCCCTGGTTTTTGTTCTCTCGCCTTTCATCTTTTTCCCCCGTCATTTTTCTTTCTTGTACTCTTCACAGACACATACGCCTTCCTTTTGCTGGTCAATCGGTTGCTCATTTTTGTTTTCATATCAAAGAACACCCCCCTTGTACAGTCATTAAAAATACCCACTCTCAACAACAACAATCCCAAAATGCTATCATCAATTTTGTACCTTGCTAGCCTCGTCTATGTCTTTTGCAACGTTGTCATCGCCGCACCGCTCAAGTTCCAACAGCAACAGCAACAACAGCAACAAGACGATTGGCCCTTGTCAAATGCCGTCATGATCCGCGACACGATCGAAGGCTTCTACGAAACGGTTGTCGACGATGTCTTGAGCGCGCATACAGAAGACCTCTTGGTCATGCTGACACATTCTCCACGTACCAAGAAATCCAAATTGCTCCAATCCCAAGCAACCACGCTGCGCGGGTCACCATTGCAAGGTAAAAATAATATGATTTTTGTTTTGTGCACTTGCATCTTCACCTCCTTATTTATTACTGCTTCAACCCTTTTCCTACCCCTTTGCCGAACTCTATTTACTTACAACATGCACTTCTTTGTTATTACAGATGGATGTCTTGTTAAGATGCCTGGATACATTGGAAACCACCTCCACCAATTAAATGCACGCGTGTTTGGCGCCATCCGAGGTGTTGTAGGCGAAGCACTGCCAGCAGTGTGGCCCGACTACGACGCTCTCGAGGCTACCTTGATGACGACCGATGCACCGCCACCTGTACCACAACACCAAATCGCTTCGGCGCTGTACTCCCTTAACCTTGCGGTGGGACACCGCCTCACACAGGTCTTTGAAGACTTTGACCTGCTAAATCGCCTTCGCCACGATCTCGCTGCTTGTGATGAAGCTATTGCCGATGCCGTCGAAGACGAGAACAACAACAGCGGCCTCCAGTTACTGACAACCAAAGTGAGCATGACCGACTATATCATCAATGCTGGCCACCGATTCCTCCACCGTGTTTTCTGGATGCAAGGCTGCAACAAGTTCGATAATGACGCCCGGTTCTTGGAAACCTGGCTCAGAGCTGCTCGAGCGGATTTGCGATCCGAGCTGGAGTCCCGAGTAGGCGATCTCATCATGACCATCTACAACGACTTGTATGATGAAGAAATCTCTAGTGACTTTTAGAGAAAAACCAAAAAGCTTCCTGTGTTTTGTTATCATGCCTTTGTAGAAAAATTTTAAAGTTGTAGCAGATGGGGGAGTATAAGTGCCCGTACTCGTAACAATGGTGCTTTGTGTACATATCTTCAAAAATATATAAAAAACCACAACCTTTCAATGAAAGAGATGATCATCATCACCACCACCACTACTCTTTTTCTTTGTCATACTCAAGTGATCGACCGCTTGCAAGCGGAACTATTTATTCTTGGGTTTCTTTTTTCCGTCTCGTCTTGCACAAGAAAAAACAGATCTGCGTATGTGTGTACTGCTTGGCGTTTCTTGTTTCACAACTTTTTCTTGATCGCCGGCATCGCCGGAGCGTTACCATTGTTCATTTTCCATGGTTGTGGGTAAAAAATGAATACTAAACCGGCGTCCCGTAGCTCACCTGTTATGCGTAAAAAGTATTGTAATACCAATCAGACATGATCAGTCTGCTGGGCAACCTTGGTTGCTTCTCCAACAAAGAAAGTTACATAATGAAAGCATATACTGCTTCGGGATAGCATCTCCAATTTGGAGCACAAAATATCTACTACGATGGTCCGAGATATCGCTCTTTCTCAATAGAAGAGAGATTTGGTCACATTGCGATTGTCACAAACTCAAACGCCCGTTAACGAAATATAAAAAAATCAGCTTCGTTGATTTTATCCTCTTTACGTGTTATCCTGCCGCTGCCACTATGTATTATGCAATAGTTTTTGAAGCTTCACATGGTATTTAAGACTACTCGCCACATGAGTTTTTCTGTTCAACTCTGGCATTAATGCGGTGTAAAGACCAGTTAAACATGGTTTTCCGTCACCTGTTGTATACATCGTTGACTAAACATAATGTACACAGTGCAGCACCCATGTTTCTTCTCATGCGTAACAATAACCGACTTGATTTTCTGATCAAACTCACGCCTGCATGACGTGTTTGCATCTTCTTTTGAACCGTGGAACAAGCAGAGAGGGTACAGTATAGAGTCATGCTACTAGGACACTAGCGCAAAGATAAAAGAAGTTTTCTTAATATAAAGATATTATGAGTAAGGTTTAACCAGTAAGACATGCTGTAGCAGACTGATAAATGTTAATATTGCGATTGCACGATACATAGCTGGTTATGTTCGAAGGGTATGAGACTCGTTCCTTGCTTTCTGCCATTATAGAATGGCGGGGCTGAGGCCGATTCCATGTGCTACCCACGCAGCCATTTTGTGACCCACAAAACTCAACTTTAGAATTCTATGCAAATGTCGTTGATGATGTAATGGACGAAGCAATGAGAGTATAACAAAGAGGTGGGGCTAGAGGAGGGTTCGGAAACACGCGGAAGAATGCTGAGACACAGAGAGCACATCATCTCTTTTGTTTACAGTATTGATGCTGTAACAGACATTATGCAGTGTTTATGTAGCTGAAAGCATTTATTTTGGCAATGATCAACGATTTGTTTCTCGTTGATACAAACCTTATATGTATGCAGTAGAGAAAAAACAGTATCACAGTCTCTGCATGTAGAAGGTTAGTCGATGGATCTCTTTCAAATTTATTAATCAACATAATTGTGAGTCTATGTGAGCGAGAGCGTTACCATCGCTATAATAATAAACCACACACTATATATAAGAAGCTACGATAGTGTACACGCATGTAATGGTATGATGTGTGTACTAAAACTTTGCAGTAAAGAAACCAAAAGCCAAAATTGACGATTTTGCACAGTTTCGATATCTTTCAGTTATGTCGAAATGGAACAAACTTACATACCATCGTCTCAGTTTCATTATAATGCTGCCATTGCTGTTTTACAACATAGAATGATAATCGGTTTTAATTTCGGTAGTTTAGGCTTGCATAAGTACTGCGTCAATTCAACGCCATCAATCTGGCTTTAGGGCGGTATACACTCTTTTAATGTCCTTATTGTCACCGTCAACGCATTCAGCCGTTGATAGATAGTGATTTTGCTTTTTTTGGTTTCTTTTTTGATGTATGTATAAGCTTCTGCGTCAGTGTTCTAATATCAACGTTTAAGCAAAAATGCATATCAGCATTTGTGTTTTGCTTTGTCTTATCATAGGTGGTATGATGATACTAGACTTTATATTGACTATATAACTGAAAATTATATAATTCATTTTGATACAAACTTTTGATATAAACTCTCTAGTTCCAGCGTCGTAAACGGGTTGTCTATAGTCTATGTATGGTGATAAGCAGCATTTTACTAAGTATCTTCGCTGTGTCCAAAAATAACTGTGCACAAGACAGTTTTGTATAGATATTCGTGGATCTAATCTGTGTGGTTTTCTGGCACTTCGCTGGCGACCTCAATGAGTGTGCTCTGTGTCGAGCTTTGGCACTCGTTTATCAAGTTTATACTTGCCTATTATCATATTCGCTGTGATTGAGGATAAGGCTGGGTGCAAGCTTGGTTTCGTTGCCAATATTGCCCGTATGTTTAAACCTTCGATGCAGCGTCACCACCGCCACTCATCTTCACAAGCTGCAATAACAAAGACTGCCGCTTGCTCTAGAAATATCGTACACTACAGTCGGTCAAACATCCATAAACTTGCTTTTCAAGAAGCGTCTAGCTGAACTTGCAAAGCTACATTTGAGGTGCCCGTATATCTATTATATGTATGTTCTTAAATCCCGTGTGTGAAGTATAACACACAACCTTTACTTTGCACAGGACGTCTACTCATATCATAAAACGTAAGGAGACAATCTTTAACAACAAACTATTAAAACTTACCCTTTTAGCACACACCGTGTATCAGCACACTCATTCAGTAGGTAAATCGCTTATCATAATGATAATTTTTTTTTTAAATTTGCTGTCTTCGCTCAGCAACAATGGGTTTACAAGCGGTAGGTACATACGGGTTACAGAAAAGTTGACACCTCGTGCTAAAGTTGATATGCAACTAACCTGAATGCATACAAACACACAAAGAAGCATCGTGGACATCTGTTTTATGTGCTTTTAGTGTAACCGTGCTCTCTGTGTGATCGGAGAGAGGAACGATGCACAATTGAAAAGTACACGTCCTGGCCTTTCAGCTTTTCTGACAGTTGAGAGAGCACAGCGTCACCAACGTACAACAGCAACAGCATCCCAAAGTTTACTCTTCAATCCACTAATGACAAACTGCCTGGTCTTCAGCCTAGAGTTGCACTCAACTCGTGGCGCATCGTCCCTTACGATCGTACCTTGTTGTGCAATTTTAAAGACGCTATTACAACTGAAGAAGGGGCCTTCATGTAGATCAAGAACATTTTGAGCCGCATCGGCACAACTTCAAACACAGCTTCAACAGGGATCAGTGCTTCAACAAGAAGAAGCTACTGGTGACGCTGTTGTCAATGGCGAAAACAACAACAGGAGCGACAACAAAAGCAAAGGCAGCATGGTCATTGAGGTACTTTTCGCCACCGAGGATCTGCGAACCAAGGCAATACGAGGCGATATTCAATACCAAGGCATGTCATACAAGCCTCTAACAACAAGCACGGCACCTGTCAAATTCATTGTGATCTCCATATCACAAATGGCGCTTATCCCAGAAACGAGCGTCGGGCGATTTACCGACACTGGGTGACCACGATTCTAACCAGATGCTCAGGCGACAAAGCTCTCTGAACCCGACATCTTGCATATCTGGCTGTAGACAGTTCAGGCAGACATTTATCGCGGTAGCGGTACTGTCGTGCTCCTTGATTATGATGAGCGTGTCGCGGATTTGAAAGGTAACACGCGTTCTTACATGAACGAGCCATGTTATCCAAGCCCAAAATGCAATGTCCAGCTTAGCTACACGTGTTGCAGTTGATGCAGGAGTCTTGATGATCACAACAGTGTTGATTGCGCTGTGGATACATCGCAACAACAAGATGATGGTGATCATTACTCACACCAGTCTTCTGCAACCACCAATTCTTCAACAAAGCCAACCACGCCCGCTCCTAAAGTTGTGCCAGCAACAGCATCATCATGTCCTACTACTCCTGCTACATCTTCTTCAACCACTACTACTTCGGCACTGATTGACCTAGGATCAGACGGAAGGTCAACGACAAGAAAGAAGGCAGAACCACAGAAAAATAAACATGACGACAATGATAGATGCTTACGAAGGTCTGCGAAGCGGATACGATAGTTAACTCCAAACACGAAAAAAACAGGTTGATCTGAGCTCAACCCATCGTTTTTCCTTTATGTTGTATAAAACAAAAATAAAACAAAGCAAAAAATAACCACAACCAAACTCGTACTTGTATATTAAAACCAGACGAATAGGAAACAAATAGCTAATCGTTGTTATTTTTAAATTCTTTTTTGCGTGTTTTTAGGTGGTACTTCATACTAATTTTTTAGATTTTGAAAGAACGGGATAAGCTTTACGATACCACCGTCTTCGTCTTGTTAGCGGTCGCGTATTCTCTGGTCCGTTGCTGTTGGTATTGCTGCCGTCTGTGCTGGACATACGATCTGGTCGACCACGAGGGTTGTGCCATCGATGATCAGTATAGACCCAACCCTTTTCGTCGCATTCAATGATCGACTGTTCAAAGGACATAATTTCAAGTCAATCATATGCATACTTTCTTTAAAGTTATTAACCGATGTATGTATGTGCACTTACCACTATAGTGGCAATTAACAATAATTGGCATCAAGGCAATACAGAAGAAACAGAAGATGTTACATGTCAATAAAAGGCAAATTCTTATTCGGGTAAATTAAAGCTTACCTATTCCAAGCTGTTCATCCGTCCATGGCCCTGTGATGTCCAATTCCCAGCCAGTTTCGCCCCACTCATAGCTTGCTGGCGCAGGCATCTCGTCCTTGCCTGGCAAGGGCTCTGAACCAGTCAAGTTGGACCACCCAGCGCGTTCCGAGCGCAGCAGCTAAACAAGAAAGAATAATAAACAGAGGCTTGTTTTAGCCCTTTCCGCATTGTCTCTCTGTCCCTCCTTATTTTCCAACAGGCATACACGCATGGCAAGACATGGCGTGCAACAGCAACATACACACACAGCCATTTTTCTCACACTCACATAAACACACAGGACTCACGAAATATACCCCCCCAAGACGCAGATAAAATCTCTTTCTTTTTTCTTACCTGAGAAGTATAGCCACTGCCAGCCCACCATCGTTGATTTTCATACACTGAAACCTCCACAGGCTTAGATGACAAAGAGGACAACGACGACGTCTTTCGAGTGGCAAACGTAGCAAACACCAGTTTGTGTAGAACGTCCATAGCGGTCTGCATTAATTCGAGCAGAAACTGCATACAGACTTCGGCGGTCGAGCCAACCCAAGTCTTGTTGACCAAGATCACCAGACCGATCAGCATGATAACCCAGCGACCGAGTACCCAGAACACCACTGATGTTGCCATGGCGCCCGCAGCAAGTAGACGATACGATCCGGGCGACAGCCAAATGTGACCGAGATGGTAGGCAATGTTGTCATAGATGCGGATCAGGAACAGCATGCTCTGTTGTGTGCGTTCCAAGTTGGCATAGTATTCGGGCGAGTTCTCATCGTAGCGAGGCGTCAGTGCTTGCGAGGCGGTGGTGGTAGACTTGACGCCTACGCGGATATACAGTCCTAATACCAACGCAGGTGGAACAACAAGGAGTAACGAAGGGTATAAACCTAATTAAATAAGTCATTTAAAGATGGATCAGTTTTCAATTTCTCTTGCATGTTATTACATACTTTTTAGAAAAAAATGATAATAGGAATGATCATAGGAATAAATGCAACTTTACATAATGCAATCCATAGCATGACGCAGCTGGCTGAAGAAAGGGTATGCTTCCAGGCATAAATATCATAAATCCACTCGGTAAAGTTGAACAGTGCTCTGGATCGAGCAACAACTCGAGCAAATGCTTTTGCAGTGGTCTGGGGACTCAGCACACCGTATTGGTTATTGCTGACGATTTTCGATGTCACTGGAACGGCCTGGACGATGGTGTTTTGGACGTGTTGCTTGAGGGATTTTCGGTAGGCTTTGACGGAACTGCTGAGGGTAGGAGAAGGTCGATGTGCGTGGTCGTTGTTGTTGTTGTTGTTAAGGGTGGTAGTAGTGTTGGAAGTAGCGGTTGAAAAGGTGGGTGAACGTAAAGCTTCAGTTGTTGTGTCTACAGCAGGCGGTGTTCGCTTTTTGTTGTTATGGTGGTTGCTATGGCTATGATTGCTGCTGGCATGTTGTAAAAAAATGTCGTCCTGGTGCATAGAACCCCGTGGGGAAGTGTATTTTGATAACGATTCCGCTTCGGAATCCGTTACTGAAAGTGAGTCCGGACTGATTCGACGAGGCGGTCGACACTGAACAACCATTTTACTGCATTCTTCGTGACAATTATATCCGCATTCTGGTAAAACAACAATACAATTATTTCATTTCTATTTTTTTTATTGATACTAATATTTATCGTATAATTTTTCGGTGAGTGAGAAAATGGAGACAACTCTGCTTACCAATGCAGTGAACACCTTGGCGCGCTAGACCCCAGAGTAGTTTTTCGCAATAGTCGCAATAAACAAGGCCCTGGAAGTTTTTACGTTTGAATCGATGGAATTTGGTCGCAGATGGCATTTGTTGTGTTTAAAATGTGTAATGCTCTCTCCTTGCGTGTGGGGTAGTGTGTGTGTGGGGTGGGTATAACTTTACTACTTTTGTGGTTTCGTGTGTCGCCGAGAATAATAAAAAAAGAAGCTCGCAGCTCCACACAACAAGGCGCAAAAAAAAAGGAAAGAAAAGAGAGAGGGAGACTTTGTCTTACTTGAGCAACACGTGAAAAAAAAGAAATGAGTAACCGTAAAACAGTTTTTCCGGTAACATATAAAATACCATTCTTCACACGTCATGCAAAACTTTAAATATGCCACTTCAGTCTTTCTTTCTTTCATTAGAGAAAGATAAAAAAAACCACGCCACGTAATTCAGTCATTTACCCCATCGACTTTTTCTTTCTTCTTTGCACTGTGTTGACTTTGGTGTTGCATTGAAATGGGCAACATGTCGCTAAGGGACATACAAGTGATAGACAGTTTTTGAGCCATAGCCCATTACTAATACCAGAAACATATACCTAGGTACAGGGCAACACAAGCGCCCCGTGTCTTTTTTTCCCCTGTTTGTTCCGCAAAGCAAAAGCAAGGATCCCATCTCTTCTTATGCGCCTACAACCACTCTGTCTTTCCCAGCCAAATCCTTCCACACTTGAACGTCGTTGAGCATCGGTTTCATCATCCGCTTTAACGACACAGCTTGATGAGTTCCTCCGAACTCCATCGCTAGCCTTGGAATGGGTATCCTGGTGGTTGTAGTTATAGACGACTCTCCTTTTCCTTGTCGTTGGAGCTTTGATGATCGCAGTAATAATCCATTGCTTGCCAACTCCACGATTCGTCGATGAACAGCCATACCGTCTTCGTCAGCTACCAAAGCGCGTACGTCTTCCCACTGCTTGACATCCGGATCCAAGTCCTTGTAATCGTCAAACGTGATATAGGGCGGATTGGATACGATCAGATCGAACGGATCCATCCGTTGCATTGCATCTGAAAACACGTCGACTTGTTGAAAGTCGACATGGTTTTGTATCAATGACTTGTTGTCATGGTAGTTGTGTTGGGCTAGTGCTATGGCATCGTCGGATATGTCGGTTGCTATGATCTGCGTACGATGAGGAGGTAAATGAGCCGCCAGCGCCAGCGCTATACATCCAGAGCCGGTGCAAATGTCTAGCACACGGAATGGTCGTTCTTGTGCCCCTTGGCTCTTGGCTTTTACATGCGGTAGAAGGATATCAATCAATCGATGGACCCATTCTTCTGTTTCCCATCTAGTTTTACAAAAAAATTACACTTAATGGAATGGAATAGAGAAGAGGTAAAGCCAAGTAGGATGCAACTCTTTTTTTTTTTAGTTTCTGTACCGAGGAATCAATACCGGGGGTCGTGTCACAATTTCTAAATCACCAAACGGTTGTGTTCCCAGGATATATTGAAGCGGCTTGTGTCGGACCACACGATCGTAGACATGACGATCTAGCAATGTTGGATTTCGTGTTTTCTCCTTAAGCCATGTTAGTTGCCGTCTGGCTAGCGACACATCATTATCACATGCAGGCAATAGTCGACGGATCCATCGTGAATCTTGATGTCTCCACAATCGACGCGGCATTTCTTTTCCAAATCCTAGTTTTTCTGTGGAACTGAGAAAAGCAACAGCAGCAACAACAATGGAAAGCGGGAACAAATGTGGAAATTGAAGGGTGGCGTTGTTGCTATGTATATTTTTATATAAGAAGGAGAAAGATATATATATATATTTATTTATATGAGAAGATGGTCGCTTTACGAGTGCGGGTGGTGCATGCGTGTGTGGGTCTTAGAGATATACACACAGAGAGAAAGAGAGAGTGTGTGTGTGTGTGAGAAAGAGATATGTGTGTGTGTGTCGAGAGGGGTAGTGTAGAGAGAGATATGTATCCGGGAGGTCTTTCTAAGACGACTGGCTATTGGTACTGGATGTTGACTGGAGCTTGGATATATCGATACGATCAGGTGCACTTGCAGCGCTGCGTGCCCACTTTTCCAAATCCACCTTTTCTGAAGCAGCATTTGCCAAATACTCGTGGTTCTAAACAGACATAGTGGATTAATGAAAACAGTACAGCACAATCGGCATGCTTCTAGAAGCTATACGTACTCTTAAATCGCTGGGCGTCGCCCGCTGTTGTACGTCCTTGACCAAACTACATGATCAACATCATCTCATGTAAGTAAACTATCACCAGCCCACATGTTTCTGCCCTGGATAAGAGAGGCATCTTACCATTTATCCACAAAATCAACCAGGACATCAGGGAACCTGTTGGGAGGGAACGACGGGACAGGCTCATTGACGATATGTTGGAGCAACTCAAAGATGGACAGTGGGTTTCCATCTGGCGGGAACGGGAACCGGGCCAGTGCCAGTTCCATCAAGGTGATGCCGAGTGACCATACATCGGATTTGACAGAGTACGGCGATCCCATAATACGTTCCGGCTATAATATTACAGAAAATAAAACCGGGAATAATTTTAATAATCTACCCCCTTATCCTCTCCTTATAGACTAGTTTCACAACTTCAACAACGAAAACGGAATATAAGGCTTTCAGATGTATAAAACTTACACTCATGTAAGAGCTCGTGCCGACAAACGTATCTGCAACTGAATTGATGAGTTGTCCGGATACGCCAAAATCACATAATTTGATCTGTCCTAACGAGTTGACCAGTACATTGGATGGTTTCAAATCTAGAAATTCCAGTAGTATATAGATGAGCAAAAACCATCCTTCCGTCATCATCATCATCATCATCCTGTCCCGACTTCTTACCGCGATGAATAATACGGTGCTCGTCATACAAATAAATCAAACCGTCTACAATCTAATAAAAAAGCCCTGCCAATCAGCCAATTATGATCCCACGTTATTTATTCCCTTTGTAATTTTGGGAGGGGTGATTTGGATTAATTACCGCATAAGCAATTTTCTTTAATACATCCAGGGGAATCGGCCCATGCTTTTTGTAGATTCGGTCGAGTGAGCTGACAGAACATCATCGATTAGTATATAAAGTAGTGTCAATCTTGGACAAATACTGAACGCCCGCATAGACATCATTCTTCGAGAAAGAAAGAAAGAAAGAGACACGTACCCAATGTCCATATATTCCATGCAGATTGAAATGTCACCACCGTTCATGAATGCGCCGTAAAAGCTCACAATATGTCGAGAGTTGCAATCATGCATAAACTGAAGCTCCCGCATGATTTGTTTTCGAACATTGACGTTGGCTTCCACGTGAATCACCTGATTATAGTTGATATTAGACACATTACATAGCCCAAAAGAACGTGCACATTAATAAACCATCATCATTTTCATTAACCCTAAGAGTGAGAGGGAGAGGCGGGAGAACCAGTGAAAGAGAACAACTAGTGGCTGGTATACAGCAAGTGCTGATAATTGATGATGATAGCATATCTTTAAAAAAGAGATACATTACCTTCCTCGCCATAACCGTGTTGGTTCGTACGTGTAGCACTTTACATACAGTTCCACCATTGCCTCGGCCCAGTTCATCGATAGTCTTGAAATCCTCGGGACGCAGATCCAGCCGCAACTCGAGTCCAATCTCCAAATCGCTCAGCTGCTCACATAGCTTACTATATTCCTCCTCGAGTCGTCGTGCTGATGACCGTCGTTTGTCAGGCACTTTGGCTATTGGTGCTGGTGCCCCTGTATTGCTCACAACCACAGGTGAGTTCTCGAGTGTCAAGTTCTTAAAGTTGCGTTTCTTTCGCAATGGCATGATGATTTAATGACGAGATGAAGAAAGTACAAGTGGGGAGAGATGAATTTAAAAGAAAAAGAAGAGTTTGAAGTGTGCGTGCTAGCTCCCCTCCTCCTTCTACTCCTCCCTCCCCCTTTCTTACACTTTTTTTTTTGCGTTGCAATCAAAAAAAGTAACCCAGCGAGCTCTCATCAGTCGGAGTTAGGCCCTCGTTTGTAGAGTTACACAGGTTGTTTTCAAAGCAACACCTTGAATGTGGTGCTGTGTGAAAACAAAAATTTGAAGTGCTGTCCGTTATTCTACCACGCACACAGCAATACAAGTCTTTACATAATTATGTGCAGTCGTCACACTGCAGAGAGGTCTTCTGCAACGACAATCACGTATGATAATGATGGTAATAAGCACGTTGCTTAATGAGTGCTGATCCAAATCTTTGGCTCGCTCATATGTACCATCATCATTATTGCCACCAACCCCTTCCTCCCCACGTCTCCGCTGACACAGCTCATCAAGGGCCTTGTTACACTGATCACTTTTATAGTAATTAAATTGACTCTGACAGGTAAGAATACAATCACACATAGTTTGTCTAATATAGCGGAGCACGCGTATGGTTTTTGTTATTGCAGCAGATAAAGAAAGCAGGGAAGGAGAGATAATAAGAGGGAATGCTTCATATGTGTAAATGTATGTGTCTTGTACTTATATGTGCGAAGGTAATGCGGGTTGGGAGATGAATTTTTGTCTGTGTATGTGTATGTGTGTGCGAGTGCGGGTATATCGAGGGAATTAGTATGTAAGCGCAGTAGTATAGCAGTATCATCAACAATCATCGTCAGTGTCGGGTAGCATGTACAGGACGAGGAACTGATTCGTGGTGTGCAGCTTCTTCTAAGCCATACGTACCGAAATCAAGTACTTCTAGATAAGTGATATTGTTACTAGAAACAACAGATAAAAACATTTTAGCACACATCCCTTTTAAAACAGCCAGTAAAGAAAAGCAGTTTGTACCTGTGGATGGCAGCTACACATTGTCGCTGATCAAAGGCAACTCGCCAAACACCTGTCGCATATGTGACAAAGTCCTGCAAATGCTTGCCAGTCTTGACATCCCACAGCTTGAGTCCCCCTTCAGAACCGGATATTATCTTTTCATTATCGTGTTGAAAACACGTAATTGCACCTTGATGGCCCAGCAGTGCATGCATACAGTCTCCGCCGGGTGACCAGACTCTGAGTGTGGTATCCGCTGCTGCAGAAACGAGGTGTTCATCCGAGAGACCTAGCAGACCGACGAGAATCGAATGACCATCCAGGGTGCGCAAACATTGGCCTGTTTCCAACGACCAGATCTTGACGTATGCATCCATGCTGCCGCTCATGCACTGGCCCCGTTCATGGTCAATCACCACCGAATACACCTTTTCGCCATGGCCCTCCATACGGTGGACCAGGGTGCCTTTTGCCAGATCCCAAACACATACTTTTCGGTCGTAGCTGCCACTCACGAGAATATTGCCATGCGCTGCGATGGCTCGAACAGAATTGGTGTGACCATTCAGTGTGTACAGATGATAAGGATTGGCACCGTTGCCATCATATGGAGGATCGTTTTCTGGATCTGGCAATCGCCATACACGCAGCGTAGAGTCGCGCGATCCAGCAATAATTAACGGATGCTGAGGCTCGTTGTTTTCGTTTGGCATGACGATTTGTAAGCAACGAACCGTCGATGTATGGCCGTGAAAGATGTGCGTGCACTTGCCCGTCAACAAACTCCAAACCCGCACCGTCCGATCCGTAGATCCGCTCACAAGCGTATTGCCAACATGCTGCAATGCCCAGACACCACCCTCATGACCACGCAAGCAACGTCGTCGCGTCAATGTCACTGCGTCATAAATGTTGATCACCGAATCATCCGCTCCAGACACAATCTTGTCATGATCCACGGAAAGACACGTGACCACATTATGGGGATGGCTGATCAATCGAGCAGCGCGCGCACGCCCCTTGCGCCAGTTTTGCCGCAAGGTATAAAGGCGTCTGTAGCGCTCTTTGAAAGGATTCGTGATCGTGTAATAAGTCTCCTTATTCTTATTCTTTGGCATCACGGAGGCCGCCGCCGTTCCACTGCCACGGTACCGAGAGGCCCATGGATCGTCATGAGGGAATCCGTCCTGGATCATCCGGCGTTTCCACAACAGCGCATCGCCGTTGATCAGGTCACGCCAGGACCGGCATACTGTCGAGGCTCTGCATAAGGTGTGTACGTCTAGATTGGATAGTACGCATAACGAAACTTCTTTCGGTAGCGAGGATAGAAAGTCGCGTCGGAGAGTAGGAATAATCAGTGAGCTGATGAGTTGAAGGGTATCTGTAGATGATCGGTTCAGCAGTTCCATAAGAATCGTGCTCTTCTTGCTAGGCTCCAACTCGTCAAATGCTGCGACCATGTCTGGCATACGACTGATATCGTGCAAGCTGGTGTGTCTTGGAAGAACAACGTTGCTGTTGCCGTTGTTGTTATTGCTGTCACCATAATTGCTGTTGTTGTTGTTGTTGCTGTTTCTACTGTTGGCCCGAAATCGTTTGGATGGTCTCAACTCGGATTCATCGTCATAACCATCTTCGACCGGTCGTTTGCGATAAAATAGACTGTGAATGCATGATATGAAAGTCTAGTGTTGAATAGTAAAAAAGGTCTGGTTAAAATAATATTCACTTCCATGGCCGGAGTGGGAAGAGATTTAACACTCCTTGCCGCCATTAAAAAAAAAAAACCCAAACACTCGATATACACGAGTGCCTGCTCAAGTGCTCGCCATAATCACACTTGAGCTAAAGAAGCAAACCTTACCTCAAATGACGGCCATTTTGCTTTGTTCACCGTATCGTCAGTGGCATAGGACCGTTTGGTTCCATGGTCTTGATCATTCAACTGTTTGAAGGTCATGGGCTGCTGGTGAAAGGTTGTTGCTGTTGTCGTTGGTGTGGTTGTGACGGACTAGTTTTCAAAGACACGATGCAAATAAGAATTCATAAGCATAACAGACTACATGTAACAGGAAATAAGAGAATTTCGAAAACAAACCTCATCAGGTTTCTCTGTTTCAAATGACGAAATCGAGGAACCAGAAGCGGAATTATTGTTCATTGCTTTTTTGTACAGATTAGCTCGCCACCATGCACCGGTTTGTTATAGGAGAGAGGTTGGGTGGTGGAGAATAGATATGGAAAAAGAAGGCTTTCGTTGTGGAAAGGGGTCCTGCAAATTGGAAAAAGCCCAACGGAACTTGAAAAAATGGCACGCCTTGGAGAGAACTGATGGGTCAACCCCCAACAAACAGAAAGAGAAGAAAGAGCCTTGTTTGTTGGAAGCAGCCTAAAAAGGAGGGAGTCCGATATATGCGGGTCGAATAGATTACATTGTTCTAAGCACATCTCGTAAGGTGTGCCATCACCACTTATCTTGACCTCAGAAGATAGCAGAGTGGGATGTTCATGCTTCTTGTATCTTCCTCTCCCTCCCCCGCCCCGCCAACCCCCGCCAGCACAGAAAAGCAGGTAATGCAGCAGCGGGATAGACTTGGGGTAACACAAGGCATTGACTGTTTGTTTTTGCTCCTCAGTCATCTTCTATTATCTACAGTCCAAGTGACCAGTGGTGCGCTTTTTGGCTGTCATCGGTCGGTAACAGTATTTTGGTTACAGATTCTCTCCTATCAGCCAGAATCCCACTAATGGACCGCATTGTAATGATCGTGTAGGTGCGTCCTATCTTCTATGCTTTTTGCTATGTTGTTGCGCATACTGTAATAACCATTGTTTTTCAGTAAGTGCGCTGCTAGGTATCCACATATTCTCATCTAGCTGTCATCGTGAGTATTGTCATTAGCTAATGCTTAACATATAAAAATTAAGAAACGAATTTCCATAAATGGCACTTGATTGTTACCTACCCTCCACACCACAGTATCGAGATCAGCATTTTTCCATATTCGATGACTGTATTGCTTTCAAGCCTTGTTTAAATGATGAGTACATTGATTATTCACAAAATAAACTAACGTAAAGATTACTCGGGAATGAGAGAGTACTGCCATATACTGCTTCCTCGCTGCTGAGACAAAGTGGGGAAGAGGATGAGCAGATCCCCCGGATCAATTTGCTCCGATCGTCCCGGGAAATCCTTTCTTGTTGGCCTGAATAATCAGGTGTATGCTATATATAAGCATGGTGTCCATCCTTAGGCGACAGAATCTTTGCAAAAGACTTGCATTGGGCTACGGATGTGATATATCACTTGCCACCACAAACAGCACGACATAGTAAGACATACATACAGTACAGCGAGCCAACAAGAAATGCTTGGCATGAATAAAAGAGATATGAAAGAGTGCGATGTTTGTAATCTGTGATAAGTGTATTTGAACAAGAGTACTTTCTCGTTGCTACATAGACGGAGACATTAAAGTAAAAGATCGTTTCATCTTTATACTGCTTGCTCTAGGCTGTTGCATTGTGCAAAAAGCTTCTTGTAGAGTCCATAACAGGCAGTAACGGAAACAAGGTTAAACAGGCGTACCGACATCATAGTGGGCGTTTAACTCTTGAATAGTACATATCTGGTTGCACACGTTAACACCACACACACATGCTCACGCACTCTCTTCTCTCTTTACTTTCTTCTTTTTCTTCACTGGGTCTCATTACTTTGGCTCTCTTCGACTCTCGCCAAACCAACCCCCTTTTATCCCTCTCTCAAAGTGTACCTTCTTGATCTTGATAGTATACTTTTTCTTCCCCTCGTCTCAAATGAGTTACTTTTGTCACTCTTGTCAAGAGCAAACAGACGTTATCGCGTCCTCTTACTTGGCATGTCAACAATGCTTCTCCGACTTTGTCGAAGAGGTAACCTTACAACGACAAAGTAGTGAAGTCCGAGCTGTGGTGTAGTTCTTTCTAAAATGATTACTGGCTTTTCTGATTGGTGTGGCAACTTGTTTAAATAGATTGAGCCAACACATACTGATCGAACTTGGAGCGATGAGGATGAAGCACTTGCGTCGTTGTGGAATTATGTTTTTCGAAATGGACTGGACGATTCGCCTATTCCTGGTGCTTATCCTCGTCAAGATAGCAATTTTGACGACGTCGACGATCTACACGTCGCTTCGAGTGACGAGAATTTTCATTATGCTTTTGCTGGGTATGCGCCAGAAGAGGATCACGACGAAGAGGAGGAAGAGGTAGAGGAAGAGAGCGAGTACCGAGAATATATCGAGCGAGCAACATATGATGACGGTGAAGAGGATGATAGCGATAATGATAGCGACTATGAAGAAACACAATCACCGTGGCCAGCCCACAGCAGCAATGCCAGTCAACATTACACTGACGATGACGACGATGACGTTACTTATCAAGATGTCGGCAGTTATGAAGAAGAAGGCAGCTTAGACGAGGGTGAATTTCTATCTATACGAGACGTCAATGAGGATAGCTATGCCGAATACCTGGACGATGATGACAATGGCGACGACGACGATGATGATGAAGAATATTCCCTTTTTTCATATGAACGAGCATATACAATAGATGAAAGAGTTGAAGGCAGGTCTTTTGTTCCCCCGTACGATTTATCAGACGACGATAGCGACAACGAGGAAGAAGAGGATGAAGAGCGAATTGATATGGTGAGAGCCGAAGAGTTAATGCGCGAATTGCTCATTGACGATGGCGATGATGAAGAATACGTTGATGGTTTTAGTCGCTCTGCTGTCAATGACTTGGCCGAATACGAGGATGCTCAATCGATCACCGAGATAAATGACTATGAAGGTGCATCCGAAGACTATCACGGTATGTTTTCATTTAGATATTCATGTTTAGAGGAGAGGGATAGAGCAAAACCAAATAATGAAGCCTACTTCCGTCTCACATAAACATGGACGCCACACGTACCATTTAATTCGCGGAACAGGATCTGGATTTGATTCATCGTTTGATCCGGCGTATGAATTTTCAACTTTGCTTAGGTGAGAAGAGAGAGGACAGAGGGGGAATTAGATTGTTTTTGATTTATCAATTAAATTGCAATCATTAGAATAATACGAGAACAGCATGAAGCAACATTCAGAGACGCATCAAATTGGTAAATCGGATGATCCATTTTCAAGTTGTATAAAAAAACTATTAATGATTTCTTTTCATTTCTGATATTTGCGTGATTGCATAGGGAAACGGGTAGACGAGATGTTGTAGGAGCGTCAGAGGATACGATTGCAGCGTTACCAAGGCATCGATTGGCTACTGGCGATGGCGCAACTCAAAATGAATGTTCTATCTGTCTGGATAACTTTGGATCCAGTGTTGATTTGGTCGATTTACCGTGCATGCATGGATTTCATGGTGCTTGTATTGAGAAGTGGTTACAAGTGAATGCGAGCTGTCCAGTATGGTATGTATGCTGACAAACCTATGTACTGACGATGAGATGCAACTCTTATAATAATTACCTTCTTTTTTCATACGTATAATTTATAGTCGATGTAGTTGCTCCTGATTATAATCATAGATCAGGTAGAAACAAGATACCATCATAGCAGTAAATAAGCATTATTTCCTCATCTCTCTTTTATCTCTCTACTTGTACATACATATAACTTTTGCATATATCATCCCATTCCACCCACGCACAACCAACATCCATCAAATCAATATCAAGCAAATAACAATACTGATTCTATCTATTGTGTTAAAAGAAGCAAGAGCAAATAGTGTACTCCTGAGTTGTGTGGTGGCAAAAAGAAGAAAAAAATGACCGAATGCTTATTGAATGTCATCGATCTGCCACGTGAACTCGCATGGCCAAATGAAAATTACTCGCATAGCCAGCTGTCTCAACTGCTGATTCATCCAGAATGCCGAATTGTAAGCTGAATTAGGAAAGATTTCCCCGCAGCATGACATCTTGACTTCTATAATTACAGTTGATTGCTCGTTTATCAAAAATACACTCTCTTTCTCGCTCTCTCTTTTTGAGAATTATGGCCACATCATTAAATAGAACTGAGAAGGAAGGTTAGTAATCACAATATTCCACTTTATTATCATTTACGTTGTTGATCACCTCAGTGCATCCTAAATACGATTATACATAGGAGCTGCCATGTTGTCCTTGACAGGAAGATTCCCAGCTGCCGTTGGTGATATGAACACGCAAAAGAAGCGTGTCTTGCAATACCTTCGTTCCCAGACATCCTTACTGGACAAGTATGTTTTAATGGCCCGCCTGCGAGCGACACATATGCACCTTTTTTACAAGATCGTCGTTGAAGAATTGCAGGTAAAGGGAATAGAACAGCGATTCGGGGCGAGTATCCTTCTCCCCACACTCACACTCACCTTACAATCTACTGCTACTACCTCCCCCCCACCATTATCTAATAACAACAATGCATAGAACATTAAGCTTGTGGCATTGTTGATAGGACAATCACTAATAAAAGGCACTGCTGCTTTGAAATGTTTACTATGATATAGGAAATGGCACCCATAATCTATACACCAACGGTAGGAACTGCCTGCCTTGAGTATTCTAACATTTACCCATTCCTTTCACCTCCCGGAGTCCCTGACGGACTCTTCCTGTCGGGCATGGATGATTATGAGACTTTGTGTGACACCATTCGCAACTACAACTCCTCCTCCGCCGGTTCCCCAGAGATTGCCGTCATTTCTGACGGCTCACGCATTCTCGGCATTGGCGATTTGTCATGTAATGGCATGGGCATCCCCATTGGCAAGTTACAGCTGTATGTTGCCGGTGCCGGTATAGACCCTCGCCGTACTTTACCTATATTGTTGGACTTGGGCACCAACAATGAACGTCTCCGGACCGATCCGTTCTACATTGGACAAAGAAAGCCGCGACCCGAGGATAACGAGGTAAATTTCTTCCCGCATTTTTGTAATATTTTACCGCTCATAACACAACTAAAAAAGCTCGTTATTATACCCTCTCTTTTTTTCTTTCATATCAAACAATCGCTTAGTTTTACGAAACCGTTGGCCGCGTGCTCAAGGCACTAAAAACAGTATATCCCAGTCTTCTTATCCAATTTGAGGACTGGAGTTCGGAACATGCTTTCGGGTTGCTGGAAAAATATCAGAATCAGTTGTTGTGCTTCAATGATGATATCCAGGTAAAAAAAATAAACGGAAAAATGTCCCGTGCTGGCTATTGCTTTTGTCTTCGGATTAAAAGAGCTTTTTCCGTGCTACTAATTTAAGATAACGGTGCTAACATCTATCGATGACTCAAGGGTACTGGTGCAGTGATTCTGTCAGGTATCATTAATGCTATCACACTCGCTCATACCGAATCTGGCGTGTCGCCTGATATTCATCGTATTATCTTTTATGGTGCTGGATCGGCTGCCATTGGTGTGGCTCGTCAAATTCAAAGCTATTTCCAGATCGACTGTGGTATGACTGAAGAGCAGGCTCGTCGTCATTTCTGGATCGTCGATAGCAAGGTATACACTGGAGGACTAGTAGCAAGAGATGGAGGGATGGAAAACTCACAATACGGGAAACTTTTATATGTTTAATTTTGGCATTTCTACTAGGGTCTGGTTACTTTGGATCGTGGTGATAAACTTCCTCAGCACAAGGTCTATTACGCGCGCAATGATAACGGTGGTCAACAGTACAAGAGTCTTTTGGATATTGTCAACTACATCCGTCCCACTGTGTAAGTTCTCCTCATCATACCGCTGTCAGTAAAAGCATGACCCAATACCATTATAAAGGTTGTGTGGTTAACAAAGCTCTTGATGATCGATTCAGATTGATTGGTCTCTCATCCACACCTGGCGCCTTTAACACCCAAATTTTAAACCGAATGGCCGAACTAAATGCAAGACCCATTGTGTTCCCACTCTCAAATCCATCTACCAAAGCAGAATGCACGTTTGCCGAGGCCATGCTTGCGACAGATAACAGAGTCATCTTTGCTTCTGGCACAGCCTTTCCCGCATACGCTATCCCAGAGACTCAAACCACATGCTACCCAGCCCAAGGCAATAACATGTACATTTTCCCTGGTCTCGGTTTGGGTGCCGTGCTGGCGCAGCCCAAAGCGATTTCCGATATAATGATATACAAGGCTGCCAAGGCTTTGGCAGCTTCATTAACAGTTCAGGAACGAAAACAAGGCTGGCTGTATCCATCCCTCGATAGAATCCGTCAAGTCTCTGCTATCATAGCAGAGGCTGTGTGCTGTGAATCAATTGAAGAAGGCTCGGCAACGAATGAAGTCAAGGATGCATTTGCAAAGGGTCAATTGCTTTCTTATATAGAAGATCACATGTGGTCACCCGAGCCCAAATTGCTCAAGAATAAAATTTAGCCAATGATGTCGTTAATGGAAACATTGATGTTATAAACAGAAGTGTTATGAATAAGGGTAAAAATGGAGGAATGTATGTTATGTATAGAGAAGATAATAGGATAATCATGAAGTGGATGTTTCTTCATACTCTCGTAAGCTTTGGCTCACAGCAACCTCCATGAGCTGGTGTTCTTCCGGAGACAAGGGCACGGGTACTTCTTGCTCAACTCCTTCGCGCGTTAATACTACGGGTACTGAAACACATGCATCAAATCGCTCGACATAGACACTGAGAACATGGATTGATGCTTCTTTAGACAAGGCTGATTCTGTAAGCCGTGTCAGGAAAGCCGAATGACCGTACCATGCTCCACCTTTATACTCTTTGATTTCGTTGATCCTATCTGTAATCAGAATCTGCTCCAACAGTTGTCGATGCACAGCTAAGTCAGGTATCGTATTGGCAGACTGCCCATCAACTGAGGCTGCTTGCCATGCAATGACTGGTATCTGACGCGTTCCCATGACATACAGATTCACCTTGCAATCGTTCCCAGTCTGGCTCATTTGTGAAACCCAATGTCTGGCTCTGGCGGTGTTCATGGCACTGCAACCAGCTCCAAACACACGTTGCACAGGCAAGTCGAGCGTTGTCTGCAAATGTCGGGTCAATATATCCACTGGATCAATGCCGATAATCATAATTGCGCGTGGTTGGATCGGTTGTAATGCGCGCGTAATGCTGTTGAGTAACTGTCGGCTTCGCATTGTATACTTGAAGTTTTTGTTTTCGTTAAAAGAGAATGGCAACGCTTTGAGCTTCTCTGTTTCCCATTGGGAACAATGACATTGCAAGGTTCCTATAGCAACACAAGTGCAAATTTATATATACCTGTAATGGAGATTCGTCATGACGCTTTACAACATCGGCTGTCAGCAAAATGACATCGGCTTGACCAGCTTCTTTGAAAGTACCAGTACGAACGATCGTTCTTGTGCCTAGTGCGGCTTGGGAAAGATCCAGGACTTGACCCTGTAAAATGTCTGTACTGATATCCACCAGCAAAATCTCGGCAACGGCACGGCGCAGGATGAGACTATAGGCGACGGTGCTACCTAGAGACCCTGCTCCAACGATGGCTACTTTGCCATGGCCCATGAATTTTAGTTGAAAATAGACAGTGAAGTTTGGCGAGGGCGTTATAGACCAGCAACGCTATTTACAACAAAGTTGGGCGACATTCCCTACTTGGATGATTTCATAATAATATAGCCACACGGCTCAGTTGCACCCGCATTTGTGGATCCGGGTCAGAAAAAGGCAAGAGGTGAGAGGGTTTGAGAAAGGTGGAGGGGGTTGTGCTTTTTTTGTGCGATTCTCTAAGCAGCACGGTGAATTATTTTGTTTCGCGCATCACTGTACTTTTTAAAGCAGGGGATGAAAAGCATTACCCAAATGATGCGAAACCTCAGTTTAATATAAGCTAAAAGAGGCATAAAGTAACCCTTGTTTACAGCTCTCTCTTACTGTTAGACGACAAAGACGCCGTAGACGAAAAGGAAATGACAAAACTGTTGGCAACTACAGCTCTGTTTGTTGGATGTGTATTCGAACTATTACTGCTTCTCACAGCCGAAGCAGCACCCGTTGTCCAGAGCTCATCAATCAGGTATATACTTCTTGTTTGTTTTTGATTGATACTTTTTAACACTGACAGGAGGGCCGTAATTGCTGTTACTAAAACAATTATTCGTGCTAGCCTTCCACTACGAAAGAAGACGAGATTACTAAGTACGCCAGAACGACATTATCGTGTTCTGGCCAAGTATGGCGCGTCATCAGCATCAAATCAAACAAGTGCTCGTGGCAGAGTCCATTTGAAAAGCGTCAATGTTGACGTTGAGGTATATACTTTTCCATTGAAGATAGATACGTATTGCTTGACACGAAAAAGCAAACAGTAAAGGTGTGCCATCAAAAGACTGATATGCCATTTTTGTATAAGTACGTTGGCGTTATCCAAATCGGCACACCACCTCAATCGTTTGAGATGGATTTCGATACAGGCAGTTCAGATATTTGGGTTCCTAGCAAAGAGTGCGAACGATGCGGTAACCACCCTTTGTTTTCCGATTTCAAGTCGTCCACGTTTAAACCTGCCAATGAAACTTCTTCGTCGAGCAGCAACAGCAATGACACTACTACTGCTACTACTGGTACAGGAAACGGTACAGACAACAGTGGTAGCGATGATGGCACATGGACTTTGCAATATGGCGACGGATCAGCTGTCCAAGGTATCAAGGGTTATGACACTTTGACTGTTGGTAATTTGACTGCCAAAAATCAGCTGTTTGGCTTGGCTAGCAAGGTATCTTCCCAATTTGCTTCAGATCCTGAGCTGGATGGCATTTTCGGTCTTGGATTTGCCAAGCTATCTTTGACGGGAGCCAAAAAATCGTTTGTCGAGAACCTAAAGGATCAAGGCGTGATTAAGGAAGCTGTTGTTTCGTTCCATTTGGGTGAATCCGACAAAGGCGGTCAATTGGTAATGATATTGATACAGCAGACGATCATTTCGGCAAACGTTATGCTCACATTCTTCACTTTGTCTATATAATTTACTGATACGAATAATTAAGCTAATTGGGGGCACCAATCCCGATCTGTATGAGGGAGACTTGACGTTCGTCGAAGTCACCAACGACCGTTATTGGGAAGTACCTTTTGGCGGTATCAAGGTTGGCAACCGCACCATCATGTCTGGCGGCGGTGGAATAAGCGTAGGATCAAACAGCAGCATGACCGCTATCATTGATACGGGCACCACGTTAATTGTCGTACCGCCCTCCATGTCGCGTTCAATCCATATGGCTATCCCTGGTGCTGAATACAACAGCACACTCGGTTGGCAAGTGCCTTGTGCTCGAGGTGCCAAACAAGCAAACAACAGTACGAAAACCAATGACGGTATCACGGCTCATCAGGACCAAGAAGAATTGATTGCTTTCCGCTTCGGTAACCAAGAGTTCCCTATTGCATACAGCAATCTGATCCGCGAAAAGGTCAACCCTGGCAATGAAACTCTATGCTATTCCGGTATCGCAGAAGCTCCAGTCCCAATGGTTATCATGGGCGATACATTTTTGCGAAGCTATTATTCCGTCTTTGACTTTGAAAAAAAGCGCGTAGGCTTTGCGAAATCAAAATAATCAATAATATCATTCAAATCCATATAGATTACCGTGTTACTAGTATTTATTTATCATAGAGTATATAATAAATTCAATGTCGACGTTTGTTTCCAGCACTGTTCGCCTTTTGCTGACTTGCTTTGATCTTGTCACGCACAGACATTTCCTTTTTGGATGGCTGTGTCGCTGCTTCTGCTGACTTGCTTTTCTTGGTCTTTTTACCATATTTTTGCAATAATCTTTCCTCTACATCCTCCAAGTCCCATTGATGAGATGTGATCAACAAATTTTCCTTTTCTGCCGAAAATAGCTTGGTGAAATCGGGTTGCTGGCCGGGTTGACCTGCACCAGGCATAGCGCCTGGCATGGAACCCATGGCAGCCATATCCACTCCAGCAGCTAGCATAAGGGAACGTATAATTATGAGCTCAACAAGTCGTAATTATATCCAAATTTCCACGATTAAAACGTCAAAGAATTGTTTCTCACCGTTGTTATCGCCTAGGATAAGAGCAAATACGCTTCCAAGACCAAACAAATTCAAAAAGTACCACGACAGCGACGAAACCCAGGTGACATCCATATCACGGGTATCCACACCGCTTTGCAACATGGTCTTGAAACGTGGTGTCAATGGAAATGGCAGCTTAACTAATCAATGAATCAATACGTCAGCCAGACCTCACCCGTATATCTTTTCTTTTATCCTTATGTATATCAACTTACTGACGACGAAACCCTTAAAGAAAAAGTTGATCCACCCCATGATAAGCATTTGAGGTACCATGTTGGTCAACTGTTTCTTCATGCCCTCCATCATGCCTTCCATCATATCGGGATCCGTCATTGGATTTGGCGGTGTTGCGGGGGCATTATTGTTGTTACCAGGCGCGTTCTTCAGATATCGACCTTCTTCAAATGCTTCGGCAAGGATAGCTTTTCGACTGCTGAAAGCATGTGCTGGGATATGATTGCCAAATGTTCGTAACCGCATACCACGTAAAAGTGCTTTTCTGTTATATGGTTGGCTGCATAAGTATCCCGTTTTTCATACGATACGCGCGTTTTTTCTATGGTGGAGCGAGCTTACGATTCACGGACGGCTTTAACTTGTGGCTTCTTTGGTTGTCCCGTCAATAACATCGTGATGTGATGGCGAAGAATACCGACGAGAACCATGACAATCATGATGGGAATCAAGACCCAATCCCGGATAGCTAAATTGTTGCGTAGGTTTAATTTTAAAGCTATTAAAATTGTGTACTATAGAAATCATACCAGGATCTAGGAGCATCTGTCTTTAAAGGAGCAGTGAATAAAAAAGTTAGTTCCAGTCGAATAGAAATGAATGCAATCTAAGCAATGCTGAGGGAACACGCTTACGAGTCTGCCATTTTGAGTTTTCTCTTGGAACAGCTGGACTGGTCCACTGAGCCGCCATATGTGGCGATATAAGAAATCCAAGCCCGACGACTCATTTAAATTCATTTGCAACCAGTCCCTTTGACGGTCTTTGCACTGTCAAAACTAAAACCAGACTCAACAATCAACGGAAATACGGAAATGCAAAACCCAACCAAAACAATGAACAAAGTCTCAACACTTAACAAGCGTGGTACTTTTGAAAAGTCAAGCACCATTTATAGAATAAAAAGATCGCAGCAAGTCGCGTTCTCTGACTCCCGTTTCGCAGACGCTGTTGACCACGCCACTGCTGCCGCTGACGATATTATAAAATAGCATCATGAGGTACTTAAACTTCGAGCTACAGCACATGGCATGACGGCAGACTCCAAAAGGGCTATGAAGGATGTCGACCTTATGATACAGCTTGCACCGTCACTAGCAGCAGGCTATGCTTGTGCGAGAAAATTACATTTGATGCGTGGCAAGCAGCGGCAGGCTATCCAAATCTATGAACAAGGACACACGACGATGAACACGGTAAAAGCGCTGTGATACAGCAAAGATCGCGATTTGATATCACTGCGAACTTGCAGTACGAGATTTAGTCATCGTCATGAAACAGTTACAAGCCATAGGCCACTTAGAAATGCTACGAGTTTTCAAAAGTTGGCACGAGAACCTGTGCGATTGCACACCAGCTTGGTCGAAAGTCAGACCACTTCAACATATAGGCAACCTCTTCCAATCGAGAAATAATCGCCGTTCGCATACGTCTTAAAACATATCATGTACAGATCTCGAGGTTATGAGATTGGGAAGCCCAGGTTTATGCGAAATGTTATTCTTGCAAAGGTCAAAGGCGAATCTATAAAAGTGCGGAAGTTCCTTATGAAAGGCAAGATATTGACACTAATCCATGCAAAAGGGACGGATCAATTTGATACTAGTGCTATATATTAATAATTGATGCACCAGGCAAATAGCATATTCAGCAATGTCAGGGCTTCTGGACGCCATGGCAGCTACAGCAAGATTATTGCGGGACTTTAGCATCCAGGTATATGGATGTAACACCCAGCAATTACCAACAGAGATTTGTTGTACTAGAATGTACTACAGAAACTCGCTATAAAAATCTCCATTGATTTTACAAAATCATTATATAAATGTGGATTGAATATATGCTTGATGATACCTAGTACAGTATAAGCATTGAGAGACTTCTACATAACCACATAGTATCAGGTTCGTGTATGATAGCATTATAAAACTTTTGGAAACACACATACATCTATTCTATGAATAATAACTTCATTCAAACCAGTCAACGCGGACAATACAAATACGGTCGCTCTAGCGAACCGACTACTACAAGCGCTAACATATTCCTACTGGTAGCAACCTGTGCTTCCCCATGAAATGCGACAAAAGGAAGTACATTAACTATCTACAACCCTTATTGGTCGTATTAACAAGGAAACCTTAGTGCACATCTAGAGAAATTTGAATAGGTGAGTATGTAATAATTATATAAATGTGGTTTTGTGTTATATATGAAAACAAAACTTTAATGGGTGATAACCACATAGGGCACAATGCAAAGAAAAAGAAAAATACATTTGATATCGTACATGTAGATATATGTATTGAAAATAAGAAGAAAACAAGGGATATGAGATAATGAAGAGAGATCTAAGAATGCTATTGCTACTACTGTTGTTGTTCAAACTTTGCTGTGGCAATTGCCAGCAGCTCGGAAAACTCGCCGCTACGTTCGCACATTTGTTTAAAAACACCGTCTTCCCGATTAATCAGGTTGTAGGGCGTATCAAATTCAATGACCTTACCATGGTCAAGCACAAGAATACGATCATAATCAGCAACTGTGCGGATACGGTGAGCGATACACAGCAAGGACGAGTCAACAAATTCTTCACGAATAGTTTGCTGAATCTTGTGATCGGTATCAAAGTCAACAGAGGACGTGGCTTCATCCAAAATGATCAGACTGGACTTTTTGACAAGGGCTCGAGCCAAAGCAATCAATTGACGTTGACCTTGAGACCAATTACTGCCGTTCTCCGTCACTGGAGAATCAAGCGTTACATTCTTGTTGTCGTTTGCGTCATTGTCATCGCGAAGGTCGATAAGATGTGATCGTTTCATAGCAGCCCAAAGTTCGGCTTCGTCGTGTTGGTCAAATGGATCCAAGTTGCTGCGCAAAGTGCCAGAGAATAGCACTGGGTCTTGAGGAATAATTGTGAGTCGTGAGCGCAGGTCTTCGAGGCCAATCTTGCTGATATCGACGCCATCAATGCAAATACGACCAGAGGTAGCCTCCATGAATCGGAACAAGGATAGAGTCAGAGTTGATTTACCTTTACAAAAACAAAAGAATTGCTTTGAGTCATCATGCGTTTTCATCTCTCTGGTTCCAGTAGATAGAAACTTACCACTGCCAGTTCGACCAACGATACCGATCTTCTCGCGAGGACGAGTTTCGAACGAAACGTTGCGCAACACAGCAGGACTGTCGGGTGCATACTGCATGACGAGGTCGTCCACTTTGATGGAACCTGCCTCGGGCCAGCTTGCAGGAGGACAGGTGGCAGCGATACGTGCTGGTGGTTCCTGATCAACATCCAAATACTCGTGGAGACGCTCAATAGCATTCATGTTCATTTCGTTGACAGCGTACATGCGGACGACCCCTATATTTTCGTATAACATAAAGTTAGCAATTCTATTTCTCTGATCAGCGGATCAATTGGAACGTAAACTCACAAAGCACATGGAATGTGAAGGTCAAAGCGTAGCTCAGAGAAAGACCAGCCATACCGGGATCAATCCAATCACGAGCCATGACCATGACAAGACCAGCACAAAAACCGACAAAGGAGCCAACAACTTCCACGCGTGCGTGAAGCCAGCGGTTCGTAGCCCACATCCACAAGAATGGGCGGTTGTTGTTATCAATACGCGAGTGATTTTCGGCAACAAAGCGATACTGTGACCCAAATGCACGGATAGTAGTGACACCGTTCACACTTTCGTTGAATTGCACGTAGATAGGACTACGGCTGACCGAGTTGAGACGCTTCATATCACGTGATGTTGCTAGATAGTAGGCACCGACCAACCAGTACAAAACGGCAATAAGCGTTCCGGGAACGACAAAGGCAGGTACGACATAGGTAATCAACGCGACAATGCAAAACGTCGACACGATCGAGTACAGCAGGAAGGAAAGCGAAGGGGAAACTTCTTGATCAATCGTTTCGAGATCAGACGAGAAGCGGTTGACAATGCGACCAAGAGGCGTTGTGTCAAAAAATCGCACCTTAGCATGCAGGATTCTGTCCAATAATTGCTCGTGGAGACGACGAGAAGCACGGATCGATCCAATAAACAAAGCCAACGAACGACCGGATGTAACAATAAGCGCAACAACACCGAGCAGGAAGTAGACACCAAGATAATACTTGACATCAACGTGTTCTTCCTTAGCGACCATGGGAGTCACATAATGGACGCTGAAAGTACCAGGCTCAGACGATGAACCAAGGTAAGAGCCACCTGAGAAAATACCAACACTGCTGCTGGTACTGTTGTCTCTGCTAGTATCATCTTCAGCTCCTGGTGGGTATGCGCTAGCCCAAACCTTAATCCAGTAATCCTGCATTAATACAGCTCCTTGTGCAAGACTGAAAAGCACCAGTATAATGACCCAGTAAGTGTATCCACCGGATGCGCCGATGTAGGTATCGTAGACTGACCATTTGACACCGCCTTCGGCACGAACTTCATCTTCGACAAGCTTGCCTGCGCCATCCTGCTGCTGCTTCTTTGATGATTGAGGAACAACCGGGATAGGTCCATCCGTTGCGGCTTCTTCCTTGGCTTCGTTCTGCTCTTCTTGGTTACGAGCGAGCTCTTCACCCAATACACCGCTCTTGAGCATGGATTGAGGATCACCAGCGCCAGCTACCTTGCCATCCTTCAAAGCAACAATGTAGGATGCACTCTTGAGGCACAATCCAACATGATGAGTAACAAGGATGATGGTTCGTCCGTGCACTTTTTATACACAAAAAATCCAGTTAGAAAGGTCCAGGTCGTTCTCTTTTACTGTAGAGGACAAATATATGTGTTGAGCTTACTCAATTCGCCAGTCAGACAATGTTCATACAAGTGCTTCGCAGTATGAGCATCAACAGCACTGAGACAATCGTCTAGAATAACGGTTTCGGCTTGAGAGTAAACGGCACGAGCGATTGCCACTCTATTGAATTGTTTTGTATGACAGTTCAACCATTAGTATAACAGCTTTAAAATCATGAGAAAAGTCGCAATTTACCTCTGCTTTTGACCACCACTGAGGGTAACACCCTTTTCGCCAATTTCTGTCGAGTCACCGAATTCCAGGATATCGAGATCACGAGTCAATGCAGTGGCATAGAGCACCTTCTCATAGCGTTCGGCATTATAGGGAAGACCAAAGAGGATATTGTCACGGATGCTGCAATTTTGTAACCAAGCAGTTTGTGCAACATAGGCAATTCCAGAAACCGCGCCACCCAAAGGACTCGTGCGAGTGGGAACAATGCGAGGGAGACGAACGCTGCCGCGCACACACCACGTCTCGCCCAAAAGAGATGCCAGCAGAGTGGTTTTACCAGAGCCGGTAGGACCACATACGATGGATAGCTTGTTGACAGGGAAAGACAAGTTGAGGTCACGTAGAGAAATCTTGCTCTCGCTATCCTGATCCGATACGTCAGGCTTTTCCCAGCTGAAGGCAGCATCGCCGACAAAACCAATTTGGGTACCATCCAAAGCTGAAGATGGTTCAGGAATCTCAACTTCGTCTTCATCCAAGAAGCTCTCGATACGTTTTGCGGATACATTGGCTTGGAGGACGAACGAAATGATCATGGGGAATTCGTCGAGAGCAGCACGGAACGTGTTAAACAAGGCAAGGGCAGTAAACGCAGTGGATGCCGTCAGCTTGTGATCCAGAGTGTAGATGTAGAAAACGGTAATCATGATAAGGATAGGAATGAGGAACCAGGCGTTCATCATATGCATAAACATAAAAAGACGAGCACGGATGGCTTTCAGTTCGGTTTGTCGAGCAGTCAGCACGCGTGTGCGGAACTCCTTTTCCCATGCAAAAAACTTGATGATACGAATCGCCGATAGCATCTCATTGACAATCTTGAGACGCTTGTCGGTGGCCGCCATGAGATCCTTTTGCAGCGTCTCGAATCGTTTGCTGACATAGAATGTGATAGGCTGCGTGAAAATCATCACCAAAACACCATACAAGGGAGCGGCGCCGAGAAGTTCGTACAGACAGTAGATACTGATGACGATTTGGATGGGGTATGAGTAGACATAGAAGCAGTACGCAATAAACTCGCCCAATTTTTGTGCATCCACCGAAAGCAAGTTGTTGACATTTTTGGAAGTTTCTCCATCCTTTTCGTCCTCAGCATCAGTAGCTCCCGTGGTGTCGCGGCGTCTCAGGGACTTGGAAAAGACCTCACCGATCACAATCGCTTGGATGCGGACACCGTTTGTGCGGCCAATGTACAAGGCCTGCTGCACGGCCAATGTCTGCAGCGCACCAGTAACGAATAGACCAATCACATACAAGTATGCGGTGGACACCGGTTCTTCGTTCTGATCGCCGTTTTCGATATACTTGATGATCTTGTTCAGGAAGAGAGGCGGACCAAACATACCAACTAATCAACCACGCGTATCATATATATGAGCACTCCCTGCATAACATGAGGCGTCTCCTTCGCTAAGGGTTATAAATATGAAAGAAACGTTACCATTCCACACTGCACAGTACAGGAACTGCTTGACAAAGGTCAATTTGTACGTTCTGAACAAGGACACCAGGATCGAACGGGTCTTGTGCTTTCGATAAGATGACAAGATGTTCTTTGCTCTATTCTCGGGAGGCAATTCGTTGAGATCCTCTGCGTTCAATGTACGTCTGTATCCTTCCTTCATCATTGACTCGACCCAGCTGAACAAGAACTGGGAATACAACGAAGCCCAGTTCTCCGTGGATTGCACGCGTCCCTGTAATCACATATAACCCACGACTCAAGAATCAGCCTCAAAGTTGTTACGCAGTACTATAAGAGAAATCGTGGTGGGTTTTCTTTACCGTATCAGCAACGACAGGTTCGACAGGGGAATGACGCTCTTCGTGGATGATGATTGAAAGGAGAATAGATGTAACACATGCGGTTAAGATTGAATGCACATAGCCCTCAACGGATATATCGGTATAATGGACAATATAGAAAGAGCGCAAGTCAACGAGGTTGATACAGAAATGGCCAAGGTACAGGAGATTGAGTTGGAAACAGATATCGTCTGCAACGGGCTTCTTGGACGTTGCTGTCAGCAAGATGTTGGCGATGGAGATCAACAGTGCATATCCCTACAGATATCGGTACACAATTTAAAACCAGTTCCAAGCCATCCATTACCCCTCATCCTTTAATCATTCTCTGATTTTCTTCCTCGTTTGCTCTTTCATGATATCCCGCATGTACTTACCCAAAAAATGAGGTTTGCAACAAGTGCTGCCGTTAATGTCAGCTTACTTCCTTCCACGGATTCATCAAAGTCATAGTGCTCAGTCACCAACTGTCCCAGCGAGTAGAGGTATACGGCGACTTGGATCGTGGCTGCTGCCAATCTTGTACAATTGTAAAACGACCATCGCAGCGAACGTTCTTCATATAAAGGAGATATGGTACTGTCAGAGGACGAAGCATCGTCGTCAACTCGTTCATCGTCTTCAGTGATCGAGGGCACGGTGGTGGCGCCATAACCGCCATAATTGCTTGGTTGATTGCTCTTCAGTGGCGTGTAGACTGCCGACGTTCTGCGAACATGACGAACGTAGCTGAAAAGGACGGCAGACACTGACCAAACAAACAGCGCGATCGGGATCAGACCGTCTAAAACACTGAGGAATGAATACCGGTTGTGAGCGTTTTCTCATAACATATACTGTGTGTAAGTAAATATTCTGTTGGATATGATAATGACGTACGCTTCCCGAAAACAAGGTGCGAAATTGCCGCCTACCCACGGATCCTTAAAACCAAAGAAAAAACGTCAATTGTTTATGTTTATGGATACACAAATTTAAGAGAGAGGAAACGGCCTTACGGATAAGCTGCAATCGAGCATCTCTACTATCGTTATTGGAAGAGAGAAGGAAGAGGAGAAGAAAAACGCAAAAGATTTTCCGCACGATTCAAGCTTTGAGGTAATTTAACATCTGAGTAAGGAAGGGGCCGTTGCTGCGGCGACGACGATTTTTTTTGTTTTTCTTTCCTTTCTCGCGGAACCTCTTTGCTCTCAGGAGGATTCATGCATGATGATAGGTTGAGCAATGTACTGTCTTGGCATCCTTCCTCGTCTTTGTTCTTGTCCACTTAGTCTTCGATACTACTGTCTGATGTAGTCAACCGTGGGTGTGGTACCGTAGTAGAGTGGATAATTCGTTGTTTCCGCTCATAAACAAATATTCCCCCCCCTCCTCGGACCATTCTGCTTATCGACGTAAAAGGCTAAAAATTGTAAAAAAGGAAAGGTTGCTTCCGGTTAGCCCTCTGCAGTTTGCCGCTGCTGCGCGGTCCTTCATCAAGTCATTTGTTGGTCCGCCGCATTGGCCCCCTTTGAACGTTAAATATGTACGTTTATAGTAGCTGTTCGTCTAACCATGCCACGTCCATAAGATAAAGTATGACTTTGGAAACACTAGCATGAGCTATGGTTAACGCGCTATGAGTCATCAGCCTGGACCAAACGGTAACTCTCAACAATCAGCTACCTGGATTAAACTCTGAAATCAAGTGTCTCTCCTTTGATCTCGAGAAAAACGAATCATAAAAAACAAGCACCTTTTCGAATGTAAAGCCTACCACCAAATTTACAATACACTCTTTTTCTATCTTGACTTGCAATTGACGTTAAGAATAGTCCCGAAAAAGAGATGGATATGTATGCTGCTGTTGCTTTTTGCAATTGAGTTGCATTATCCCAAGAAACCTACATGGCTGAGCATCTATCCATAGCTTTCATCCTCGATGTGCTGTATGCACCATCGCAAACATCGCCTCTTTATTTGTGGTGGCACAAGCAATGATTGTTACAATCACCACCAAACCCTTGTGGTTGTACTACCATTTCTGAGCTTATACCACTTATTACACATTAGCACGACGTATCATGTCTGGATGCTGCTAACATAAGCGGGAGAGCTACACTTTAGTAGCACCAAAAAGAACTCCACGACGATATCCAAGATGCACTGTTGTGCTTTCTTTGTAAGAACAACTTGCCAACTTTTGATTGGGCCAGTTAAACCTTGTCGGTGTGCTACCGAGATCGTAACAGAGTTTGATGGTTGTAGCTATTGCCGTGGAGTTTTGACGCACGCTATGAAACTCACTCTTTCTTTTCTCGGATAAGCTAAATGCAATAGCCAGGTACTCATGATCGCGTTCACATTCCATTTGCTATAGGGCCAGACCTGGGTATCATCATCTTGTATATCATAATAGCAACCGCATGACAACAATAAGACAACAGGATCGGGTCCGGGTTGCCACAGCAATCGGAACACTTACAGCCTTTTCATTCAAAGCAATGACCTCCTCTTGTAGCACACAGCTTTTATAACTGGTATGGCATTCTATGCAGCTCTGTCGGCTGGGTAATCACCGAAACAAAAAAAAATCTCGGTTCAACAGCTAACACCCCGCCCAGCCTTGTTTTTCCTCGCTTTAACAAAATGAGTAATGATTCACAACACCACGATGCCGACACGGCCGAGTTCTTTAAAGAATTCGAAACAGAGACTAAACGTGAATATGCAAATTGCAGCGTAACGCAAGCATTTGACTCCGTGTTTCAATGTTATAGTAAGTAATGGATTGAAAAGGCATGCTTAATTAAGATTTGGGAATCAACTAACAAATTTTACTTTTTGTTTTTTGACAGCACTGGGTGCTCAGGCAATCCACTATTATCGCTATGGTGAAAAGAAAGATTGTTCTGCTCGTTGGGAAGATTTCAAGTTCTGTCTGAAAACTAAAACGAAATCGAATGAGGAAGCTGATGTAAGTTTGACAAGGGCAGGGGTGGAGCCCAAAGACTAATAGTTTACACGCGAATACTCACGTGTTGTGTTACAACAGCGAATGATTCGAAGACGAGACCAAGAAAAAGATTCACAAAAGAAACAGCTTCGGAATTCGGAAGAAGTATGGGAAGCACGCGACGTGGGTCACGCTTGAAAACAACAATCATGTACTATACGCAAAAAAATGCTCTACTACACTATACCTGTAAATATCTTAATAGATTTGTTTTTTATGTGAATTAACATTAATTTATTTGGAAGAAAGAAAGAATTAAGGGAGCAAGAAGAAAATGGGAGGATACAATCCCCTTTCTAAAGGCAAAGATCTGGTATATAGGAGGGTAGATTTACAGTATATGGCACTAAAACATGAGCAGAGGAAAGAGAAAGGCATGGGTGATGTGGATTAGGAGGGGAGAATCATACTGCATTCACTTGTGCAAAAAGAAACAGGTAAATAATAGCTGTACAAAAGAGAAAACGGATGTAAAGAAGCCCTTTTGAGGTGAGGGAAACCTTACCAAAGGTAACAATAAAACGAACAGAAAAAAATAAGGACACTCAAAACAAATTGGTAGGCAAACACGAAAAATTAAAGGTGGTATGAAGTAAGTGAATATAAACGAAGCAAAGGTTACTAAAAAGTTGAAGAGATTTATCATTATTTAGTAGGGTATGTAAGTAGTTTATCATGCTCTAGCCTGCTGAGCATGTCGATGAAGTCGATGTGCATTACTGTCGGAGGAAGTACTTGGAGGAGATACAGGTCGTGCTGTGGTTGTCGTTGTGGTGGTGCGGTTACTCCGATACTTGATGCGGCCAGCGCCTGGCGTCGAAGAAGAAGAAGAAGAGGATGATGGTGTATGACCTTGAACACGCTCGTGACGACGCAAGGCATCCATTCTCGTGAACTTTTTGCCACATTGATCACAATAGCAATACGGCCGGTTTTTTAGGTGAATCGTTTGATGACGCGACAAGTCGTAAGAACGTCGAAAGGTTTGGCCACAAATACGACCAACATCAATCGTTTTTTCGCACACAAAGAGCTGCTGTTGTTGCTGCTGCTGTTGTTGCTGATGCTGTTGTTGCTGATGCTGCTGAAGGTGATGATGATGGTGCGGTTGTAATGCCATTGGCGCGGATGCGCGATGATGCCGTTGCTGCTGTTGTTCCGTCGCATTATGCATCAATGTTGAAGACGACATGGCTCTTGTGGCGTTACTTGTCAGATCAAACAAATGCGCAGCTGTTGCTCTTCGCTGATGATGGGAGGGGTGGGGATGATGATGGTGGTGTCCAGCAGTGATTGACGTGATTGCCGGTAGCGTGACGCCTGTTGAGTTGGATGATGAAGAGGAGGATGAAGATGAGGATGATGCGGATGAAGGAGGACCTATGGGAGGCATGAATGCACTTGTAGTGCTAGTGGGAGTGGTGTTGCTTGTACTTGCACTCGCGCTTGTGCTGGTGCAACTTGTGCGACGATCCAACGGATGGATCCTTGGTGACCTGGGTTCTAATACTGTCGGCCTTCTTTGAGAATTGTAGAAGAACGGCTCTGCATGATGCTGAAGTTCTGGTAATTTTCTGGATTGCATAGATTCCTCTGCTGAGAGTACCCGTTTCTTCTTCTTCACTGGCTCATCCGCTTCAAGCGAGACACCAGAGTCTTTTCGTATGCCAGTACTTGTATCGATGCTGCCGCGTTTATCGATCGATGGAAGAGTTGGCTGCACAGGCGCGCTTCGACGGCGGTATGGATCTGAACCACCATTATTATTAAAATTATTACTATTATTGTTATCGGTATTAACGTAGTTTGTGGTGCTGTGCGATGGTTTCCATCGATACACGGTTGGCTTGACCACTGGCACGTTGTCATCTAATATGGCTCTAAGGCGAAAAGGATGCTGTTGCTGTGATTGGCGTGGCTGCTGCTGTTGTCGCTGTAAGTTGGCTATTGAAAAAAAAGAAAAATAAAAGTAAGTGATAAATGTCGGTGAGATTCGCAATTCATCCTGGACCAGGTCCCCCTTCCACTTTTAAAATTTGCAATCTGCATGACGCTAGTTAAATCATTATGATCTTACATTGTTCGGAAATATGTCGGCTTTTGCGGCTAAGCATGATATTAAGCAGGTTGTCATTGTTGTTCAGGGTCTGCAGTGCAGTTCGCAGTGATTGATCGTCGCACAGGACATTGCTTTCAGGGTCCCGTGTGTCGAGCCTAATCTGGTATTCGTTCACACTCAGGTCCTGGTGGATTAAAGTTCATTGTTATTAATATTGTTGTTATTATAAGTGCAAATTATGAGGTTGTAAAATTGTTGTTATTATAGTAAAATAGTTATTTTTGTTTTAAGATAGACTTTTAGACAAGATCCTTATTTGATTTTACGTGTAACCTTTAATTACCTGAGCACTGTGTTGGATTGCCTTGACAAGATCATCAAACCTGGGTGCAGAATTGTCTTTGACAAAGAAATGCATATTGAAACGCAGTGATGATTCTTGCACCTGGACACTATGATTATTATTTGCATGTGAGCTCAATGTGCTCCAGTTTTCGTAACAAGAATATCATATTTTTCTGTTTTTACCAAAGTTGATAGGCTGTTCGAAAAGTCATGATTTTTTTAATAAACTGAAAAGAATGGGAAGGGTTTGAAGAATAGAGGAGGGAATATGGAATTAAAGAAGATGCGCAACTGGTTGGGCTGCTTGCTTGTGATTGAGTACGGTTGTTGCAGTAGTAGTAGGTAAAAAGACAAGACCAAAAAGCAATTAGAAGAAGAAGAAAAAAGAAACTTCAGAAAGCAGTTGGATAGTCCCCACATTATTTATAAAAGAAAAGATGATCCCTTAACCGGCTCACACTGAGGTGGCGACAGTAATGGTAATGATAGTCATTGGTATTACATATGTAAATATACTGTATTTGCCTTGTGTGTGCAAGGGGATGGAGAGAAAAGGGTAAGGCTTTCCCTTTAGTCTCGTTCTAAAGAAAACCATGATCTCAACAACAGGCGTAGTAATAGTAGTGGTAGTAATAGCAGTGGTAGACCCACTGCACACAATAAGGAAGACGAGAGTGTGGTCCTCGCTCGTTTTCCCTATTAAACTCATGTGGCAAGCCTGCAACAATGAGACAAGAGGATGTGGGTGAGATCTACGAATAAGGTAGGCCGGAAGGTAAAACCTCCTGGTCACACCAACGATTGCTGTTTCCGGTGGCATCTCCCTAAGTCCCTTCTTTCTCTCTCTATCAAAGTATCTATTTCTTTTGGACAAAGTAGGAGTATACTAGAGGGTTGCCACATACACCACCACCACTACTACTACTACCACTACTGCTATATCACGTTTGTCTTCTTTCCGCACAAACCATGGCACTGCACACTCATCGTGGCTTCGTGGAGAATTGGTGTGTACGTGCAATCGACACACTCCTCCATCACGCGACGGAGCAGCATCTTGCAGTTACCATCATGCATTTTTATGTCATCTATTTAATATGCTAATCTGATGCATGGCTGAAACAATAGGCACGCCAACTTGAATGTGAGATATTAAATTCTATTTGTCATGCATGTACGACAAGATCGCGCATTTCGCTGCATACTGCTTGTACTCGCTCTGTCTCTATTTTATCCGTCGATAGAAGAAGACATACTACACAGGATTGCCTCCTCGCCCTCGAGAATCCGGGGGCTTCTCATTCTTGGAAATCTGCTTGACTAGTGAAAAGGGTCCTCGTATATAATTTACTTTATTTTCTGAGAACATTATGCTCGTCCTTCTTAAACTCTCCTTCTACTCTCTAGGTTACACACAATGATCCAAGTTGAAAAATGGTATATTATCTTTTATTCTTTCCATTGTAGAGCCAAATGATTTCTTTTGACACGGAGTGAAGAAAGGGTATGGAAAAAAAGGGGAAGCAAAGTTGTATATTAAGTAAAACAAAAAGCGTTTGTGCGTGCACGCACTCCACACTTCAAAAACACAAGGTCAATGCGAAACTTAGTATTATGCTTTAGCCCTTGCATTTGTAAAACTAGAATTAGAAAGCGTACGTAAGAAGAGAGGAGGGAGACACCACGAGCGTTATGAATTATGCGTGTAAAGAGTTGCTGCATCTCTGCAGCCAAGTACACAAAATGAAAAAGATAGAGAGCAAGAAAAACCAGGTTTGATTTATTGTCATAAGAGAAGAGCACTACTGAAGTTTATGACCTCCTTTTCACTCATCGCATACAGGGACCAATCTACAACAACCACAAAAGTACATATGTGTATGGCATTTGTAGTAGCAAGTGTGCGTGATAAGTTTGTCGAGCAGCTGTAGTATGTCTAAAAACGGTTCACGTAGCGAAGACTAATATAAATTGATCTAGACGAATATTATAATCAACAAGGACCCTTTCTTCCCACATTTATAGTTACTATTGTTATTCTATACGACCCATTCGCTACTAGGGCCCTGGACCCTTTAACAACCTCCAACAATTTCTAACCACGGACCCGTGCTCTCGTAACCAACCATGATGCGTGCCTGTAATTATAATAATGTTGCGTTGTCCCCAAGTAAACCCCCTTGTTCCTATTCCCTTCAGCCGACGAAATAGAAAAGCGATCCCATTGTGTGTTTTACTATAATGAGGTACATGTGCTATGGCGTTGTTGGTGGTGGTGCGTGTGTCCTTTCTTTTCTCTCGTTTTCGTCTTGTATACGATGATGAGCACCACCACGCAAAGAAAAGTTAGGGGAGTTGTTGGACTGGGAGACGTTATGAAAGGAGTAATTCTCATCCTAAATATACTATAGACCGTGCTTAATAGTGCACAGTTAATTCTTCTATGTGATATCTCAAAGTGTCAGTTGGATCTTCTCACTTGAAAATTAAAACGCTTTTCTTCAACCCTTATAGTATCCTTTGAAAAGATACACCCCATCACATACTCATTCATACCAAAATTTTGAGTTGTTAAAATGTTGTTAGTACGAGCACTTATTGTATACCTTCTTAATGCAATTCGAGTGATTACTTTGTTATGAAGAATGTTTTACATCGATACACGGTCATGAACATGGTTGCATGATGTACATTTGATGTTGTTGCTATATATGGATACGTGTGTTAAGTATGACTCACGACCACTACAATCATTTATCATATCATGTTAAGCACCATGAATTTCGGTGATGTACAAAACGTACTTGGTTATCATCGAATTTGACGAGCTAGAACTAAACATTCGCTTTTATGCGAGAAGAGGACTTTCTATCCTCACTTGTTGATAATAGAGAAGGAAGCAACCGTACGCGCTGAACAATACTAATATGGGAATTTTATAATAACAGTTGTTCCACGTATATGATATTTCACTCTCAATAAGATAAACCCTCAGTTATTTCAACTTTTTCTATACCTCCCTTCAAGCATATAACACTGCTTAAATCACGCTCGTTTTGTGTCAACCTTCAGTAGTTTCAACACTTTAAAGACCCCTTTGAGGTGGAAATCAAACGGGGAACCACTGTACATCCCAAAATAAGCATGTCCACTGTTTAAATCACTATCCTTGTTACAGTATCGATTAGCATCAAGCTATTTTTGCTCTACTCTGCTATAACTGCTGTTGCGATAACTTATAGTAGACCCGCGTTAATTTCATAGCGTGATCCCAACTTCTGTTTGAAAATAGTGAGGGGTGAAAGTTAGCGAGAAGAACTTGTACTAGTGCTCCCTGCAATTCTTGTTTGTTTGATAGCTCCAAAAACTTTAAAAAATAGCGATGGCTGAAAGTTTGGTGGTGTGAAATTTAAGGGGGTCGACCGTAAATTCTTCTTTTGATGAAATCATCCTTAAAATTATGATAGATGCTCTTTTTGTACAGTCTTGTCTTAACACCGTAATACCAGTTGTACACTGATAATATTATGGTTTACTACAATAACCAGGACAACAACAACATATGCTTATCCTTCTTAAACATATTCCGCCACACGAGCCTTCTATGAGCCTATAAATACACCGTTATCGCCTGCAGATGATGATGAAGAAGATTATGAATCGCAGGTGTGGGCCCTGTATATTGGGAGAATGGTCGGTTCTTTAGTGGGATTGGCAATCGTAAGTACTGTAGTACAATTATAAGGGCGGGGGCAAAATAAAATTGTGATAAGAGGAGCTAAGCTGATTTTCATTCAGCTTATCAGCATCTTCTTGTATATGCGTCTCGAAACCATCGTCAGTTGGCTGAGCAAGAACAGTAACAAAAGGAACTTATACCTGTACATCTCCATTGATGTATACGGTGGATCTGTCGCAGCTGATGGTAGCTCATCGCCTCCAGTGATCCAAATGTATGCCCATTCCCGTACCAGCACATGAGCAGTCGCAAGAGCCACCACAGCCAGCATATTATAATGCTATGTTGGCACCTCAACGACTCTCTGCTGCGTTTGTCCTAAGCTCAGAGGAGCCTCACCCATATATACCTATGTCAGTACTGACAATCTCAGCGGCTACCGCTTCTATGATACTAGCAGCGGCACACCAGGAGGCAGTATTAAAGAAGTATCGAAAGCAAATGATTCTTCTATCTCTATATCACCACTACAGTGCAGAATTCACCTACTGCTCACACGCACAATTAATATTTCTTTTTCCACCTCAATCATATTCTACATGATGAATTAATAATGTTCCGTATCGTTGATATTGCACGATGGAATATGCGTATATTACTTGATACATCATGTTATATGTTACGGAGGAGCATGTGTGTCTTTGAGACATCCAAAATTTATTGCTGCTTGTGTGATGGTGTGTAAAATAAAAGGCCCTAATATCCTTTCTGTTTCTTTGGTAGTGTTGTTTCTGTTGCTGTTGTTGACAAAAAGTTCAGACCTTTTTTCACGATTCACGCTGGTGTTCGTTTCTAAAAGGAGGATGCAGCTTTCAAAAGCTATAATTAGGGTCGCTTGCTCGTTTGTCTGCATCATCAGAAAGATACAAATTTGCCGTTTGTTGCCTTTCGGACACCTGAAACGGCCTTCCAAGACTCCGTAAGGTCTCAAAACGACCAAATGGTAATCTGAGATTTTGAATATTATCAGCAAACAACTAGATAAATGACATAATGGTTACTCGAGGGCTTGGGTTTCGTCTTGCAGACCATTGGAAAAACTACCCTTGAATTTGATTTTGTCAACTCCATTCCGTCCATTAACTTGCCGAATGTTCATTGAGTGACTTTTTGAAGTTATTATGGTACATAGTGCAACTTCTAGTGACCTGTAGTGTATCTTTTACCAAAAAGGTCTGACAGGAAACATTGTCATTATCTTCCTCGACCAATTTGACAATGTAAAGATACATCAAGAAGTGTCAACAGGCGACAATAATCTTCCTGGCCTTTCCATCCTAGCATTATTTCGTATCCGGGCGATCATAACAGATGGGTAAGCGCCACAGTTTCCGATTGCTAAGAATATTATGAGAGTCTAATACAGTACATAATACTCCCTTATTTCGGTATTCTGTTTGCATGTATAAACTCTGTGAGAGGTGCAGTTTTGTGTTACTTGAAACCAAAATGCAAGATATAACTTTGTTTATGATCAACCCTATAATAGCTACTCTAGGAGGAAGGGCTGCACCTGAAGGGGGTCAAGATTAATTTCATTTAATTAAATTTGAGGACGTGATCTTATGTGTTACATAAAGGGTAGCGCAAGGCTAATGATGTATAGAAATGCAAGCACAGTACTGTATACTACAGTATAATACCGCTACCAACCGCAACACTAAAAGTTTGCTCAACAAAAACAGTATCAGCATTAGCATCATTTTAGGCATTTCTATGATCTGCAAGCTTCTTCTTTTCTTTTCTCCCTATATCATATAAAAATAGCATGGAACAACACCTTCGGCTATGGTTTGGCTATCATAGATGATAGTAATACATGAGAGAACTAAAAGATCTTTATTCGATTATCGATACTTTTCGTTTCGTTGTTGATTTTCGTCGTTTTTCATTAACTCGCAACGAATAACAGCTATTATTATGTACAAATATATGTTCTAAAAACACTAATAGATTTACAATACAAATCACGGTCCATTCTGCAACTTGTCGTACGCTCGTTTCTCGTATTTTCCCAGTAACGCCTTCATCTCTTGATCATACTGCGACAGCACACGAGAGATCACTGTTTGATACTCCTTTTCAAAAGCTGATTTGATAGGACCTAGTTTTAACGAGATAGAGTTGCCTAAAGAAAATCATGAGCCCCTTTTGTCAAGCGCCCCATATCTGAAACCCTAATTTTCTATTATTCACTTACCTGTTGCTATGCCATTTTCCAGATCACTGGCACCGCCAGCAGCCAAGTTAGCAGCAAACATAGGTTTGAAATCTTGGACAGATTCACTTGCAGAGTAAAATGATGATGCGTCATCATCTTCCTCAACTTCAGCATTAGACTCTCGTCCACGACTGTGTCTGCTTCTTGATCTATGAAGGATGCTTGGACTACCATGGCGTGAGCCAGGAAATGGACGATCGAACGATGCTTGTAGTGTGGGGTATTGAAGAATCTCCAAAAACATTCCGCAAAATAATGTTTTAGTCTAAACATTCATCTATCCAGCCATTCCAAATATATACTTGAAGATGCTCTTTTTCAATTACGTTAACTCCCCGCCACTTTTTTTACTTACCTGTTTGATTTGAGCTTTGATACAATCTGGTAATTCGTTATGCTCAGCATGCCGTTCAGAATCAACCTCCATATCGGATAATACATCGGTAACATCCACATCAGATTGTGTAGCTATTTCCATATCAAAAGCTGTACTACTCGTTTGTGTCGTTGACAATTCAGTGATCTCGGGAACCCGCTGAACTGCTGTATTGGCTGGCTCAGAGGCAGCGGGTGGTGTGAATGTTATTGCTGGTGTAACTGATGATGGTGATGGTGATGGTGATGATGTGAGAAATTGTTCAGTTGCTACTGGTAGTGTAGTAGGTTGTGGTACAATAGCTTGGGATTCAACAGCTGCGGCTGTGATGGAGGAGGATGAGGGTATGGTAGACGCAGTCGTGACAGGAACTTCAGCTGCTGCAGATGATGGAGAACGACGTTGCCGTTGCTGAGGTAAAGGGAGAGAAGTTGTTTCTACCGTTGCTGTCGGTACGGAAAGTAGGTACGGTCTTGCAAATTGGTGTTGAGCCCAGGTCGTTAACGTTTTGATCGCAAAGTGCAAAGCCGTTTCTTCCTCTGCTTCTTCTGGCGGCCATGTGTTTTCAGCGAGAACGATATCTCGGTATTCTGGTCTATCGTACCACCATTGGCTGCTGTTGCTTTCGTTGTCGTCGGATGTATGTCTGTCGAAATACGATATGGCCCGCTGTTCAACACTACCCACAGTATATAACCAAACTACTGGTACAGGTTCGGTCCCTCGCTTATTGATAATTTTTGCAAATACACCGTTATCGGGCCGTAGTCGTACGTCAAATGCGATCACAAAATCGGCATTGGGTTCACTATTCTGACGCTGCAAACCCAAAAAAGTGTTCACTCAGTTGGTTTGCTAAATATCCAGGAAAACCGTCTTGCCCTTTTCTCTCTTTTGCTTACCATTGTGTCCCGCGACTTTTGCGTTTGGAATACCACACCATATTCGCTTTGCCAGACATCATCCAGTATCGATCCTATACGTAGACACGGAAGTTTAAGATCGTTTTTGATACAGTCGTATAGGAAGCTTTCCGTATCAATATCATACGTTGCTATAGCAATTTTCAATGACTAGTGGTAAATGTAGGTTGGTAACCTTGTAACAAAAGGTATCACATAGCAAATATAGCTTTTAAGATCAAATCTTTCAATCTTTTACACATACCATTTGCTCGGCTTGTAGATTCTCGACAAGTTGCTTGATAAAGAGTGTCTTGCCGGATCCGCTCCACTTATCATTCAACGTTTGCTCATACACATCCATCATTGCCACCAATGGATGATTTAACACGCCAATCATCTCCTCGAACCGGATCTTGAGGAACGATGTATCACGCGTCTTGGCTGTTTGGGTGATTTTGTCGCAACCTTGTTTCTGCATGGTTGTCGCAAACACAGGTATGCATCGTTCAGGCACTGAGCTCAAGATCACCGACGCATGGGTTGCTGACGTTTGTGGTTCAGTCGGTTGATGCTGTTGTTGTTCTTGTTGTTCTTGTGGTGATACTGGAACAGCTTGTGTTTCTTGAGATATTGTCGGTGTACCATCAGCACTGCTGGTGCTGGTGCTGCCGATCGGTGCTGTTAAAGACGAAGAAGTAGTGTCATCGCCCAAGAGGACTCGTGCAATACTCTCTGTCGAAAATGGATCCACTGCTGTACCTTCACGGCCAACACCAAGAACACCTGCGATACGATGTTCGTTGACGCAGTCGCGTCGCTGTTGAGCATATTGGTCGATGCGCAAGGTCGAAACGTGTTGCTCGGATCGCGTCGTCGTTGCAACGGAATCTCCAAAGAGGGAAAAGTTTGGTACGCGACGAAGAGACAGCAATCCACGTTCTGCAACGTTAACGCCATTGTTGTCTGGTGCGGCTGTTACACTGGATTCATCAGGGAAGAGTTGAAACGAAGGTACTGGCTTTAGTCGCAGCCGTAATCGTTGTTGTTGTTGTTGCTCGAGATGGTCCGCATAGATCTTTTTGACTTTCAGTCGACTTTCGATCTGTTTTTGTAGTCTCGATTCAATGTCTTTGCGCGTCACACGAGCTACAGGAAAAACTTTGCCGCCTCGACGTTGCGACGTTGGTGGGAATAAGTCGTTGGATCGGTCATGCTTGAAGAACGAAGGCATGACTCTTTTAGGGAACCAAGAAAAAAGAAACCGATATTGGTATCTGGCTTGGAAACTTGTGCATGTAAATTCACAACCTTTGCTGCGCAGTATCAAATTTACAAAAGACTGCCTACTTGTCTAATGGACATCATGGCAGCTGTGTATGTGGTTTAAGACAAAGAGGCACTTGTTTTGTCTCTATTAATACTGGAATTTTCTTTGCTAGCCCAAAATAATTTATAATCATGCACTTTTTGTTTTTCCTATATGGCGATAGGAAGAACTATTGATCATATAAGATATCAGCTCATCAGTTCTTCTTATTTCATTTTGCTCTTGTAGAATATATGCTGTTTCCGTGTCCCACCTATTTACAACAAAGGTTTTACCCCATCATCAAATATAGCCTGATTTCGGCCAGGGAGATTAGTGCAGTGAAGAAACGCTCTATACTGCTACCTGACCGAAAAGGTTCATCCATGTGGTAGCATACATCTTCAGTCACTCTCTTTCTGCCGGTCAGCTTAAATTGATAATTGCTATTCTTTTTTTTTTGGGACAGACAGTATGCACCGTGCCCCAAGGGTAATCCTCTCCCTTTAATAATTGCTGATGAATCACTATGTTTTTAAACTGTTATTACGGCTTATTGAAGCATATAAATAAGTTGTCTGTTAGCGGCAATAAGCTTCCACTGACAATAACGACTGAGACCAAAGGACCATCGCAGTTATCGGCACTGCAATGAATCGATACGTCTAAAATGGTGACAAAAGGAGGAAGGTGTAACGATGCTTGAATTCTGCAGCACTGCTTGCACATAATGCAAATCAGCGGGTATGAAACGATTGTTTCACGGCGTCAACAGCAGCAACTACATTGACTAAAAAGGAAGACCTTTCTTTTACCGTTACTTACCAAGCTTGTTCTAGACCTAGTACACATGAGAAGTATCGACAATTGCCAATTGCAAATCTTAAAGCCGAGCGTGCTACAGTGCGACGCACTCTATAACCCCAAACATCGTGTGCTTGCGTGTCTCTTATCCATCGTCGTTGCTATGAACCGAGAAGAGCTCCGACGAACAACAGTTATCAGGGCATACGTAATTATGTGCTACGACGACAACCTACTTTTTTTTTACAGAAAAATGACGTTCATCAAACATTGTAGTAGTCATATGAAGAAGGGACCAATGAGATATGTTTCCGTGGAGTTGTACTACTCGAAGCAACATACATATATTATCGCATAATACAGAGCTCTAATCATTTAGGCGTGTGGGTGAATAAAAGTGTGGGATTGGGGGTTACTGGGAACACGAAGTGAGGACGACGATAGACCGCACAGCATAAATTATGCCATCAATGCGATAAGAGAGAGGGAACGACGATTGACAAGTGGACAAATGAGAAAAGACGATTGTAGCCTCCGACCTTCCAATTTACCCCACGCAATAAAAATTGGATTACTCGTAAAGGAAACCAAACATCGTGAACAGAGACTGTCCGACATACGCATGTCGAGTATTTCATAAAAAATGAAGGACACGTTTTTAAGCAACGGGGCTCGCCCTCTCCGAAAAGAAGCTTGCGCCGGCATGCCGACGGTGCGCCCCACAACATATGAGAAAGACTCTGCCAAAAACAGCGTCAATCCCATACTCATTGCACGAACTCAGCCGAAGCTTCATCGAACGTGACGTATAATAACATCATTGGAAAGCAAGCAACATAAGTGCCCTTTGCTCGGGCTTTGTGCTCCCAGTAGTGGCCTGACAAAAGCAAAGGAGCGAACCAAAAAGGCCCGACCCTCTGGGCAACAGAGTTGGAAAGGAATTAAAGCAGTTAGCAGTCTAGTTAGACAAACAACGTACATTAAGGCAACGCACACACAAAGTAACTGATGAAATGATGTGTTATACTTACGGTACTAAAGCAGCGATTCTTTTCTCTGTCCTTGCATCCGTCCTTAAGTATGTTGCTTTTATAAAGGATAGAGCAATTAGGATGATTTAATACCTTATGCTCCCAGTAGCGATTAACTCCAAATCGTCCCCAGTTTTTCAAATTTCTTTTTTTTAAGTATGCAAACTTACCGTTGACCAGATGTAAGGCATAAAGCTACTGTCCACCATGTCAGAGAAGAGGCTCTTGTAGATAGACTAGTATCAGATACAACACAGTAGCAGCCTTTGGAGACGAATGGCAACAGAATTTTGTCCACATATGGTTCTTTGCTAGCCTTGTAAGCCTTGTCCTTGCAGCCATAAGCTTCAACATGACGTATAAGCCGAAAGAAAAAGAAAGGTGTAAGTTGATAACATCCAGCATTGCCCATCACTTCCAAGAAGTAAGGAACTCGTACATATATCAATTGCCTATGTTTACCATAATAATTAGAGAGCCTTGGCGCAGTCGCAGCAGGAGAAAAGCATGGCCATGATTCATGGATGAATCGCACCGGAACGCCTGTTGAGTGGGCATTAATAACGAAAGACAATGGAAGAGAAAACGAAAAGTACGTCCACGTTGAATGACCCAAAAAAAAGGGGCAATCATCACGAGCAAGATGCGGATCGAGTCGTGAATTTCTTTGCCCTTTTTTTGACCATGAAGTTTTACTATCTAAGGTGTGGCAATATGGGTCTCATTTTTTAGCCACGGTCCTGTAGTTTCCTTTTGCCTTCTGTTTGCTCTAATAAAGGTCTTGTCGTGTTTACAAAGTAGAGTAGAAGCAAAGAAGTGCCATGATCAGGTTAGAACAATTCGTCATTCCTCAGAGCGTATTGTTTCTCATGCAGTCTGCTCCGGTGTCATTTATCTATGATACATGAGGAGATGCCCATCGATCGACTATGCGCCTGCCATATTAGTCACTCCATACTGGCATGGTGTTGTTTCATTTTGATACGTATCGCGGGACTAATGCATTTGATAAAAGAGCAACACAGGTAGTGTTATTGACCTTACGTAGTACGTACTGCTAGCTGAAGTATTCCGAAGCATCGGAAGGATTATCGACAACCCGAGAAGGAGCTGCTGCTTCAAGCTCCCCAATATGTATTGTATACAGCGAGTATATGACCATATGCGAATTCCCATTATGCTACTGTAGCAGTAATGCTTCTTCATTATCGAAAGTGTAATAGACTCGTTTCATTTCTGACGGAGGATACCGCGACATATCTTTTTGTTTCAGATGATATCTCTTAGCACAGTACAAAGTGTACTGCTGTATGTTTGACATTGATTCCACATCATCGTCCAACAAGGTTCGAAGCATGCTATTGTGTCAGTTCAAAAGGAAAAATGATTACACATGAAGGGGCAACTGGTATCAAGTGTCACTCAGTTGACGCTTCATATAAATAGACTACACATCCAGTTTTTTCATCTGTCATTATTCACCCTTCTTTCATCTGTTTATCTTTTTACAAACATGGATCACCAAACTGAACAGCAACACCAACCACGATCATTCTGGGATTTCCGAACCCAGCAGCTTGCTGCGGATTCATGGTCACTCACTCTCAATAACGTCGACATGTTCGAAGAACATTGGGACACTTGGTTCGATATGCACCTCACCGTACCGCCAGAAGGCTCAGCAGAGCCTCATTTCGATATCGTACCGGAAGGCGAAGAGCCGATTGTGCCAGTTGGACCCGATGACGACGATTCTGACAATGAAGATGGAGGGCTGTTCGGGTTTCATCAGAGCGATTTTGACGTGGACGAATTTGATGAAGATGAAAGAATAAACGGCCATTGGAAAACGCACGTGCTTGGTGCTTATCCCTGTAAAGCTGTGGCAGAAGCAACGAAGCATCATGTACATATAGCATGATCGTATACAACACGGTGATTGCTTATCATAAGAGAGCTCCTCTAGTAACTTTCTTAGGTAACATATTCGCTGTCTTATTTATGAATGGATGGCACCACACATGTGTCTATAAATTGATGGGTGCTAACCAACCATTCTCTAGTCACACCCGGTTTGGTTGACGTGGACAGCTACAATGACACTGACGAACGACGTATTGTTCAAGTGCTGATCCAAAACAACTTCACAAGAACTGATCAGCTGGAGGCTTGTAAGCTGCCGGGGTGGTCGCAGTATATGCTCCTATATCGTATTGCCAAGATTGTTTTGCAAGTCTATATAAATCGCAAAGAGGATGTTACCCACCCGATCATGGGTAGCACCAACAGAGCTTGTACTGATGCCCTCAAGACGGTGAACCGAAACTTTGGGAATTTCAATGGAATCAAATACAAGAAAATGAAGGTAAAATTGATAAGAATAAATGGCTGTATACACATATTAAATACTAGTTTCTAATCACTCAACGACAGCGACGAGTCCATCTCTTCGAACTGGATGTGAAGAATTACCTAAAGTATTTCCGCACCGTGAAGCTTCGAGGCGATGCTCGTTTGAATATAGGGAGCAATGGCAAGGTCATCCGGGTGATGTACCATCACCGCCTGGATAAGTGGAAGATCTTGTGGAGTGTCCAAGTCGATCCCGAGCCACAGCAGCCAGTGACGCACGCCGTTGCCTTAGACCCAGGCGTCCGAACACCACACGCCTGGTATAGCCCGACGTTGGGGGCAGGATTGCTTGCACCAAACGCAGTGAAGCGATTCTACCGATTGGCTGCGGAGCTTGATGGCCTCATTTCGAAGCGTGATCGTGCGTATAATGAAAGAAGCAAAGCATCCCACAAGCATGGTCACGCTGTTAACCGGGCAGTACATCGGTTGTTTCAACGCGTACGCAACTTGCGAGACGAGTATCACAACCAAGCGATTAATTGGTTGCTCACCAATTTTGATGTTGTGATAATTCCCCCCTTCCATGTGTCAAACATGGTACACCACCAAGTAGGAGAAAGAGCACGGCGCATTACAAAGAAATCAGTCCGAGCAATGCTCACATGGTCACACTACCAGTTTCGTGCGAAGCTGAAAGAGAGAGGTTAGTTGACACACATGAAAAGAACACAATTATGGACGAGGTTGATTGTGAACTTACACATGACTGATTATTTTTTATCAATTGTTATGCAGCTGCTGTGCACGGTGCAACGATTATTGAGCAAGACGAGAGGCACACAACAGTAACCTGCTTAAGCTGTGGCAGCGCTCGGGTCATGGGTGGTGCCGAAGTATACCGGTGTCACGGTTGCGGTGCGGTAATGCACCGTGACATCAATAGCAGCAAAATCATATTCATAGAAGCGCTTATGGCTAGACGCCTTGTACAGATTGATGATGATCAATACTTTCGCATATATACTCTTATGGCAATGTACCCTTTTGACTCGCCTACTAAACTCACATCAACACTACCCATAATCTTCCGCTATTCCCAACATTCAAGTCGACTTTGACAGCAACAACAACGACAACAACAGGCATACAAAGTTTATGATGACAGTGACGATTGGGCAAGACAAAGCAATGCCGAACAAAATATTTCTCGTGCTCTAGAAAAATTAAACGATTGCACTCATAGCTGTCGCTCTATACTTGGAGTACGTCAACGGGAAATGTTTGACGATGTTGGGGCACAATTCCGTAAATAAAGTCTAGTACACAATGATGTCTTTTTTTAGCTTCTGAATAGAGTATGTTTCAATGCACGGGCGGTGTTTTTGGGATGATGATGAAGATGGAGATGGATCTGTTAAAAGCAAGGTTGCGGGTGGGGTTTCATACATATCAGAGTGTAGTTTCTAAGAATAAACCATGTCCGCACGATGGAAGCTTAAAAGTTAGTAAGTTGTTGGATGAGCATACGTGCATGTAGTAGTAGTAGTACACAGTACATCATACTGCACAGAAAAAGAATGATCGCCGTCGATTTAAATTCAGGCAAAAAGGTCATGTGTGTGTGGGTGTACAGGCAGCATGAAGAGCGTTATGGTAACAGAACGACCTATCCAATAACCAGATTGAGTTCTTTTTGACATGCTCTACACGCATGACGAATACAAATTTATTGGATTGAGGGACCCCCCCCCTCCTGAGGAGAAGCAAATCCACAAATAGAGAGTGAGTGAGTGAGTGAGTGAATGTGTAGTAAGTGACAATTACGCTAATAGTCCCGGAAAGTAGTTCATCAGCAATGACGCAAGTTTTAATTATTTTCTTTGTTGTAAACCCAGCAACAAAATGTACGCTATCATCTGCGAAAATTAAAGCCTTCGCGCGAGAACTTGGGGTCGGGGGGGGGAGGAGGTGGGGTGGAGGGGTGTACGAAGGGAGGGGGAGTTGTCAATGATGGGGTAACGACTGCCCAAACAGGTTAATGAATGGGTGGGGCATGTTTGTTATCTCGCGAGTTGGATGGTTGGACGGTTAGTGGGGAATTGCTTGTACCACTAGTGCTACTGCTGCAACGGTTTCCACTCATTGGATCAACTGCTGTGGATTGATCTGGAAACGCGTGCATATTCCTTCAAGCACCAACCAGAGATCCCAATATCCATACACCGCCGCTGTCTTGTAGATTCCGCGTGCAACCATGCGAAGCTGTTCCTCTTGGCGGTTTTGGCATAATTCCATGACCTGGAGTGGAAGCTGTTTGAGGTATTCCAAGTCGAATGTGGGCATTTGGCCATTTGCCACTGTTGCTGCTGCTTGTGAAGAACAGGGAATCTGCGATATCTGCAGTATGAATTGATACTGCGGCTGCTGCTGCTCGTATCCATGCTGGTGCTGTTGTTGTTCGTGTCGTGGTGGTGGTAATAGTATTCCCACGTGTCGGGATGGCAAGGGGATGATAGCATAGCTACTGGTATTGAGAGACTCATGTAGTAGTGCAAAGGTCTCTTTCTCGGCCACGGTTGCGGTTGGTTCGACAACAAGAATGAATCTCGCAATGGCTGGTAGCATGTTGACGGGCAGTGATGACGATGAAGTAGGGCCAAAGCCAACTATAGACAGTACCGTCGAGGGTGGTATCTCATAAGGACTAGCATGTACATACGCTTCTAGAGAGACGGGTGTTGCTAAATATCCAAGGGACAACGTAGGCATATAACGTGCGTGTTTTTGTTATCTGTTGCGTATGTTCGTGATGTGCTGTGTGACCGGCGTAAGGAGCGTTATTGGACAAAGCTCCCAAAAAAACACACACCACGCACTTTTTTAGTTTGAAAAAGACTCCGCAAAGAAGAAGTTTGTTCGCGAACCACTATTTTTCTTTGACTTTTTGCATAAAAAATACCAATGAGTGAGCAGTCAGCCAAGCCCATCAAGGGTATTCTTAAAAGAAAAAGTACATCTGCCGGTGATGGCACTGAAGCAGCACGGTAATTCGGTTTTATATATTCTGTAACAGACTACTGTCTGTTATTATCATAAAAACAACGACAACAACAAACCCCCTAACTCTATGTCATACACTATTAAGAGGGCTCAAGTGGGACGAGGCCAATCTCGAGATGAATGAAGAGCAAAAGGACTCTACCATGAAGATTGACGAACCCAAAACGCCGTATATCCGCTATGATCCAGAGACGGACCAGGTGCTCAACATGGGAGGTAAGCACGCTGCCTTGTTTCTGCCAAAGCTGTACTATCTCAAAATACCAAGGATGCGTAGACCCCAAAGTGACTCACACTCTATGTGTGTATGATGGAAACCAAAGATGTGCCATATAAGGCTGCTCACGAGGAGCCTGAAGACTTCTCGCTCGATGCAGGGAACGAGTCGGATCGATCGAGTTCGTCTGGAAGCAACAAAAAGGGAAAGCGAGTGTATCTCAGCGATGACGACTGGGATTCGGACGAGCAGCCAGAAGAAGATGAACAAGGTAGGAAAACAGAGCGTTCCACGCGTTGGTATCCCCGTAATAGTAAAGACTCTTTGATGCTTTTTTTACTTTTTTTTTGATGAACCCCTTCTAATCCCCATCCGTCACTCTATCCACCGCCTACCCTCCCCCCCAAAAAAACATCCTCTACATGGTTCACCCCTTGGCTTCTTTCCACATTGTGTCTAACCCCTCTCTATCTCCCCGCAACAAATAACCTGTAGCGAAGAAACATCACGAGGAATTCGCAAAAAAACGGGCGCAACATTACAATATGGGCAATGTACTTCGTCATCCAGTGGACGAGGACGGCGTGGAGGAGGGAGAGAACGACGCCGGTAAAGACAACAATGATCCTAACAGTACCAGCAAGAAGAACAACAAGCAACAACCGCCTGTACCACCGATACCACGACACCATTTGGATAAGATGGAAGAATAAAGAGTGGAAAGGCATAAAGGGAGGACCCTGTTTTTGTGTATCACAAGCACGGCAACATTCAGTTGGTTTGTTAGTTGGATTGATTGGCAGCTAGCAGCAGTAATAGCTATCATCTGTGTGGTGCGTGTACAAAGAGTTAGAGTTAGAGAGAGTTAGAGAGAGCTGAGCTTATATGAACGGAAAAGACCCCCTTTTTCTGTGCGGTTTTGTTCTTCATTGTTTGTTTCTAACTATACGGTCTGTGGTCTGTAAAATGGCTATTCTTGGTAATTGGTTACGTTGCGGGCTTGAAGCGGAGTGCTGTTCTGTTGCACAGCATTGAGTTATTGGGATGGATTTGGACCAATTGTGGATGGACGGAAGATGATGGATTGGGTGGGTGTCCGTAGGGTATGTACGCAGTATATGAAAAGAAAAGAAAAGAAAAGAAAATGCAGCAGCACGTGTAACGTTACTTCTGACGTGTCAAGGTTGATTCCTGAAAGAAGCATCTCATATAATGCTATTGCAGCAGCTGCAGGTTCTTGCTTTGGGGATCGACAAAGACAAGGATTCACACGACTCATAGTGGATGAATAGCACACACACACACATACACACACACTATTAATAATATTAAGATTGTGATAGATCTAGTAAGCGATCTTATTTGATAGAGACAGATTAGAGAGAGAGAGAAGCTCTAATAATAATAATAATAATAATAAATAAATATGATTTATTTTTCATCCCTTTCGTTTTGGATATGATGATATTACGGTTTACTCCTATTCCCGGAAGCAAAAAGCGCAATGGGATGGTCAAGATCGACAGCGAAAACTGGGATTATCTCTATTTATACATATGGTACACGAGCCTTCTGCCTGTTTCTCTATTGCAAGTGGTAGGATATGGGCTATAGCCCATGATAGTTGCAGCAGCAGCAGCAGCAGCAAAGACCACGCAGTATCATATCGAAAAAGAGCTAATATTATTGACATTAGGGAGACTGCGCGTTGATTGCGAGAGGCCATGGACAGCTGCCTTTTCAAGCGTTGCCAGACGATGCGTAGCATAATTCCCAACGCTCCTCGTGTTGCCACTGCCTTTTTTCTTTTTTCCCGACGAAACGAAACTTGCCCATAATTGTTGTTTATGCTGATGTGCTGTGCTAAGCTGTGCTGTGCTATGCTGTGCTATGCTAACCCATTCTGCCCGTCTGTTCTAAATTGGACGCTGCTCCTTGTTGACAGCTCGCCTTTCCAATGCCCTTAAATACTCCAGTCTTTTTCTCGTCATTTTTCCCTTTTAAATCTACTCTTTCCCTTTTACTCATCTTTCCTTGCTACTTTTTCCACTTACAAAAAGTACAACACCCCACCCACCTGCTTGCTTGCTTGCTTGTCTCTTACACAACACACTCTCTTATCTCTGAACCTTTTTTCTCTCGTTTTTCACCCATCCCTTATTCTTCATACATGTCGTCTCCTTGCCTACAGCCGTTTACAACCGACGCTCAGAACAACGTCCTGCGCTTCGTGAATCCGAACTCCCTCTCGTCATCCCCTCCCATGCTTGTCAAAAGAGAGTCTGACCGTCGCTTCAGCTACACCGATCTGCTGTCGGACCATCCATTGTCATCTCCTTCGAATGCCAGCAGCACTGAGGACTACAGTGCCGGCGGCTCCACGTCGTCTTCGTCTTCGTCCACTGGCGGCAACGATTATGGCCATCTTCACCATCCTCACCACACTGTCACTGCTGCCACCACCGGTGCGGCTGCCATTGCCTCGTCGGAGCCCTTGTTGATGGACCCCAGTATCAGCATGGCCATGATGCCTTCGTCTGCCGCGTTCCTGCAGCCCATGTATCATCAGCATAGACACTCGATAGCAGCACCCCAGCCCTCACCCTTCGGTTTCTATGACAGTGGTCCCATCCCAAGACACCATTCGTTCAGCCATCACCCATTCGATGAGCCTATGTTTAACCAGTTGTGCACAAGCCGTCCCGCACTGAACAAGGAGAATGGACATGCTTCGCCATTTTATGCATTTCCTCCACCTCCGGCCCCGGGCATGTCCTCTATGCCTCACATGTCTTCGATGCCTACGCCTCCTTCTGTTGGTAACAACAACAATGGCTCGACCACTACCACGAACACTGCAACTACTACTACCACTACTACTACTGCCAGCAGCAGACGAGGTTCAGCGGCTGCCAACAAGTCAGCAGTCAAGACTCCCCGATCGCGTGGTCGACGTGTGTCGAATGTGCCCAACAACAATGGTGCTCGTATGTTTACATGCAAGGCTGATGGCTGTGGCAAAGTCTTTAAGCGATCCGAGCATCTGAAGCGCCACATCCGATCCATCCACACACTTGAAAAACGTAAGTTATCAGGACTTTCTCACAGGTTGCCTATAGCATGACAAAGGAAACTAATCTTGGATGGTGTTGTCATGTATGTAGCGTTTGAATGCCCTTACCAAAGCTGCAACAAGCGATTCTCCCGATCCGATAACCTCAACCAACACATCCGCATCCACCGCCATAGCACGAGCAGCGGCAACGGCAAGGAGACCCCCAAGCCGCAACAACGACCCTCGCAACAACAACAACAACAACAACAAGCACAAGCACCATCTCCATCCACAACATCGTCACCTTCCTCACAGTACTCTTCTTCCTCCCACACGATCCACCCTCTCACTCAAAGTTGCGGCGCCAATCCTTCAACTGCTCCAAGCCAACAACCATTCTTTGTTCAAAATTACATATGATCAACTCTTATTGCTTTTTCCTCTTCCTCTTCTTATCGTCTTCTTCTTCTTCTAAATACTCACACATCATTTTCCTAATATTAACGATGTGATGATATGTAATAAGCAGCATTCTTCATTTTCTTTCTTCTTTTTTCATAAGGCAGCAACCCATTTATCTTCTTCTTTCAAAATGCACTTCTTCTTTTTCATTTACAATGTTTAAACACTCTACCTGACACACACACAATGTTTATTACCACCCACCAATTGGATGAACCTTAATATTGACTATTAAAAGTTCACATGGAGCGGATGGTTTCCCTCTTCTTTTTTAAATATTTTATGAGATCTTTTTTTTTTCTTTTGCTTCTTTTCTTTGTTTAGGCCTTTTGAAATCCCTTCTTCTTGTGTAAAAAGAACAAAAAAAAAAGAAACAAAACCCCAATAATAAAATGCTTCTGCGCTATTTTTAACCAAATCAAGGTCCCATTTTTAAGAGTCGCTTTCTGCTTGTTTGCTGCTTATCAAAAAGACAGCTTTCAAACCGACAACCGACAATAACAATGATCGTTCGCCACGCCAAGAAAAACCTGATCGGCCTTACTCTGGAACAAGTTAAACATGAACTCCAGGCCGCACCAACAGTTAAACCTTATACAGCACTGCAGATCTGGCAACACATGTATCGTCATGGCAGCACTTCATTCCGCACTATGACCAACCTGCCAACCACGTTGCGAGATCATTTACACTCCCATTACACACTCGACTATGGCCATGTCCAGTCGGATCAAACGTCTGTTGACGGCACACGCAAATGGCTGGTTGGATTCAACGATCCTCGAGCTGTTGTGGAATCGGTGCTTATTCCCGAACCAAAACGACACACCCTCTGTGTTTCGTCCCAAATCGGCTGTTCTTTGCGGTGCAGCTTTTGTCACACCGGCACACAAAAGCTTCTGCGCAATTTGACAGCGGGTGAAATTGTTGGGCAGGTCATGCTTGCTGCTCACGGCGTGCGTCAATTTGAACAACAGGGACAAAATAGTATCACCAGAAAAAAGTTGCTTTCGCATATGGTGTTTATGGGTCAAGGCGAACCGCTGTATAATCCTCGACAGGTCTTTCAAGCCATCCAGGTATTAACCGATCGGCAAGGATTGCAATGGCCAAAGCAAAAAATCACCGTTTCCACATCCGGTGTCGTTCCGCTGATACCTAAGATTTCTGAATTAGGCGTAGCGTTGGCGATATCGTTGCATGCGACTCGGAATTCTCTACGGGATGTACTGGTGCCTCTCAACAAGACCTTTCCAATGGAAACGCTCATGGATGCATGTACGCAATATGCCCGAGATTCAAACGGCCAGCGTATTACTTTTGAGTGAGTTTCTCTCCATCATAGCACCTCTGTTGAACCTGCAGAGAATGGTCATCCCCCACCCTCCTGAACCCTCACACTCAATGCATTAATATGAGAATAGATACGTGATGCTTGATGGTGTCAATGATTCTATGGGTGAAGCCCGAGATCTTGTGAAGCTGTTGAAGCAACTCCCCGCTCACGTCAACCTCATGTAAGTTATTATCATGCAAGATCGAGATGTTGTATTGATACCGCCCATCTTTATGGCCCTTCTTGATTGTCTACATCATCTAGACCTTTCAACCCATGGCCTGGCAGCATCTACAAGACGTCCAAGCCAGAACAAGTAGAAAGATTTGCCGAAACAGTGCAGAATGGCGGAATTTACTGCACTGTACGAAGACCCAGGGGTCAAGGTATAATATTAAATTACTTGCATATCCTTTTTGTGGTGATGGTGGTGATGTGCTTTGATGTGGCTGATCCTGTATGCTGTTTATTAATTGCATAAAATAGATATTCTAGCTGCGTGTGGACAACTGCGTAGTAGTGAGGAACGGAAAAGGGCTACTGCTGCTGCTGCTGCGTTATAATGCAAAATGAGCATGCATCATGTAATCACATCATCATCCTTATATGCACACATCTGTCTTTATCTTTTTCTCAGACCCGGCCTATCATAGTAGCAATCAGGGATCCAAACTCAAATCTCTCTTACTTATATTATACGCTATATTACCCGTTTTTGCATGAAGAATCTTTTGTATATTCCTTTAATTTTAATCTTGCCATGTACCAACAGAAAATAATGATTTATTACTGCATAATACCAGAAAAGGAAAACATCAAGGGAGGAACAGCGTGAAAGAAACCTATTTTCAAACACCATCAAGTGCTATGATGCATACATATGATACCTTCAACCTTTCTTCCCGCATCAACAAGACTTGGCCAAACTTCTTGCAACTACTTAGTAGTCGGCGTTTGTAGATCATTATTGGTAGATTCTAGGTACTTTATTGTTGAGTCTTAATATTGAAGACATGAAACAAAATATGATTTTTGCATGAGAGTATATAACAAGGAGGGGTGATTGTGCGTGTATTGGAAAATGAAGAGATATAAATTACAAATTTTGGAGTGTACACAAAAATAAATGACGATAAAGAAAAGGGTGTGCGAAATAAGGAGATTGAGAGGTCAAGGAAGGGCCAGCATACAGGAAAAGATAAAATTAGTACACATCAGTTGGTAGGCTAATAATCAATGTATACCGGTGGACAGTGTGAAAGAGATTCAAGAGATAACTCACCAAGGATTGAGTAATGGAACAAAGGATGACCAGACGTCGGGCAACATACATGACGATCCATTCTAGTTAGTAATCATATCTTCAATACTACTTGATGACACATGATGGTGAAGAAGAGGCCACAAAGCATAGTAAAAAGAATACCTACGTCGTGTACGGAGAGCAAGAGGGAGAGAGAGCAAGAGAGAGAAAGAGCAAGAGAGAGCAAGAGAGAGCTATCAAAAGAAAAAGAAGAGGCTCGATCGTGAGTAATCAATACCACAGTCATCATCATCTTTGACACACACTATGTACACTTTTGCTTCTCTCCTCTTTTAAAGCAGTAACACTTACGTTGTTGTCTTTAGAAAAATAAAATAAAGCAAAAGTGGCGGGCGAGGCCGAGGAGGAGACGGCTATAGAAATGAAAGAAAGCAAGAGATTTGATCGTGAGTCGTCGTGATACTTCTTGACAGACATGCACACCACCACACGCACGGTAATGCGATGGATCCCGTTTCCCAGGAGTTATACGTACAGTTGATGACGAGGAGGAAGGAGAAGGAGAAAGAAGCGGAAGAGAAGAGGCCAAAGAACTATGGATGGGTGGGAACGCGTACCTTTTATATAAGATTCGTTGTGAAGAAATGGAACAATCGATTAGATTCTCGGCAATTGCGTGATTGATTTGTTGTCCAATAGCCAAACGAGCACATAGGCGATGAGGTCAACACTAAGGAAGAGCACGATGCATGTTTCAGTCAACAGTGCAGCAGAAAAACGATCGTTTTTCATTGATCATTCTACATTATTAGCTATAGTTTCGTCGTTTATTATCCGAGAAATGTGTCGATATTGGTATCATTCTATAGCCACGGCTCTGCTCTACATGAATCTTTCTATGCTGAATGATGAACATACTCAGTTTATTTGAAAAGGAAGGAAGAAGAGGGCACTGTCGCAACTGACACGAACCAACTGCATGCTTCAGATTCGATTGTTCGAGAAACAAGTTCGAGACACGGTGAAGGGGAACTGGCATCGTTTTTCAAGACTAGGCAATTTCCAAAGCAATATTCCGCCACAATTTATCGTCGTAACTGTAAATGATATTAGTATCATGTTAAAGCTAAAGACCTGCCCTTTCTTTTGATAATCTATTGCTAATATGTCATGAATGGATACAGAATGAAGGGGAAGGAGTAAAGAGTTTGACAGGACTCGTGGGAAGGCAAGTTCCCGATGCATGAATTTTCTGCAATTGCTTCCGCTGCACACAGGTACGGGAAAACATTGACGAAGGGATGACGCGTTTGTTGCAGGAAAAATGATCGTGCTACTATGTAGAGTTAGATCAACATGAGGGGGTGCTGTCACCGATACTCGAGAGTTAGTATTGGCCTGCCTCATATAACTTTATGTAGGGTTTACTACTAAATACCGTGATGCAGCATGAGCTTATTTGACAGCTTCAAGACAGAAAAGAACTCTTGGAACTGCGGACGCGAAAATCGAAAGAAATAGTGGCCAATGTTAATATCAAAAACAAGAAAGATAAGCTCCCAGACGGCAAATCCAAGTGCTTGGGTAAAGAAGCACTACAGGCTTAGGCCAGAGCAGCTATAGAATTACAAGCTGTCCTTGGAAATATGCACCCACCAGCCCGAGGAACGATTGTCAAGAACTTCTTCAGCGACTACGACCGGGGAAATACAGTGTGTAAAAGAAAAGAATACGGACCGTGGCATCAACATACTTAACGACGGATATACGTTGGACGAGCCAAAGCTCGTTTCGCGCTATCAAATTGGACGTAATATGCCTCATCATTTACGCAACCGACTGGATTTTTTGCTTGGCCATGCGATGTACTAGGTCGAGGCGAGACCAAGCGTATTATGCAGCCGCCAGATTTATTCTGTACCGAATTCAAGGATGAATGCCCGACCAAGTGTATTGCTCTGGTTATTACTATGAGTAAGGGCAAGACCAATCAGCATGGGAGAGTCGAGTACGGTGCTGGCATCAGACACCGCTGTGCAGAAGTTTGTCCGATTGGAGCTTTGGCATTCCACCTTTTTTGCCGCTAGCATATTAAAAAGAGCTCCGGATTTCACATCATGCAGACATTGGTACGACATACACGTCTTGTAGGGTGTCAATCGTATACAAGCTATCACTTACAATACGCAAAGAGATGGACATCAGGAAGCGCTCCGAGCTGTTGGTATTCAACCGAGCAAAATAACACACATCAACCGCGGTAGTGTTCTGAGGTCGATCACTGAACAAGATGTTTCTGACAGTGATCAACGTCGAATTGGAAGGGGGGTCGGACAAGATGATCGGATGCTACTTGACAAGTCTTCCGAAGCCAGCGATTCGTGCTTTAGTTGGTTTCTATGCCAAAAAAGCTGGTGCATTTTCGTTACCACGGGCCAAAATCGATCCGCCACAGAGCTTGCAACAAAACGTTTTTCCTGATATCGAGTACTGGGAAAACAAGTTCGAGACGAGGACTGCCCAAAACGATCTTACAGGTCCAAACTTTTTGGAACTTTTAAAATATTTGAATTGTTTTTATTCAGGTACATACATAGTCACTATTTATTATATCATATTGTTATAAAAAATCTCTAAATATTTGATATAAAATTATTTTAGAACTCTGTGCTTCTCAAAAGCTTCATCGGAACCATTTCTCGTGGACCCACCCCATATTCGACGACCCGCTATACAAACAGTATGGATTGGACATGTTGCGTTATCGAGCAAGAACCAGCGAAAAAGAAGAGCCGTTAGGCATACAGATTGAAAGGGCTATGCCACATATAACGGAACTACTGCGATCTTCCTTCGGCAACAACAGTGGGATCAGAAGCGACATTGAGACTATTGGATCGTCACAGCGACAAGGTTTTATCAGTACTCTAGAAGCTGTTGACTCCAATTATTTCCAACCCTTGTACCTCTCCCGCAATCCAGCGAATATGGCTCCCAGTTCAGAAGTTGGCGTCGCAAGAAACGAGATCCCTTAAGTTGATCATCAAACTGGCACAACTGGCTATATGCTCCCAATAGAAGCTTCATCTTTGGCATCGCCGTCACCGCCTCCACAAAGCTATAAGCTTATAAGAAAGCTTCCAACTGTCACCGATGTCTAGCGCAAGTAAAGTACACCATTGGAATTGCTGCCAGCCTTCAGTTCAATTTCTGGAAGAAACGTGCCGCACGCGATGGAGAAGGAATCCCACGGAGTCGAGGTTTATTTTTGCCGAAGAAAACTGATGTATGAAGAAGTCGAGCGGATAGCACGAGAAAGCTATTTATCAGCCACTGATGCTGCAAGTCAGTTGGAATACAAACGTCGTGATCTCGGTATCAGTATAGACAAATTGTGAAATGAAATCAAGCGTTGTAGAACCGAAGAGTAAGATACATACATTAGAATTATCCATAGATTAGTGAATAAAGTTGTTGCCTATTGTACAAGTTAAAATTTTTTGTAATTCGAGAAACACATAATATGTGCAAAAGAAGCATCAGCACCAGAACGGTTTACTTTACAATGACTCTACCTACGTAGTTGTTTTCCATGAGAAGCTTTGGTTTCTTTTTGTACTAATTCTTTTCTCTCAGTCCGCACGTACACTTAGAAGCAGTTTTTGAAACGTAGACAACATAATAGGGATAAAACCAACATAGCGTAAGCTCATAAATAAATAGAAACATTTTCGATATAGAATGACCACTCAAAGATTTAATGTGACATATTTCGTAGTAAATACGATCGTTAGAGACATACGAAATTCGTAAAATGAAGATGAGTACAGTACTGGTCAAGTGCATCACGTTGTGTGCTGTAGCATGCAAGCCAAAATTATTGAGAGTGTTATCCTCCCAGTAAGGAGGATAATGATACCCGACGAAGGGTTATGGTGATGCATCAAAGTTGAGAGGCTAAATCAATATGCAGCCACTGCGCTCAATTTACAATTGTAACACTGCTCGAAAGAAAGAGTATGTAGCAATTTGAGGTATACTACGCTAATATTTTTTCTTGGGACAAAAAGACTTTATATAAGTTTAGTTGTATGTCATGGTTGTTGAGGGACCAACCTAAGCTCCTGTCTCTCAATGTGACACTTGATTAACCATGCGTTAAAAAGGTATATCTCTGATTTTGCGTAATTACTATTGCAATTGCGCTACCGTCGATAATGACGATAATGAAGTCCATCAAGCCATCACTGAAAGATCAATTCTCTGACGCGTTCGTTCTGTGTGATTAGTTTTAAAGTTATAAAAACCAGTTGATGTGGTCGTTTTTCCAAAGTACAGCAAGTTGGAATTTTAGGTGGGTCATAAGCTCAGCCAAATTGTTCAGACTTGTCTCAGACTCACTGTTGAAATACCCACCAGGTATTTCACATTCCTTGCATATTATATATCATAGGAGTATGTATGCACCATCCTTCAATAACTGAATCAACTATGTATCAAACTACTTGCTGGTCCCTGTTTCTTGACAAGTCCTTTCATTCTACTGTTAGGAGCTCAAGAATAATAATAGTGGCAATATGTGAAGTGCAAGAGAAGCCAACTCCTCGGCAGTGCATGAATATTCCCAACTTCTTTTTCTTACCGTTTGAAATCCACGGTTGGGCAGGAACGACTAGATGACTGTTGGAACAGCATCTTTAGCTCGAATTGAGTTGCGTCCGCAAAGTAAACGCTCAATGACAGATAATCATTCTATTCAAACCATCCACAAAAAAACAGCAGCAGAGAGTTACAAAGAACGAAAAATTAGAGAGCCCAGCACTACAGAAAGACACGAGGTTGCCTCAAGCTGTTCAAGGGGACAACCCTTTCGCTCTACAAGAATTCGAATCCTCTTCATTCGGACAACAGCTAGCGACTTTATATTTTGCTAACAACACAATCATTTCGCCTACGGCAACATCACCTGACAATGGCCCTTTATTTCGCTAACGGAAGCATATGTAGATCTACAAAATCTACAAGGCACCAGTTTGGGAACGGCACTACCAACCATTGTTACGTGTCTGTATTTGATAGTCTGTTGTCAAAAGACTGATCAAGCCAAAGTCGGAATTCTGCCAATCCTCGAATCGACACCAAGTAAAAGAGGTTTCGCTTACTCGGCTAGCCTGGAAAAAGCTAACACTTTCCATTGCAGTGTACCACTCACACCGCTGGTCAAACACCCCGGCCCGGACACCTCAGCTTCAGGAATCCCTATGGCAAAGGTGAAAGAAAGAGTTGGACTTTCACGACTGTGACACTGGCTACAACCGGTGGGGAATACAGGATACGAAAAGGGCGAGGATAAATTCGGTTGAGCTTTCGGTGGCAGGGATTGGAGAACAACATTGCTCTGGTTACAGGTAGGCTTCTGAAGGAACACCATCCACATGAGCTCGAACTGACTGGAATGATGACCTTGGGAAAGGAATAAATTCCTAGTGTTTGGTTCCTATTCGCCTTCTTCAAACCACATCCGAGTTGAATGCAATATGAAGAAGGGAAGAAGGAATAAGAATATATCAGTTAGTAAGTCTCTTCTTATTGAGATGTTCGTCTTCCATTAAGTATTTAAGAAAGTCTAGTACATACGGTATGTAATCATACAAGCTCGACGCCTTGGAGTTTGGACGGTATAGGATGACTGGCTCTCCCAAACAGTATAGGGTAGATTTTATGACATGATGTATGGTTATTCGCTGAGTTATAGTCTAAGCTCCTTTTTTGGGTACCAAAAACTATTTACTAGACGGAGCGAGGCGTATATCAAAGTAATAATGGCTGAATTTATACGTTAGTGTTATGACGAAACAGTCGTACGCTTCTTGTTGAATACTATCAAGCACATTACGATTTGCCGCTCATCGTGCTGCGACGTGTGTTTTAGCACTGCTAATTCTCTCAATATGTATCTCGCGTGCGTAATCAACGATATCAAAAGATACGCTCTGGAAATATGTACCAAAATGAAGGATTCCATTTTGACTACTTCAGATTACTACCAGCAGCAGCAATAATAGAGATGATGATGAAAAAAGACAACGAAGGAGGATTTGGCGGTAGTACTGATAACCTGCAGTTGCCTTCAGAGGCAGTCGTACCGCTTGTGCTCAATATTGTACCTGGCTCTGGAGTATCCAGATAGTGAGGCTGTACGAGACAGCGAAAAGACAGCGAGTCAGAAACCGGATCAACATTATTATTCATGCAAGATTATGAACTGGACCGAACTATGTCCATATTTGGATATAATTCCTTAAGTACCCGCGCTTGTCTACTTGATTTATTCATGCCACGCACATACGCAAACAATGATTTTTTTTTCCTTCCTTTCTTTTTTGTCACTTCCTTTCTCATTCTTTTTTTCTCTTTTCTTCCACTGTACCATCGTGCATCAAAAAAATGGTAGCCTTACATCGATGCTGTTGCTGCTACGATCGAGGGCTACAACGACGAAGACAACTAAAATTAGCATGGACAGTGGTTGTGCTCATAATGGCGATCATGGTTCGGTCGATAGAAGCATCGTCACCAGCAGTTGTACAACCGATCAAAGAAGTGCTCGATAGTGATCAAGGCTACGATACCGATTTAAGCGACCCTACTCCATTTGGTACAACATCACCATTTCTCATCATTGTTTTATATATTGTGAAAGGAATTAAAAATGTCCTTCTAACATAACAATATCATCCTCCATGTTGTGCGTATAGGTTACATTTTCCGGATAGACGCACCCTTTCGTCGCTTCGGACCCGACCAACCAATCCATCAACACAACCATCCAAGAGAAGACGAAGGTGATGATCAATCGTTCCCGTCATATGCCATGATGGTGTTGAAAAACGTGACATATATTTCAGCCGAGGCACCGATCTACTTTGAAGGCTATGTCAGCATCGATGCTTTACACCGACTTCGAAAACGATCCTTGACCAACTCGCCTGTAACGTTCCAGTTTAGCACGTATTCATTGAATCAAGTGTTGGAAAGCTGGTTTCTTAAATTCCAGAGTGGCAGTGAAAGCAACGACAACAGTGATCTGCGTGGCCGAATAACGGATGTACGTGTTGTGGAACCCAAGGGTAAAAAGGAGGACGACGGCACGTGGCGGCCGTTGGTACAGATGGAAATTTCGCCTATACCTGGATTGCTACAGGTATTATCGTACAAAGAAGGAGTCAAGGATGAGCCCATAGAAGTGTTTTGGGGACCATCGTCATCATCAAAGAAGAACAAGGATTTGGAACTGGTGGTATCATCAACTGTAGCATCAGCAGCAAAGAACAACAAGGCGGAAGCCGCAGCATTTCATCAAATTGTCATGGGCGATGTATTATTTTGAAAGGATACTCTTTTCCTAATTTTTATGTACAAAACAACACTTAGTACCTCTATTGCACGTTTACATACTAGCATCCAAAGTGCATAACACTTTTTTTCCTAATAATAAAGAACAATGTCAGCAACACTACCATTGTATATGACTTTTTTTCATAAGCAAATAAGAGCAATCTTGGCGCTGCTTTCATCGGTTCTTTGCTCGGAATTACGAGGGACCTTACGCATGTGCATATTAGCTGCGTATGACAGATTACTCTCAGAAATAATCTGCTGATGCTGTAACATATATTTTTCTGCAAATCCGAAGCGTTCACCGCGAAATAGAGTACAGGAAATGGCTCCTTCAGATACACCTTGTACATGTAAAATTCCATCACATGCTCAGAGAACACAGGTATCCTGCTATAAGAAAAGTTATACTCTAGACATAACTGACATATGAGAAGACAAGATGTATGTTCGAAAGAAAAAATTTGAGCATTTTCAAATGAGTCTATAAAGATACATGTTATTACCAACCCACCCAAGGCATGAGACCTAGTTGTTTGAGCTAAGTTATATAGGTTTATTCGCTAATCTGTGATCGTAACGAACGGACATGTTATTGATGGCCATTCTATTTTTGTGTCCCAAATAACAATCAGCGCAGCAGTAGTGCACAGGCAATGGCAGCAAATGCTTTACGATAAATTGTTATGCGTATGCAGACGTTGTTGAACTCACCCAGTATTAAGCAGTACCTTTTTGTAACCAGTCAAGATTACATGCATACATATAGGGGAGAAGAAAGGGGGGGTGGGTTCCACTTTTATAATACAATATGTCCCCAGGGTGGTCTTATGCATCCCCGGCTCTTGAATATACATAAATCTTGGGTAAAAGTACATACACATATAGCAGAATGGGGTCGACAGAATAGCTCGTGAGTATAACAATCTCTCCCTTAGATACCTGGGTTTTAAGAAGCTGCTGCTGATGCTGTTTATGCCCGTTACTCATGATGGGTGACGCGTGACACAGCATATATTATAACTATTGCATTACTTTGCATTACTGTACTTTCTAATTTTTCCACAACCGCAACGAGACATCGATGACGATGCACGTTAAAACCACACGATAAAATGACAGCTACCTCGATAAGAATAAGAGTGTATGTTTAATTCTTCGCCGGAAATAATATATAGAAAAAGCTATAACAAATATACAGTGAACCTCATTCAATGAAATGAAGAAAAAACGACTTGTACATAAAGGAAAACGTATGTGTGCTTGAATGGAGAATGGGTCGATGGGAAAAGAGTTACACGTGTTAGAAAGTATATGTTTTAAAAGGTGATATCGCCAACCCAGTCTTTTGTATGATATGGTGACTTTTTCCTTTTGCAATCCAACACTTTCCGTACAGGATACAGCAGTATAGCTGCCAAAACAAGGCCGACCGATACCGATACAGCAATGACCATCATATGCGAAGAAAAGATAAGGCCTTGTTGTCCTGCATTCAAAATGATGGACATTTCAGTCATGGGGTCTGAGGTTTGTAGTGCTTGGCCAAAGGTGTCGAGGGACGACGAAACGCCCACGGAGCCAGGTACCAAGAACAACAAGCCCATCAGCATATCGACAAACCCAACGGTGGATGTGAGTCGTGCATACAGATTGGAAACGAGGGCGACGGCCAAAGAAGCGAGGACGGTTGCAACATGCGGATACACGACAAAGTGACTCAGACAGACGCGATGCAACGAATGGGATACAGCAGCCAATAGGAGCATAATGGGGTACTTGTTCCACCGTGCTCTAAGGATTATCAATTGACCAGCTGCAAACACGGGCACAAACAGGATATCATATAAGCGCGATGACAAAGCGTTGCTTTCACAGATATCGTCCGAAGAGACGAGTGCAAGTGACGGGAAAATGAGTTGATGGGTGCTAGCGCCAATAGCCAAACCGAATCCAATCAATAACGAATAGACAAGCGTAGTGGTCAATTTAAGCGTGCCTGATGCAACAGCGCCACTCCCAATTTCCAGCAAGGCTGTGAGTGTAGCATAGCCTGGCAATAGCATGACAACGCCGCCAATCGATAGTGCATAGAAACACGAAATGGACAACCGGGACGCAACGGCGGCGGACAAGAACCCAATGAGAGCGCTCATGACCACGTCAAATATACTGGCGAATCGAGTGACTCTGGCTGACAAGTGGACGACCCCGCCAGCAACCACGATGCCCCACCAGAACCCGAATGCCATGTCCACAAATCCTCCTGCAAAAAACAGTGGCATGCTTGCACTTGATGCAAGGCCGTATCCGATCCAAGTCAACCACCATGGGTATAAGCAAGGGCCCTGAGCAATATGGTCTAGTGCCAGTGTGGCTTCTCGTATGGTGATATCGTCGCAAAGAACGGATTCGAATAATCTATAGGTGCGGCAAAAGCGACTCAAGTCCAGCCCTGTAGTGACAGTGACAAGCTGAGCAGCGGATCCAAGAGATTCTTATCTTAGAAGCATTAGTTTTCGCAAAATCTATCAAGTAGATACAGCAGTAGTTATGTAACGGGTACTGTATGTATTACCTGGATCACCAAAGGAAACGATCAAGTAGCCCGGTACGTAACCAATCTGAGCCCTGATATTGAGCTTTTGCATCAGTAATTGGACACAATGGTCCAATCGATGTGAAGGAGCACCCGCAGCCACGAGTGTTTTTGCAAACTTTACTAGAAACACTTGTACATGCGATCCGCTATCGGCTTTAACGGTACTCGTCGTACTTGCAGCTGAAGAGAGAGTCGATCCAAGCGGACCATACCGGTTAATGGTGCTGCCACAGCTGTTGTTGTTGTTTTTGTAAAAGGAAGAATAAGCATCATCCTCTTTTCCATATTCAGGTATGCTGATACAACAATCGTGTTGATGATCTTCCTTTTTATTGTTGTTGTTGTTGTTGCCGTAGACCCACTCGAACATTGACTTTGAGCGTGCATTCTTTTTCTTTTTTGCTTTGTGTTTGCCCGCTTGTAGTCCATAATGAAGCAAGTCTGGCCAAAGGGCTCGAGTGGCTGTTGTTGTTGTAGTTGCTGTTGTTAACATGGAGGTGGATGAAATATTTGTAGCAGGTGCTGGCCTTGTTGCCGATACTGTTGTTGGATCATTGTTGTTGCTCTCCATAGCCCGTACTTGTAGAAGAGAAAAGAAACAACGTTGTTGCTGTTGCGGATGCTTCTGGTGTTGTGGAATTAGGAGTGAAAGAAAACACAATAGATAATAACAGTAGCAAATAATAATAATAAAAAAATATTTCGTATATTGTCCGAGATCCAACCAGCCAAATCAAATAAGTGGAGGCTAGTCTATTTGCCAACATTCCTTAATCCTCCTGCCCTACTCCTTTTTCTCGCTACTTGTATACACCTATTTCCGCTGTCGATCTACAGAGAAACAAGCCCATGGAATACAAACCCGACCCCATTCATTAATAATTCATGCAAAAGTGAACAACGTTGATACGAAGGTATCTTTTTTTTACCTTTATTATAAACAGGTTGACGCTCATAAGCATTTGGACTGGCTTCCCGAGGATTACGTCTCTTTTTCTTCTTGTTGCTATGCCGGTGATGGTGATGCTTGTGTCCACACTTGTCACCATGCGAACTATCGCTATCATTGCCACTGCTACTACTGCTGCTGCTATCACTGTCGCTTTCGGATTCCGAAGACGATTCGCCCACTGCGCGAGGTTTTTGATAGATACAACAGACTTGGAGAGAGAGAAAAGTGAGGTTAGTTAATTCTCTCCCTCTTCGTCTTAATCTAACTACATCAGTAAAAGGTACTTTTTGATTTTTTCTTATTCATGTGTTCATTATCAACGACACTTTCGTCCCATTGAATGGCACGAGGTCGTCGAGCTGACATGTCGCCTCTCAAGCGTAAAACACCGACTTCGTCTTCGCTATTCTCGGCGCTGGCATCTTCTCGATCATCGCTATGCTGATCTTGTGTTGGATCGAGCGTTATAGTTCTTGATCCATGAGTTGGAGTTGACGTTGCACCGCCTGCCATGCGTGTTTGTGTGGGCGGATGGTAATTTCCATTTGTTCTTTGTTCTTCCATCGTCTTCGTCTTGTTGTTGTTGTTGTTGTTATTAGTATACTGATATGAAACAAATGCAAAAGAAGAAAAAAAGTATATGCCGTGAACACTTTGTCGGGTGATCAATTACGAAAAATGTATTCACTTGTCCATCCATGCAAATCAACATTGGCGATATATGGGGCCTATGGCAATCTACTATAGCATATGGTAGAGGCTTTTAATCGTTATTCACAGCTAGAAAAGGCTGTTTTAAAGCAATGATGTAGATTCTGCAGCAGTAATGGAATCTTTATCTTCGCGTAGTGGCTGATGGCTTCGACGTTGTCGTCTTCTTGCTAAATATTCCATGATGGCACCGACAAGTGCTACGGATTTGGATCGATTTCCCTTTCCTCCTCCTCGTTGTTGTTGCTGTTGCTGTTTTTCAGTCGCACTACTCGAGTGTTTCTTGGCCTTTCTCCATGTCTTTAACCGCTCTTTGGCAACAATTTCCTCGGCAATATCTCGCAATGTCAACCGTTCTTCTTCGCCACCCTGTTTGATCTTTTACGATGTACACGGGTGAATATGCTAAAATATAATTCTGCATCCATAGGAAACGGACTCAGCAGTGCCCGGTCTGCATGATGTGCGAGACTTCATCATACCTCATTTTCGCAGACAGTCGTGGTACTCGCATGATCTTGGAGCAACACTTTTTCATTGGAGCTTATTGTGATGGATGGCATGGTTCAATTAATTATCGACAAACAGAAAGAAAAGGAAGAGTTGGCAAAGATGGATAGCCAAACCGGAAAAATAGATCGAAAGAGAATTACTATTCTAGCGAAATCATTTTCTTCAAAACTGCGAGTACTGATATGGGAGGGAAAGAGAAAACAGCGCCAGCAACAACAAACTTTCCGAGCATTACAATCCCACTGTTTTGGCATTTTATGCGTATCATATCCCATTTTTCCAGTGTGCTTGACAGTTTCTCTAATAACCCAGCCAAAGCTAGCTTGCCCTGGCTCTCTTTCTTTATATTTAATCTAATACCCTAATACCTTCCTGATTCACTATGGACTCGTCATCACCCAGTAGCCAACTGCATCGACCCCATCCTTTAGCTCATTTGCGTAGTGGCAACAGCGGCAACAGCGACAACTCTCGAAAAAGCTCGTCGGTTGTCTCTGAAAACAAAAACGTCCAAGCAGCATTTGATCAATTAACCAAACGACAAACGCTCGACACGCCTTCCTTCAACAGTAACGATGCATCGTCATCCTACTTTGAACGTTCATCCTTGGGCGGAGGAGGATCCCAGTCCAGTAATAGCAATGGTGGAGAAACTAGTGGTAGTAGTACCTCTTTTACACAACGGCGACTCGAACGAGGTGGAGCTGTACCTTCGTCATTTACATCGTTCGATTGGGAAAATAACAATCGACCGCACTCGTCATCGGTCAGCTCTTCTGAATTCGACTCGAGCGCGTATTACGGCTTGTCACCGTTTGTCACTTCGTCGTTTATGGAAACAACGCCAATGTTGGAGCGGGGTACGTCGATTGGCAACAACACTGTGCGGTATCGGTCGTTATGGCAACGGTACGAAAAGGAACGACGGGATCATGGTGGTGATGGTGGAAACAGCAGCAGTGGCAGTGCCAGAAAGAAACATCATGAAAGCGAGGATGAATTGGAAGAAGAAGATGAAGATGACGATGATGAAGACGACGAGGAACGAGGTGGTGGATCATCGTCTCCTGAAATGCTCATGAAAATGTCGCCTCATCAAGTACCAGAAGCATCATCTCCGAAATTATTGCAGCGTCAGCAGGAACAACAGCAGCAGCGACAACAGCAACATGATCAAAATCGACGTCGACGACGACAAGACGATAATAGTGATATCGAGTTGTCGGAAGACGAAAAAGAAGAAGAAAGCGAGGACGAAGAGGAGAAGGCACAGGAAGAAGAAAGAGACAAGGAAAAACATGAGGATGAACATGTGTTTGACATACATGATCCAGCCAGTTATAATTCAATATGTCCGCAAAGAGACGAACCACCACCCATCCGCCCATCCTTTGACCGGATCAAGAACATGTTGACCAGCTATGCCCCTTCGTTACCTTCGTCGGAAGACCAGGCAGAGTATCCACTTGAGCATCATCATCATCAGCAGCAGCAGCACCATGCAGCAACAACAGGACAACATCAATGTTCGCCTGCAGGTACAGCCAAACCACGACTCGAACGACCACCGCCGCGATCCCATATATTGCAGACACCGGTATTCCAGGTGGTGAATGCAAACACGGTCAAGGACCGCTACTTGTTCTTATTCAACGATCTGCTGATCATCTGCAAACCTATCATGGACGAAAACATCATTGTTGGGGACCACCACAGTGCCAAAGAAGCGCGATATCGTTTCCGACCCAACGAAAACAGTTTGTTCCAAGTCAAGAATATCGTAGAACTGAGTAAACTGACGCTCTACTTGTCGCGGGACGACCAGCAAAAACCGTCAGTTTCCTTGGCAGCTGCACCCCGCAAAATGCATCCACTGCTAGCCTCTGCTTTACGAAAATTCGAAACTAATCCAGACGCTGCGATTGCGTACTTGGTAGATAAAAGCGTGTTGGCCAACGAGCCACTCAGCATTGCGAATTTCCTGTTCAAAACGCCCGATCTGTGTCGACACCAACTGGGAGATTTCTTGGCGGATCCAAAAAACAGTGACATTTACGACGCGTTTTTGGACTGTTTTCGTATGGTAGCGCTGCGGTTGGACGAAGCGTTGCGGATTCTGCTCATGACGCTTCGACTGCCGAGCAAGTGGGAGGCGCTCGAGTATGTGATTGAACGGTTCTCAAAGAAATGGCATGACGCGAATCAGAACGTTGTCAAGTTCCACGAGGACATGGTGGTTAAGGTCGTGGTTGCTATGCTGTTCCTGAATGCCGAGTGGTGGTACGATGCGAGCAGCGAGTTGGATGTGTTTTGGTCTGCTCGTGAGCACAAAGAACGGCGCGACAGACAGCGGCTCACACGACGAGCAAGTATGGTAGATCGCAATAAGGACGAGCGTGGGAGTGTGGCTATTGAGCCGTTACACTACATTTCGGCACTACGTGCACAAAAGGGGAACGTGCGGCCGACGTTTGACGAGTTCTTACAACGATGGCGTTACTATGATCAGTACATACTCGTGTCCTTTGATTTCTTGCGGGACATGTACAATTCGATTGCCCATGAAAGACTGGAGACGGGCTGGGATAATGACGTGGAGGCTTCGGATGCACCAGAGCAAGATACAATCATCACAGTGACGCCCTATCGTTTCCCGACGCGTTTAACTCGAAGCGTACCATCGGCGCCAATCACGATTTCAATAGCCGCGCCCGATCCTGGCCTTCAAATCAAGCTACGCGGACAAGATATAGAATGTCACCCCAACGTGCTGGATTTCAGCGACTCGTGCATTCAAACATTTACGATCACCGGTCATACTCTAGGTAGGACGAGCTTGATGTTTATCAAATCTGGACCACACGCCAGCCGCTATGTCAGTCCGACGCTGCCGAGGACCAAGAGCATCGTCGTAGAGCGGCCGTTTATGCGCTACACGTTCCAGATTGCTTTTTCACACGTGGATATGCGACTGCCACCAACAGCAGCAGCAGCAGCAGCAAACGCTGTTACAACGCCAACAACGGCTACAGCGGCAGCTGGTAGCAATACTACTCCAGGAACGACAGAAGCCCCATCGGGAGCAGTAACAGGGAAAGACGACGATAAAACCATTGCAGCAGCAGCAGGAACAACAGATGAGCAAGAGCCGAAATCGCCAGTGATGGTCCGACGCAAGTATATCTTTAGCGTTGAGACGGAGCAAGAGCGGACAGAATGGATCAGCTGGCTGAAAACCTTATCGGGCCATGTGCATGTCAATGGTGCAACCGCTACGACTAACAACAACAACAACAACAACAACAACAGTAAAGAAGCGGCAGCAGGAGAGACGCCGATGACATCTGAAGAACGGGTCGGTCTGCAAGTCTTGAAGGAAATCCTGTTGGCCGACGAATACAAAAAGGGGACGGCCAATGTTGCAGCCTTGGTGAAGCCCAATACGGCAGCATTATGGGGTGGTAACGGAAACAGCAGCAACAACAACAACAACAACAACAACAACCATCACCATAACAGTCGTCTCAGCATGATTGATGTGGCAAGCACGCATACGGCGTTGACGGCAGGCTCAATCCATAGCCCAAGCGCAAACAACAAGGATATCAAGGATGGGGATCTGCTGTGGGTGCAGAGCCCTGGCAACGACAAGGACGATGTGGTGGTGTTTGGGGCAGCGGCAGACGAGGAGCAGGACAAGAAGAACAACAGGACGTCGACGGTGGTCAGCAAAAAGAAACCCACGGTGGTCACCAAACGTGGGCATGAAATTATAAAGCTAGTCGTACAGAACTCCTTAGTGCCACTCATGCTTGGATTCTTGCGCAAGCAGATCCAATAACAGCCACCACCCTCTTTTCATGCGGGATCGCCACTCTTTTGTTACACATACCCTCTTTCCCCTATAATCGCATCGAGTCCATCCCATCCATCATTCTGTTATACGCTGTCATCATCGATCATAATGTCCTAGTAGTCTCGACAAGCCCCCAAAAAAAGACAATGCTTCTTCAACCCCCCCGCCCAACTTCCACCTTCAATTTAAAATATAAAAAGAGAGTTTCCTCTTCTCCTGCTTTCGATACTCTTGCTACTTTCTTCTCGTTTTCCAGCATTTGTGTGTGTGTCTACTGCCCATCACTCATTTTATATTCACTATTGTACCATGACAGGATCTCCCATTGTAGACACGACATCGGGCCGTCTTCAGGGATTCACGCATGCTGAACACAATGTCCATGTCTTTATGGGCATTCCATACGCCATGCCACCTGTGGGCGATCGTCGGTACAGACCACCTGAGCCATACAAACCAGAGGGTGACCCTGCGACTGTTCGACAATGCTTGCAGGCAGGCCGAGCAGCGCCACAGACCCAAATGCCCTTTGATACCCTTATGAGTATCCAGATCGACCCAGACAACCAGTCCGAGGATTGTCTGTATATAAACGTGTGGACACCCACCGTTGATCCTGCAGCCAAGCTACCTGTTCTTTTCTGGATCCACACGGGTGCCTGCATGAGGTACAAATAATCCATGCACTCTATCGACAGACCGATGTTGACTGTGATATATTTTCCAGGAGAGAAATCAGGGTTCTTCTTTATATTGTTTGTCACTAATGCATCGATATCTGATTATAGTGGCTGTGGAGATCAGTCGTTCTGGGACGGTACCAACTTTGCACGCAAGGATGTGGTGGTCGTGACATTTAACTATCGTCTAGGTGCGTTAGGGTGGATGACACTGGATCATCTATCCAATGATTTTGACGGATCTGCCAATTATGGGTTATTGGATCAGATCGGTAAGTTCGTTTCGTACCTGGGGTGTGGACGTGTGCACCAAATGGGTGGTACTAAAGACGACTTGCCTTATAGTGGCTGCTGAATGGGTCAAAGACAATATTGCAACATTTGGAGGTGATCCCAACAACATCACTGGCTACGGCTCATCTGCAGGAGGTAATGTAGCATGCGGGAAAAGCAATATCTCTTCGGACAAACATGTTCTTTCTGTGATTCTTTGCATTACATTGCATAATAATGTATTGGGATTTGGAGGAAGTTGCATGGCTGCTCAAGTAAGCGTTTATTTACAATTGCATACTGATTTGTTCTTACCTATAATATACACTACAACAAACAGCAACCTGTCTAATGGCCATGTTAATATCTCCACGCGCGGGTCGATTCTTTGAACGCGTCATACTGCAATCCCCACCCATGTTCCACTTTAGTCCGCGCGATTGGGCCAAGTTCAAGGGCGACATTTTCATTCGATCCATGGGCATTAGCCCTGACCAACTGGACGAGTTACGAGAAGTGGATGTGCAGACGATATTGGACGCACAATCGTTCATGACGACCTGGCCCAATTTCTTGGAAGGCTTGGCACCTGTAGGCCCTGCAGGCGATGACAACAAGACGCTACCGAGCTCCTTGATTGAGTACTACTTTCACCATCCCTTGCCAGACCACTACAAAGACTTGGACATCATCATTGGCTACACGCGCGACGAATTCAATTTCTTTTTCCCGTTCTTGCCCAATTTCCAAGAAATGGACGATACCATGTTTGTCAGAACCTATTTCGCCCATGTGTTTGGTCGGAAATATGCACGCGAAGCATACGAGATATACAAATCCCAGATCGTACCGCCGTTTTCACCACCTAGTGAAGTGGCGCGATACATGTGCTCAGATGTCATGTGTAGGATATCAGTGCTGTTGACCGCGGAAAATCTAGTCAAACACGGCCACAAGGTGCATTTGTATGAATGGCGCTACGAGTCGAACGATGTTGAGAACATTATCAAGGCAGCCCATATGGTTGATGCCATTTTCTCGTGGGATAACCTTCACTTTTGGGAAGGCAATCCATTTTTGGGTCCTGGTGATGAGTATGAACGTGATCGGATAGCCAAGCAAGTGTCTCAAGCTATTGTGGCGTTTGCCAACACCGGTAGTCCCAATCATCAGGGTATTCCGCATTGGCCACTGTATGACGTGAATGAGCGCAAGGCTATGATATTTTGGCAATATCATTTTGTGTTTAGTGCGGGTCCGGACTCAGGTCCACAGCATGGCGGGGACCCAATCTTGATATCCAGGAAAAAAAAAAGAATTTTCGAAGCTTCGCCACTTTTCTTTTGTCAGGCACATCTGTCAGATTCCGTTTCCTTCATCTCATTTCCATTCCTCAATAAATCGTTCACTATCTTAACAACATGAGCAGAGGTCGTGGTAGCACTGTTACTCCCGCTAGGAGAAGCACCGCCCGTTTGGCTAATCGCCCGGGCCGTGTGGTGGCGAGTAATGGTGCCTCACCACGTCCTCTTTCTCTCCCTGTCCCTCCCCCTCTACCACAGTATACTTCTTTCATGAGCTCGCAAATGGAGTATCAAGCAGCTGCTGAATCTGCTGCTCGAGCTACATACGAACAAGCACGAGGAAGCCGTCCGCAGAATACAGTTAGATCGTATTCTCCCAGGCAGGAAGAATTTCTCGAGTGGTGCCGAAGACGCTGTCCAAATGATCACACTAACCAGTTGATCGACGACAGAAAGCTTCATCTTTTTCTTGTGGAAGAGGTTAGCCACATATCTGTTCGCAATCTATATATGTACGCATGTCTTACAATTGTGTTCTTTTTAGGTCGTCTTCAGAGAGAAGCGTAAACCTGGAAGAAAGAGAAAAGAGCCAGAGAATTCTGTGCTGTCGCCCGCCTCGTCACCCGCTCCTGCCATGCGTACCACCACCACCACCATGCCATCATCCTCGCCTGCTGCTGTTGTTCTCTCGCCCGCCACCGCCATCATGCCATCATCCTCGTCTGCTGCTGTTCTCTCGCCCGCCACCGCCGTCATGCCATCATCCTCGTCTGCTGCTGTTCTCTCGCCCGCCACCGCCGTCATGCCATCATCCTCGTCTGCTGCTGTTCTCTCGCCCGCCACCGCCGTCATGCCATCATCCTCGTCTGCTGCTGTTCTCTCGCCCGCCACCGCCGTCATGCCATCATCCTCGTCTGCTGCTGTTCTCTCGCCCGCCACCGCCGTCATGCCATCATCGTCGTCTGCTGCTGTTCTCTCGCCCGTCACCACCATCTTGCCATCATCGTCGTCGTCATCATCTGCTGCTCTACCTGTACGCGATGCTCCGGGTTATACCGTTGAGCAACCTGTTGCGCCTGATGCCCCCGCCCCCAAAGTCAAGCTTGCTACCGTTAAACAATACATTACTTCCATTGTCGATCTCCATTTTGAACAAGCCGAAACAGATCCTTGCTTCAATCGTCCGCATCCGCGTGGCCCGCTTGTTCATGCACTGGTTGATCATTTGAAACGTGTGGAAAAGGAGCTTAGTCGACAAAACTACGAAGACAGAGGCATGCGTACGACAGCAGATGGTTATTCGACATCAGCTGAGATGGAGCGTATTGTAGATCATTTTCTGGCCACCAACAAGCAACAAGGACTGCGAAACTGCACTGCTTTTCTTCTGCAACACTATGGACTTCTACGGGGCGAAAGCGTTCGTATGATGGAACTTGCCGATCTACAAACGTTACTTCTTGAGCGCGAGGGTGTCACTGAATGTCATGCGTTGGTGATGGTGCTTAAGCAAGGAAAAACAAACCAAGAGGGCCGTGTGGAGTTTGCTGCTGCGATGCGTAACGCCAATGTTGTTATCTGTCCTTTGATGATGCTTTCCTTTTATCTCTTTCATCGGTGGCACGTTGCTGGTGAGGCATTCCCTTGTTTCCAAAGCAATCGAGATTGGTTCGACATCAAGCTCATCAGAGGCAGAGATCGCAACACGCAGTCCATTACGTATGATCGTCATCGCGAGTGTATTTTAGAAGCATTCAAGTCAGTCGGCATTCACAGTAAAGCGGTCACTCACGCTATGAGGGGTTCGTCAGCACGCATGGCAGAGATATCTGGAACGAGCGAAGAGTCTATCCGGCGATTAGGTCGTTGGAATAATTCTGCTTTATCGACCAGTTATCTAACCAATTTGCCTCGTGATATCTTGCGGACCATGGCAGGATTCACTAGAGAGGCTGGCCAATTCTACTTACCTCGTGCTGCTGTTACACCACCCCTTGAGCTTTGCAAGAAGGTTTTTCCTGAAGTCGATCGGTGGCGGGCGTTGCTGGATGCCAAACAAGTGGAGGACTCGTGCGCGGCTGATTCGTTTTTGCGTCTTCTTGTGCAGTTGCGTGTTGTATTTTTGCAAGATTCGGTTTTGATGAAAAAGCGCTGTCCAGGTCATCATTTGTGGCAAGATCCTTTGTTCCGTGATCCTTTGTATCTTGAATTTGAACGGTATGTGCTGGTGGACTACAGTCTTTCGTTTATATACTAATTATCCTTTTAAAATAGTAACTTGAATCATGCACTTGAAAACAACGAAGAGCCCACTGATCTGTTACTTCAACGTGCCGTGCCGATCATTGAAAATAGACTTGCCATCTTGCAACAACAAATACAACAACAAATCGCTGCTCAGCAACAAGACACCAATCGCATCGTACAATCTTTCTCTAACGCCATACCCACTCTGGAAGCACTTGCGCAGCTTGCACCAAACATGAGTCGTATAGGAGATATTGTACAGCATTGGGACCGCATCGCCAGCGGACAAGTGTCCTTGAGCGTCACGCTCAACTTGGCAGGTCAGCAGCAGCAACAACAACAAGATCAGCAACAACAACAGCAGCAGGAAGGTTGGGGCTCGGTTTCGCTCCCGTCCTCGTCCTCCTCCCTCCCATCCACCATGACAGCAACTGTGGCACTGCCATCAGCAGCACCAGCGCCATCATCATCTTCGTCGTCGTCGTCAGCAGCACCAGCACCAACATCGTCATCATCATCGTCAGCAGCATCAGCACCAACTCATCACCATCATCATCGCCCCCAACAACAACAGCCCATATATCCATCCATGAACCGCACAAACGTCCAAACAATCCCACAATTATGGACTGAATGGTTTGACGGTTGGAATGGCGGCATGTCTGTGATTAGAATGGAAGAAGTGTACAAAACTGCATGGCGAAAAAGTGATTCAGACGGCAAATGGTTTCGTAGAAGACGAGCGATTATTCGGAAAGTTCAAGATTATATCGAAAGAAAAGGAATGCAAGAAAGAGTACCAGAAGCGTTGGACACTATACATAGACACTATCTCGCTGTCGGCATTACCTCATTAGATTCACTATCGAAAGACTTATGTTTTTTTGATACACTTTAAACTTTTTGTATATTCATTTCACCATCTTGTTCTTTTTTTCACTCGCTAGCTTTCCCTTTGACACGCTTTTTTTTCAACTTTCTAACATTGGCCTTGCTTAGCCATATTTTTTTTATTGTATTACTTTCATGTTGTGGTCTGTTGGCCATGATGGTTTTTGCCTCGCTTTTTTTTTCTTTTTAACTTTTGCTTGTTTCGTGGCCTTGTTTGGCCCTTTTTTTTTTCAAAGAATATATAACTTTTGTTTCATGGGCTCACGAGGCCTGTCCTAAAAATGATTGTCAATGGTTTTGAATAGGGAATGCTTATTATAGTACGTTTTCTGAAGCATGATGAAATGCATTTGATAAATTAGTTGCACTTGATGCAGAGCTTAAGATGTAGGAATTAGATTATATATATACACGCAGTACTGGATATGGCTCTAATTTTAGTAATTTAATAATGGACACTCGAGACGACTGTGTATACCACGAACGATACATGGTTAGCAGCATGGCGATAATGTATTACTGGGAACAGAAATATGTTGTTTAAATGAAGGCGATGTAGATTAGTTTTTCTCTCCAAAAATGTTCGTACTGCTGCAGATGTTGCGCTGGTTTTTCGCACCTTCCGCTGTCAAAATGCATTGTGAATACATAAATCTTGAGCAGTTATCAAGGAAGGATAGTCATTAGAACTGCTTATAGTTAGTTCATCGGTCGATAGCGGTTACAAAGTGGTTTTATAATCGTTGCAATGGCAGCAATAAGTTGCTGTTATTCATCAGTCAGGCAAAGAAAGGAACAAGATATGACATGTTCCTACACAACACTAACTATCTCTACCTAGTGTCTGTTACATGTTCAAAGTACAGGAAAGGAGAGAAAACATTGTTAATATCTCAAGCATAGATAGAATAGCGTATACCGTCCAATCCACTGAGTCAATGTGCCATCTATACCAATGCTTTTTGAAAGCTATCAACAAGGTACCTGACGAGACAGAAGAAAGATAGGGTTAGTCTGAAGTGTAGACACTGATGTTGGATCTACGTGTATGTTAGAGTGTAATAGTTTTGCTAACACCATGGCATCCATATCACTGTCATCTAACATTGAAAGTATTGGAGAGATCACTAAAATGTAGGCTCTTTGAGTGGTACAGTTGCTGTATGTAGCTAGCATGATACAAATTACACGACCTAGAGCAGCTCATTCATTAAGAACAGCACGATTTAAAAAACTTATTCTGCAATCTCGGATGACATTAACCTTTCCTTGAATACATGGAATCAATGCCCGGTTCATTTAAAGCATTTTGAAGGTTTTCTGTAATTATTCTAAAGATACCAAGCTCTTCTTTTATTAATAACAAGCAGGTCCACGGCTCTACTTATAAAAACGGTCCCCAACAATTGATATTCGCAGATATCATTCGGTATAACCAATGATATCGCTGGATATCACTGTGGTCCTGCTATCGGGATTTCAAAAAATGGTGGACCCAGGTGGACTTTGGTGGACCTCAAGATTTTATACTTGACCGTGAATTGGTGATAGATAGTGATTTGTATGCAAGTGGCCTGAATGCCTGGAAAACGATGCTGAAGGATTATGTCCAGACACCAATGTTCCCCGTTAATCCAAAACCGTCTCTGGTAAGTGTCTTTCTTTCTTATTTTTCATAGGCGCTTGTCGAGGGGGCTTCTTGAGTTAATCATTATTCTTGCATGATACTGTAGAAACTGCTGGCCGGTACAGATGACGCTAGCAGTGAGAGTAATAAAAAGAGAAAAAGAGAAGGCTAAGCATAGTTTACAATAAAATCCACCGGATCCGTTTACTCTAGATCTGCTCAGCAACGAATTTTAGCACTATCGACAAATTTGTGTTACGCGGTTCACCTCCATCAATCAATCTCAAAAACGAACCTGTGTATTTTATTCTGGTCAATGTCCTGATTTACTGTCACATCCAATAAACTTTAAGCTGCATGTCAATTTTTCTCCCAGTCTAGCAAGACTTTTATCGAAAGAAGCATTCTTCAACAAAGCAAAAGTGGAGAAAACCATTTATTCAGCCATATCACAACTAGTCGAGAGGGTCCACCTTATCAATCAGTAATTCGCAATCTTTCTGGTAGCTCAATAAAAACATTTTGTAGGGACATATTAATGATCTTGGTCTTCCTGAATAAGTGTGTTTTGTGCCTGAACTTACACTATGCTAAGCTTTTGGTCGTTTCCTGTCGAAGAAACCAAAGATCTTGATGTTTTAGAAGGTGATTATATAGATAAAAGCCATCCGTTGACCTGCTTATCATATACAAAAGTTACTTATTCATCGAATCAACATCCATCTTCCCCTCCCTATCGAGCGTTGTTGCACACAACGAACCCTCTCACGGGGAGTATCCTTCATTGTCCGGCTCGCACTAATATATACGAGAATCTCACAAATATCTCATGGCAGATATTTCCAGTACTCAGAGGATCCAAATAAATTCCCTGTGGTAGATGGGGCTCACCCAAGTAGGATCTTCTTCAAAGTAGTCAAGACCATCAACGTCCTTTTCCGTGGCCCACTAACAAGGTCTACAAGGGTCTCAATAATTACCCAACGAAGTTACTAGTTGCATACGACAAAAATAAGACTTCGGCAACTCATAAGACGATTAGGAACCAAGGGCAGCAACATACATTGACAGGACAGGGGTGGTTGTTGCTATGACAAATGTAGACTTAACTACTTCGAAGCAGGACATTAACCAAGGGAAGCACGCTTTCTGTATACGCAATCCCTATAAGATTAGGTAATTCTATACTTTTAGAATCTCCTATCGGTTGTAAACTTAGCAAAACTACTCGCGATGCTACATTTAAAGTAAATCGTCTATCCCATTACTTTGGTTCGGTGATGTGTCTTGCAAAGAGTTAGAAAAGCGTCCCATTTCTATTTCTCCGACACGTGCTAACAAGGTAATACTGTGTACTTGATTTATAACTTATCACCAACTTACACGATGGCGCGTAACGAGATCAAAACCGTCCAGGAAGCTCGCGATTTAGTAGCACTGGAGCTCGACAATATACGTTCATCAACCCTTAATCTCCAATTTCTTGACAAACTAAAATCAACAGAACGCAAATTGGATAATTTGAAATTAAATAGGCAAGAAACAAATGATCCTGAAACACAAGGTATGAGATCTACACCCAAAAGCTGCTATACTTTTTAATGAACACAAAAGATTTCTCATAACTATATTCCATGTATATGCGCTTTTTTGTTTGACAAAAAAAAAGAACTGCAAGAAAAGCTCGCACAATTAAAACAAGAATGGCAGACCATAATGGCAGATTCCGAAGAAAGTAAACTAGCGTCCCTGACCAAGGAAAAGGCACAACTGGATCAGCATAATCAAGATACCAACGACGACATACGCCAACTGGAAAGCAACATTAGGGATTTACGGCAAGAATTATCTACATTAGAACAACAAGATGATGAGCAAGAAACGGATGCGGTGAGGTAATTGTACGGGGACAAAAGAGACAGAAGGAAACAAAGGATGCTTTATTTTCCAATCACTTAATCACAAAAATCCTTTGGGTGTATAGCCTTCAACTTGCCGTATTTAGGGGCTTGGGCGTACGCATGCTTTCAAAGGACGACAAGTTTGTTACTGCATTATTAGGTAAGTGTGTTTATCGCTATTTTGATACTATTAGAGTTACACCTCCTGATTTGAATATGTGTGTGGTGTGGTGTTGGTTATTTGTTTCAGTTATGAACGCGTTTCTTGAATCTAACTCAAACAAACGGCATTTTTCACCATACAGCCAACGACAAATACAGTAAAGTAAATACTGTGGACATCACAAAGGGTTATTCACAATTTTATTTAGCCAAAGTTGTTTGGCAGTTTATCTCCATGTAAATACGAAACAATCACACAATATATATCCCTCCCCAACCATCTCCTCGCCATCAGCTTCTCTTTTGTGTATTATACATACCTAATGACTAATTAGTATTGCTGCTTTTTGCATGAACAAAAAACTGAATAGATGACAATATCGTGCATTTAGTGCACTTAATGCGCAAGCGGCCGGCGTACAAAGCTCGCATAATTGAGTTCAGGAACATGCTGACTTTTTTTCTTTATTGCTGATGACCGTGGGAGATAGCGATGGATCGGGAAGGTGGAGATTGGATGAACAGATCGCACACAAGCGATGAATAGGCCGAAAGCAAATCCGACCATTTCCGAATGGTTCCGACTCTTCCTTTCTGTTTTTTACGTTTAAATCGACCACCCTTGAAGGAAAGTGGACGTTGATGACAACATTAACGACAAGCTTATCAAAATATCTACATGTTCGGACCTATAAAAGTATCGAAGATGATAAAGGAAAGGAAAGAATAGATATATGACGTCTTTTTTCGATCGGGTATACACAAGTAGAAGCCTGTTGCTATCATTATCATTAGGTTCGAAAACATGAGAATAATTTACATGATAATGCATCTATTATCATTAACAAAGTTTAAAGGTTTCGCTACTATATCGCTCTTGTTATTGATTGCACCAGTGGCGACAGCGACGGCTCCTCCTGCTGCTACATTTGAAGAAGCTGATGATGCCATACGTTTAAATGCAGCAGCGTGGCCTAAGTCAGAGGCCCTTTTGTACCAAACCAAAGCATCCTCGTTCTTATCATCATCGCCACCATTCTTTTCCTCATCCATCTTTTGATCATCATCATCATCATCATCGTCTTTCCCGTTATCACCCAACAATCCAATGCCTTGCTCAGTATAGTATCCGACCATAAAATACGCTTTGGCTAATGTCCAACGATCCGCACCATATTGATGATAGATGACTGCTGCCATCGTGACAGCTTTGCGGGCCCAGAGATAAGCTTGACGGTCCGACTGTTCTAGTGCGCCAAACCCGGTCAAATGGAAGCCAGAAAGCGCTAATGCTGCTTCCGCATTGCCCGACTCTGCGGCTTTGGTATACCAGTAGAGAGCTAGATCCATGTCCGGGTGGACAAACAAACCGTGTTCAAAACATTCCGCTAATTTAAACTGGCTCAGAGCGAACCCTTCTTGCGCCGCGTCGTATAATAATTCAATGGCGTACGGATAGTCTTCGATAATTAACCCGGTGTCGTTATTGCTCGTGGTGGTGTTGTTGTTACTCAGACGATCCGTCGTCTTATTTTTCTTAATGGTGTTGTGATTTTTACTAATGTCGTTACTGGTGTTAATATTCTCGCCTCCTTTGAGTTGGATCATGGCCAAGGTATGCTGTGCGAGCGGTATAGCACTGGTTTCTGCTGCACGTTGTAACCAGCTAATTGCTTCACGTTTATGGACGGACTGCCCAAGTTGACCTTGGAACAAGATCATGCCGAGTTTGTACATGCTGGCTGGATGGCCCAAATGTGCTGCTTTACGATAAAAGACAAAAGCACGTTGTAGATCTTGATGAGTACCCAAACCTAATTCAAGACAGACAGCGGTACGATAGGTCGCTTCGCCGTGGTTTTGTTTGGATGCTTGGGTATACATGATATAGGCTTGATCTGGATTCCGAGAACCATTAAAATAACCAAACCCGTGGCAATTGGCAAGTAAGTAATGTGCCTCACCGCACAACGACCCTCGGTATTGCGTCAATCGCTTTAATAATCGATATGCTTCGTGTGCAGCAACTTGGCGTAACTGCTGTTGTTGTTTTGATGCAGGCTGCTCTGGCTGGTTTTGTTCTAATGGTGGCAACCGGACGTCCATCAGATGACACGCTAAGCAAAGCATCCATTGAGGCCGGCGCCGGCTTTCGTCTCGCCAGCTATAAATCTGCTCTACCGACTCGGGTGGTGGATATGGTGGCCCGTTCGCTAGGATCCGTTGCCATGACAACGGTCCGGATTGATTGTTGTTACTAGGAGGAGAAGATGGCGTTGCTGTCGATTGTCTATGATGATGAATATAATGCTGTTGATGATTTTGATGATGCACGGATGGTGTTCGTATTATTCGAAATTTTTGCTGTGATTGTTGCAGAGGAGATGATGATGCGGATGATGACGATTGGAGGATGGCCGGATGGCCCGGTGGGGCTTTATGACGATACATTCCGGAGAACTCATCGTAAAACCATTGATTAGCGGAGTGATCCATGTCCCGCCGTGGACGACATTCGACAGTCTCAAATGCTTGATCAATGTCCAGACTGAAACGTTGCAGATCCAGATGATGATGGTGCGGGGTTGCAATAGAAGCGCTACTACTGTCAATGACATGGCTGACAGGCCTGTCTACAACCTATATACGTTCATATATGATAAATGACAAATCTTATTATTGGATTTTCCTTCTGTAAGATTCTAGCCATGTGATCCTTCTTTGATCTTGGGAAAATAGAGGGAATTGATCTCTGCTTCGTTGCGAATGCAATTGGTGTATTTACATGGCTCATTACGCGTCGTCGTCGCTGCTGCAGTTGTATAAATTATATGTATTGCTGGGCTGAAAGACGAGTGGAAGGAGAGAAGCGGTGTAAATAATTGTAATATTCAATAACAAAAGGCGTCAATGGGAAAAGAGAAGGATTGGAGACCAATGCATAACTTAAATTTTCCGAAAACTCGAGTTTCCTAAAGGAAAAAGCAAAAAAGAGCGGGACAACCTAAAATTCTCCGTTATTGATGTAAAATAAACAGAATCAACAACCAACTAAGCAGCATCATCACCACAAAAAAACGATTAGGCGGCAGCGGCTCAATGTTTTCGAGTAGCACAGAACCGGTTTAAACATGTGAAGATGTTCCGACGTACCCCGCAAAAAGAGCTTCTTGCGAACCCATGATTGGCTGTGCCCACAACAGTGCTGTGCGGAGCTCTCAAGTTGCCCAAAAGATTTCGAACGTCAACATATCCTATGATTCATTGCCATATGAAATTTCAGAGGTTATAAAGAGTCTCACTTGATGCCTCTTTGTGTGTGCCTTTTTCCAGTTTCTCTTCTTCTCCTCCTTTTCTTTCTTTTATCAACGAATATCACAACCACCCTTCTCTTTTGAACCTTTTAAACAATCATGAGCAAAAATAACGACGCCAAGAAGACTCCTATCCTCACCCATCTCGTCGCCGGTGGCTCTGCCGGTTTCATGGAAGCCTGCACCTGCCATCCTCTTGATACCATCAAAGTCAGAATGCAGCTCGCAAAGAATGCTCAGAAGAGCGCTTCTGTAAGTTGTCGTTTCTCGAGAGAATAAGGAGAAAAGAAAAAAGAATACCATTTGATCGCTGTAGGTACATATAGCGCATATACTAATGGCGATCCAAATATCAACAAATAGGGCAAGAAACTCGGTTTCTTTGGTGTGGGTGTCAGAATCGTGAAGAACGAATCCTTCTTGGCTCTGTACAAGGGTCTTGGTGCCGTCATTGCTGGTATCGTCCCCAAGATGGCCATTCGCTTCAGTTCGTTCGAACTGTACAAGGGTATGATGGTCGATGAAAATGGCAAGAACTCGCGTACGAGTGTCTTCTTTGGTAAGTTAACCGGAAGAATGAATCCGCATAAATGAGAACAAATGGTCACTATGGATCTGGTGCAACACCTCTCTGATTATCAAATGTTTACTAATCTACCATGTACATGTTTGATCACGATAATAATAGCTGGTCTTGCTGCCGGTACCACCGAAGCTGTCATGGTTGTCTCGCCCATGGATTTGATCAAGATCAGACTTCAGGTAAAGTGTGTTCCTGGATAATCAATCCACAATGCTTGTGAATCACATAAAATTCTGACATATCAATGATACCCGAATATGTAGGCTCAACGCAACTCCATGGCTGATCCTATGGACATCCCCAAGTACCGTAACGCTCCTCATGCCGCTTATGTCATTATTAAGGAGGAAGGTTTCCGTGCCATGTACAAGGGCGTTGCTTTGACTGCTTTAAGACAAGGTAAAGACTAAGAGTCATGGGAAAAATTGGAGTAGTGTGGTGTGGTTTAGGATGTGTGAGTGTAGAGAAAGGGAAAATTTAGGAGCACAATTAGGCTGACATAAACCACTTTGAATTATATTAGCCACCAACCAGGCTGCCAACTTCACTGCCTATCAGGAGTTGAAGAAGTGGGGCAAGCACTACCAGAACATTGATGGCGAACTTCCCGCATACCAAACGTTGGTCATTGGTGGTATCTCTGGTGCCATGGGTCCTTTGTCGAACGCTCCTATTGATACCATCAAGACTCGTATCCAGAAGTCGCACATCTCGGGCGGAACGGCTTGGAGCCGCTTCGTTACTGTTACGACCGAAATCTACAAGAAGGAAGGTGTTCGCGCGTTCTACAAGGGCTTGACTCCTCGTGTCTTGCGTGTTGCCCCTGGTCAGTCGGTCACCTTCGTCGTGTACGAACGAGTCAAGTCATGGTTGGAAATCGTCCAGGGCAAGGTCCAGGAGGGTGAATTGACCATCAAGGCTCCTCAAAAATAAATAACACCACATCACATCCAACACAGCAACAAAAGTAGTCTTATAAGTTTGTGTATTATGATATATATTCCTTTGTCTTCTTCTTTATCACCCAAAACAACCACAACCACCACAACCCCCCACTCGCATACTCCAACAATACGCTCATCGCACGCACACACACAAAGCAATCTACAGTATTAGATATCCTTGCACCCGTTATTCTCCTGGTTTTTAGTTATCAAGATTACTCCGCCTCTGCCCTTGTACAATACAACATCAATCTTATCAATCCAAAAAGAAAAATCCGTTTCTGGCTTATTTTGTATTCTCTTGTGCAGTCCGGAATAATCCGTGCTTATTTGCCCCACTTTTTTTGTTGAAAAGAGACACATTTCACGGACCGCAGTTTCCGAATTGGGGGCAGTGAGTACTGTTTTTCTCGTTGCTCCAACGAGACGAAAACCAGCCACTCAGCGCTCGCCATCCTCCCGCATTTTTTATTTCTTGTGTGTAGTACCATAAAGCTTAATAATAATGAAACGAGCATCACATTCAAACGAACATCGTAAAAAACGCACAAAATCGTATCACTGCTCCAAGGTTAGCTTATAAGTATACCTCCTATACTTTATACGCACTCTATTAAGACTTGCTCGGTTTTTTTTTTCAAAAGGAAAGAACGGGTAGTGGTGCCGGCGCTTTCCAGGTGCAACCCAACATGAGTGGAATCATGGTGACCTGCACGCGATCTAAGGAATCTCGAGCGCAGAAGGAAGTCACTGATTTGTTCGAAGAAGTACGTATAGTGCACTTGTAATTCTGGCGATATGGTTTCTACGTGTATATGGCCGCGTTCCTTCGTGTATTTATGCAGAGAATTAATTCGCATAATGACTCCTGATCCTTCTATGTGGTAGTACGCCCGAAAACTTTATTCGGATGATGAATCAGAACAGAACAAAGAGGAGGAAGAGGAGGAGGAGGAGCAATTGGATCTGGAAGCACAAGTGGCCAAAGAATTGGCCGAACTCAAGCAACCTGCCAAGGATAATAACCGGACGCTATTTGCCAACATTGCGACTAATATGGATTGCGGTAAGTACCCAAGCCAATGGCACCCTTGATCAACGCCGTTTGGACTTTCTGTAATCATTGGGCTGGTGCCATATGCTAGTATTGTTTATCAAGACACGCCCACCAGTCGAACCAGTTCCATTTGTCCATCGCATTTTGACGGATTTGAAAAAGGACAAGCAACAAAGAACACGCTATACAAGTCGATTTTTGCCAATCGAGAATACCTGTCATGCCAATATGAATGCCATTGAAAAGATGGCAGAGTTGATCGTTGGACCCAAGTTCCATGATAAGCCCTCTAAATCTGTAAGTCTGAAGAATCCTTTCTCCATTCACCCTCCATCGACGTGATTCAAAGATGCTGACCGTTGTAAACGCACATACAGTTTGCCGTGATGTGTCGAATTCGGAACTGTACCAAGCTTGACAGAATGACAGTTGTGCAAACACTAGCTAAAACAGTAGGCGAGGGACATCGTGTTGATCTGGAGAATCCCGATTTGGCAATCATTGTGGAAATTTGTCAAAATATTTGCATGATGTCTGTGGTGGAAGATTTCAACGAGCTGAAAAAGTACAACTTGGAAAGCTTACTGGGATTGAATGACGGCGGGCCGCCACCACCGAAAAACAAAGCATCAAAGCCAGAACAGCAAGAACACAAACAAGTGAAACAGGATGACTAAAAGAATAATACTCGTATCATCATCAAAGAACCTCTCTTGACAATACTCCGTTTATATGCTTATTCATGACGTGTATGATTGCTTTAGGAACCAAAAAAAAGACCTCGTGCATGACCATGTGATTTTGGCATGAAAATGACGTTAGATTCTTTTCTCTTATTGGGGAGAGATATGAGTTGCCATCTCCCTCCACACCTCGTTATCTTTTTGCTTTCTTACTTTAGTGGCTGGCACAATATCTTGTTCAGGAAGGCTGTTCCAGTGCGATCGTATAGTCTGCCATCTCTTGTGTCAGACGGGAAATGCAACTTTCGCTATGAAGAACATAGTTGCCTTATAAATGGTTGTCACATCGCACAAAAGATGTGTTCCAACGAATTTATCTGTTTTTAACGGCCCTCACGGGCCATGCAAATGCACACAGCACACTGACGTATGAGGATTTCGTGGCCCACCTGATTTCACCATTTACATTACCACGCTATTACATATCCAACATGAACCCATGGATCCTGTATTTTGCATTTTATCATGGCACTAGCACTTTTTTTCCCATAATGCATCATCATAAGTGCAGAAACAATACAGCTGTATATATCAGGTGCATGAAACCTTGATCGTTTTCTTCTTATTGTGCCTACAAGTGCTACGTGGCAACTGAGCCCTAAGGCCTTCTCTTCCAACAAGAGATATGCTTAAAATAAATGATAAAGCACGTTAAGGGTAAAATTAGGTAATGAGCAACCCATTCAACGTGATTATTGGCAAACAGTACAATGTCATACACACTTCTCATCGTAAATTCGACAACATAAGCTTTAGTAAATTTTTCTCACGATCAGAAAAGAATGAGCCATACTGTACGCACATATAGTATATGAGCTAATACCACGCTACCACTTGCTATCCAGCATAAAGCATTATAAATAATGTATCAGTAAAAACAAAGTAATCAAGCATATGATGCTTTGTCACACCTGACTTCCTTTGTGATAATTTCATTTGTGTTAATCTAAAGAGAGGGATCAGCTCAAAAATATGAAAGTATCATCATGAACACGCAGTATTGGTAATGGTCTGTTACGAGGAAATAAAGAATTTGTGTTCATTTATATCAAATAAATAATATCAAGGGGCTCAGAGCGATAACAGAAGTATAATCATTGAAAGGGAAAAGAAAAGGTAAGGAAAGAGTGATGTTCTTTTCTTAGATGGTGAAGGAAGCCTTTTGCCGGATATCCAAGCTAGTATGACCGACAAGCAAGGTGAATTCACCGGTAGCAACAACCCATTTTTGTTGGACAACGTCCCAGGTGCTCAGATCACGAGCAGTGAAGTCAAAGTTAACCTTGCTCTTCTTGCCAGCTTCCAAAAAGACCTTTTCAAAACCACGCAATTGCTTGGGTGGCTGATCGGCCGATTCAGGGTAGGCAATATAAGCTTGAACGATTTCGTTGCCATCGGCCTTGCCGGTGTTCTCAACAAATAGTGAAGCGCTAGCCAAAATATCCTTTTGCTTGGGTTCCTTGTCCTTGTTGTGCGAGGTCTTGACCTTCAATTTGCTATAGTCGAACGTGGTGTAAGACAAGCCGTAGCCGAATTCAAACAAGGGTTCAATGCCGTGCTTGTCAAAGTGACGGTAGCCAATATAGACACCCTCGGTGTACTCGACCTAATTATGCCGATGAACAAGATATAAAATAATGTTAGCACGTAATTCTTTAGTAGACCAACTACCAGCAGGGCAGCAATTGAAAGGTGACAGGAAAATGAGAACGAACATGATCACTTACAGTGAGCTCTTGGGACACGTCAGCAACATAATCGGATTCTTTCTTGGCAATAGTATAAGGCAGGCGACCTGAAGGGTTGTAATCACCAAACAAGACATCGGCAAGTGAGTTTCCGGTTTCCTGGCCCGGCAACCCAGGCCAAACAATAGCCTAGGCACCAAAAGACGTGGGAGATTAACATGTGTTCAGTCTAATTCCTGAAAAGTGTAAAAGTGTTGCGTTTGTTCAATATTTTACCTTGATATTGGGATGATCGATCCAGGATGAAAAGTCAATAGGTCCAACAGAGTGAATAACAACAATTGTTTCCTTGTTTGCATCTGCAACTGCATTTATCTATTCCCCAAGCATTGGCGCATGTATATCAAAAGTTTATCAGTGAGTACATTCGACCCATTTGCTTAATATTAATGGTGATGTTATCTTCTTACCAAGTTCTCGCCATTGTACCAAAGGGTAATGTTGTTACGGTCACCCTCGTTATCGTCGACAATGATGTACATTTCACCAGAGTTCGATTTGGCAAATACAAGAGCTATGTCAGCATCAGCAGCAACCTTGGCAGCGTTTTCGAGGTCCCAATCATCGAAGGTATGAGAGATCTCAACAGAGTCGCCAGCACGAGCTGTAATACCGTCGAGAGGCTAAATTATACATTTTTCATTAATTTATACTGCTGTTGTCTTTATGTATGTTCTATTATTGATACTAAATTGAATTGGTGGTTTACCGTAACAAGATATGGTAAGCTGATGGTAGAATTTGTTGGTCACCGCAATAAAGTAAGCGCTGTTAGCTTTTGTTTAAAGTTTATCTTAAAAATTATGGATACAATATCAAGAATATAACTTACTAGCAAGAACCTGATCCCCAGCCTTGAGTCAAAGTTCCACGAGAGCAGCTGCCATCAATGCATTGGTTCAAACCTCTGTAGCAAAAGAAGATATATGCTGTGAGTATTATCAACGCTGGCTAGTATACACGCATGTGAGTTGTAAAACGTTCATATAGTTTACATAAACATACTCAGGGTCAGGTCCAGCGTCACTGCCAATGATAGCGAGCTTTTTAATGGTATCTTCCTTTAGAGGAAGAATGTCTTCCTCATTTTTCAAAAGAACCACAGAGGCAGCACCCTGGGCACGAATGTTTTCTTTGTGGTTACGCTGGACATCAACTTCCTCACCAACAGAAGAATCGAAGTAGTTGAATCGAAGCTCGGGATAGTCCTTGTCTTCGCTGACCTATATACATATTAAAAGAAAATCAGTAACAAACCTTACATTATAACGACATGTCCTAATTGAGCATCACCTTGTACCAAGCAGCAACGATGCGAGTTGCCATATCGGTAATCTAATATTTAATTGCTTCTTTGTTAGTCACTGATGTCCCACGTAGATCAGCCCCAACTTGGAGGATTGGCTTGTCACCATCTCATCATCATCATCATCATACCCGTTCTTCAGTGACATCACCACGTTCCACAGCATCAGTCAAGTTCTTGCCAAACCACAAACCACCACCAGTAACACTGTCAGCATTGGCATCACCTACAATAACAGTAAAGATTCTTATATGAGTATATACTATTTTGTATATGGTATTATGAACCTACGACGAGCACTACTTACCAGGCATAGTCATATCAAGACCACTGTTTATACCATTGACAGTCGAGTGCGTCGCCCACCAATCACTCTGCAAAGAACGAGATGATTAATACTCTAAGTTTTCACCATCTTCATGACATAAATATAGTCTCTACGAAATAATATATACCATGATAAAACCCCTGAATCCTAATTCTTCCTTCGTGATGTGGTTCATGACATTATCGCTGTCGCAAGCATACGAACCATTGACCTTATCTATTTTCATTTTAAATAAAGTGCTCTTTCTTCGCTACTCGGAATTTCAAGTGGCTCTACACCGTTCAACTTACTGTAGGCGCACATGACCGACGCTGAGCCAGCTTCGATAGCGTGGATAAATGGAATCAAGTACATTTCATGTAGAGTCTTGTCATCCATCACAGTATCTACCTATAATATGATCATAGCATATGAAGTTTGGAAAGTTGTCAGTTTTGGGATTGCATATGGCGGAGGAGAAATGTAGGATGTATCAGTGATTGATCACATACATCATAGCGGTTGGCTTCTTGTTCGTTGCCAATTATATGCTTAGTGGTGGCAACCTACAAATCATAATAGAAATTAGAGGGCAGTTGATACATGGATTGCTTACTTGTTACCAATAACCTGTGTTGGTGGCGTAAATAGCAACTTACCACACCCGAGCTCTGGATACCTTTGACGCTTTCTTCAGCAATAGCGGCTACGAGATATGGATCTTCACCGGCGTATTCCCAGCTAGGATAAACAAAACATTTTTTGCGTGAGTTTTATTGAGCTTATGCAGTAGTGATAGTGATTTGAAAAAAAATCTTCATGAGAAAAAGTAGTAGTTGATACTTACTTGCGACCACCACGAGGTACGCGGAGCATGTTCATGCCTGGACCTAGCATAACATTTACGCCCTTATCGCGCCATTCTTGACCCATATAAGCACCACGCTGGCGCGTCAATTCCCTGTCAAATGAAGCACCAGCGTTGATACCCGCAACATACTGGCTCGTATTGTAGGCTCGGCGAAGACCGGTAGGACCATCGTTCATACACAGAGCAGGGAAACCTGGAGCTGCGATAGTATTGCCTTCACAAGGACCCTGAATACCAATCATTTTATGTTCATAAACAATGTTCTTTCTACCTTATGCCCACCTACACAAGCAATAATATACCAATGATGCTTCTTACCTGTTCGTTGCCACTTCCAGTTCCAACGTTGACTTTCTCTTCCAACGTCCAACCACTGACCAACTTCTCTGCTTTGGCATATGCTTCATCCCAAGAGATTTCATAGCTGTCATCACTAGTAGGTGCGGCAGATGACACTTGTAAAACCGAAAGGACGGCCAAGAGCCCGGTTGCAGAAGCAAAGAGTCTCATGGTATTAATATGTGATTAGAGAAGATGTATATGTTTATAAAAATCACCTCTTTGAACGCGACCTTTTATAACTTTATTCTCCCTCTCCTCCTCATACTACTGTGTTACAATTTTTTTTTCGCTTAATGTTGCCACGACAGCCGACCTGTCTCTCTTTCCGTTTGTGCTCGTGTGAATTGAAGGGAACGGTATCCCAAAATTTGCATTTTCCGCGTTTTTCTAGCCTATTGTTGCCGCTGCTTCATATACGAAGCTACTTGTGTACTTACATGCTATGTACGTAGTACACATGAGTACAGGGAAATTTATCCTAAATGCGGTCAAAATTCTCCTAGTGGAGGAAGTTTAGGAGATCCTTTTTGTAGACATTTTGTCCCAAAATCGATTAGAAATTTATATGAAATGTATATCTACTATTTAAGAATGCATCGTTTTCTTCGCTTCTCTTCTACTTTGTCTCTTAATAGCTGAAAGTCATTATTACCTAACCTACCATCTAGTAGCAATATATGATCTTACTAAGTAGCAGTAACAGATAAATTGTATATATTTTTTGAAAAAGGGAAATGTATGAGAATAAAAGGGACTGGTTACAAAGCGAATTTGGAAAGAAGCTGTCGTGAGTTGTTCTTGGATCGGGGTGGGGCTGGAATCAACTCGCACAAAGTCTTTTCTGTGTGGGTGTGTGCGTATACAAGTATAGGAAAATAAAACGTAAAATGAATAGGTGGGTAACGGAGAGATCTAGCCCATCGTTACACATGTAACGTATATGTTCTGTAAAACCGGGTTGTTTTCTGTGTAAGACGATATAGTAGAGTATACGCATGTATCATAGTAGAACGGAAGGAAACGAACAACTTTTTAATATAGAGTGAAAAGGAGAAAAAAAGAGAAGTATAAAGGAAAATAAAAAATACACATACACAATCGATTAAAACGGGGGAATACTATCAAATTTTGTCTTCTGATCGTAATTCTACATTGGTTTGCTCTAATACATCATACACTCGGCTAGGCGTTGCCGCTGTGTCTGGTCGAAAGTTTTCTGAATAAGAGAACGAGTGCCTTGCTTTACGAATCGGCTTGTGTTTGAGGAACTAGATATAACGAGTACACGTTTTTGTTAATCATCTCAAAATACCGGCTTATTCAAACGAAAGGGATCGGGTTAAACCCACTTCTTTCTTGACTTACTGCACCGGTTGCACCCAAATGTCCTTCGTGTCGCAGGAACAGGGCCTTCATTTCACCGCCTGACCAGAAATCAATGGCATAAGAAAGTGTGTTCATGGTGATAGGATGGCCACGAATGAAGAATCCACCAAAATAAATCCGTTTTAAGCCATGCTGTTGTGCGTTCAAATAGGCAATCTGTCCGATATTGTTGCTATATAGAAAATCATGCATTTATAAGCCCATTGTGCGCGCAAATTATTTTTTCTCGTTGAACAAACGGAAAGGTAAAACACGGCTCGAATCGAGAAACCTCTCCATTTTTCCCAAAGGACTTCCATATTTACCTGACCATGAACAAGAGGCTTTTAGAAATATCTGCCGATGAGAAACTACCGGGAGATTGACGAACACCTTTTTTGAACACCTTGCCAAAACTTGACGCTATCCGCGAGGACTTGAGGCCCAATCGACCATAATCAGATCCATAAATATCTCCCACCATTAGGTCCACATTCCTATTGTCCCCTGTCTGGGATAATTCAAGCATATCTGCAGTAATTCGATCTTGCATTAGTGATACTTTCCCATGAGCAAGTTTTCAAATTACATATTGAGCTTTTTCCCGTTATTTACCATCAAAGTGGTGTGCATCTGTCAACAAGGACAAGAGTCCCCATAATGTACCACCACCCAGCTATTATTTAGACGAGAGTTTAGCTTATTTTCTTTTCTCTCTCTTCCTATATCATTCACACGCCAAAGTCTCCTTATGCGCATCCATCTCAGATTTAGTCGCTTACTGATGTGCCACTAATACGGGTAAACTGGTCAGGTCCGGTTACTTTTAATATGCTGTCAAATGACAAAAATTTGACTGATTAATAAGGTAATCTATCACCACCAACAAAATTTGTTGCATGATTCCCTCTTCCAGCTACACTAACACATATATATTTACCTTACACCAGAGCCAATATTGACCAACTAAACAGAAGTTAGGGGAGCAAACATAAACGTTATTAGTTATAATGCATGTCGCAGATACTACCACAGAAGAACTGAAAAGAAACGGCCTTGATGAAGGCCACGCACCATGTACGGGTATATCGCCTGAGTCATTTCCTCAAACTGCATTGGGTTCTTATCGACTTGTTCGTTATACGTAAATACTTCATATGGTATCTCGGTAATAAAAAAATTCAATCCTATTGTTATAATATTCCATGAAAAGATCCCAATAAATGCGTAAGTTACATTTACTCTTATATTCCCCGGTACAACATGAGCCTGCAATCCTTTTCTTCTCAACATACCTGTAATGAGGCACTCCATTTCATCTTCCTTTTGTACTACTATGCCCGGGAGCCGTTTTGACAGCTTGTCATGATACAAATGTGCTCCTCCACCTGTCGCCTTAAGAACCTGCTCTGTCGTCGCAATGTGTCGGGCATCCTCTACCAGCTCTGCAATAAAGTCAATGCACTCGTCGATCTTATCCGTTTCAAATTTTTTAAAGTGGAGCCGACCGCCCTTGCGATCTGCAGATGATGTGAAGTATACGATCTTGGCCAATGAACCTCCGATCTACACATGTAACAGCCGCATATTGTCGCCTTGTTAATATATGCTTACTTTCTTTGTTTTCACTCTTTTCTCCTTCCGCCGCCTCCTTCTCACCCGACAAAGTTTATGTAGTGTATGTGCTTTTTTAAAGGGTGAGAGCGAACACCAGAATCATGCTTACATCGACAGCGATTTGAGAGACGTGTTCAATTTGGTTGGGAAGCACAATATCTCTTGTTTCATGAGAGCCAAATGTAGCGGCCTCGGATACCGAGGCACCAATTACGTTCATGTTCAAAAGTGAAGTAGGGGGATAACAGCCGTCGAGCATCGGTTGGTTATCAATAATTTCGGACTCAAGAAAATAAGAGAAAATGAGAGTTGAATTTCAACTCAATACCCCACAAAAAAAAGAACGAGCAGGACAGCAGCCATCATGAAGCACTTTATAGCTTTCCATGATGACTAAGACCATTTGGACACGTCGGATAACTCTGCATGGAAGCACAGGATATTTGATCCTCCTCTCTTTATTATCGCTTCCTTTATTTAGGCATACAGAAAGATCTCTCCCTCTGTGCATCCGAACAGCAGAGATGGCTCGGTCGGGACAATGGCAAACGCACTCACTTGGGACTTGATAATCGATGGTTTGAATTTCGACGAATACGATTGGAGCTTACCGAAAAAAAATATGAATAAGAAAATTAGAAACCAAAAAACCCTGCAACAAAAAAAAATTCGGCCCGACACGCGGGTGGGGTGATGGATGACCCTCTTACTTCATCGTTGACGGGTATGAACGATACAGAATTGCTGCTGTTGATCGTCAGTATTTCGTCCTTAAACAAGTCAAGAGAGACTACGTCTTGTGTCGCTATATGATCAATTACGGATATGTCAGCCGCATCGCTCTGTAAACTCTAACAGCCGGAGCTTCTGTCAGCAAAAAAAGTGCGTGGAAATTTTACCCGTCATTGTTTTTACTAACGCCAAATGATTTACGTTCCAGCAGCATATCAAATGATCTGCCGGTGCACAGGACACCAACAGCTCGTCGGTGTAAAACTTCATCTAAAAGTGTATAAAACATGCATCATTTAGCAGCCCAATATGCATATTTGTTAGGGCAACATGCTGCTTCTCTTGTTGCCAAGCAACTTCTGTTATTACCATGGTAATTTCTGTGTCACCTCCTTTCCAGCTTGCTACCAAGGTCCCTGTTCTTGACTCAATCAACGATATGGCACCAGTGGAGAAGCTAACAGCAATTAGAGTTTCCGCTTGATTCACAGCGATAACACGAATCGAACCTTTTGGTGAGAGTGGGAAAAAAAGAACTCGTTATTATCATACAAGTGCACTCTTTTTTGGTTCCAAAACCTTTACCCGTCAAGTTTGCACTCGATTTCCATGTATGCAAGATTCGATGGTTATGGGCATCGAAAAACCTTATGTAAAATAGAACACGCGGGGCCACGGGCAGCAGCAAAATTAGTTAGCCTGTTCCATAACTAATTGGGTAAAAGCCAGAAACATAAAGTTGCGGATGATTTGGAAATTATGCTTACATAAGATTCCCTTCGAAAGTGCCTCCCACCAAATTTTGATTGTGGAAGATGGGCTTCACTGTTACTACCGAAGGCCGGCTTGTAGTAAATTGGTGAATACTTTTTCCCGTTTCCATATTCCATAGCTACTTACAATTATACATAAGCATCGGTTAAGTTGCAACAATAAGTAGTGCGGTTTTTATAGGGCTTACGTGAACATGTCCATCACAACTAGCAACAACATCGCTTAGACCACTGCCAACTCCGGTTAGAAAATGAACGTCATTGATCGTTCCCCGTCGATGACCCGTATATGTCACGACGCATTCAGAGTAAGGCGTTGTTTCCCAATTTTCGATACCATCGTGCACATTTAAAGACCATAACTTAATCGTTCGGTCCCTTGATCCTGATGCAAACAGTTTGACCGGTTCATTTACTGCGATTGTTCGTACAGCAGCAGTATGACCTAACAAACGGATGATAGATATTCAGTATAGAGTCGTGAGTTTCATGTTGAGCTCTTATGTATTGGTTATTGTGTTACCTGCAAAGCCTCTCAGTTTGAGATCGTTGAAAGAGAATTGCATTGACTTGGACATTTCCTCTGGCGACAACATATATGATTCTATCTTGAGCATTTTTGTCTTCATAAAGATACTCAGTAATGATCTTTAATAAGAAACTAACCTGAGTTTGTTGATAGGAACCGATTCCAATTTCTAACAAGAATTTTATTAATGTTTCTTACTCTAACGAGCCACTAGGAAAGTTCACACGAGGACTTACTTTCGATCTTCAGGCGATGGTTTCCATTTTGTTTTCCATGGAAGCACACTTGATGGCACCTTGGATTTAGTGCTACTGCAACTTTGTATGTTAAATTACCTGATAGGGCGATCTTCAATAAATGAAATCAAGAGGGAGAAAGTTTACCTTTCTTTTTCCGATGCCTTGTGTCCTGTAGATCCGTTACTTGCTGCTGTTTTCCGCTGAGCTTCTCCACTTGTTTGATCTTGCTGATTCTTTGTCTTATCATCCGCAGGAACAGGTCCAGAAAATGCATACAGTCCATTCGTAGAAAACTGCCGCAGCTTTTCAATATCAACTGTAGTAGATTCTGCAGTAGATGTTGCTTGTGATGATGAGGGTGGCGATTTTTCCGTTGTCTGTTCTCCGTCACTACCATCATCACGGGCAAATTGATCATACATTAGTCTCTCGATGGAGGAGCTAAATTAGCGGTAAAAGTTAATTTTGTAAGTCCAGTTGCATCATTGAGAAGGCTTTTTTGGTATCATTGCTTACCTAGTTGGTATACTTCTGTGCATGATTTCGTTTCCTACTGCAGTACAGAATTGATTATAGGCATATATCATCTATGGCGAATGTAAGCTTGAATGTCAACAGTTACTAAGTCTTGTATGTCGCTGCAAAATAGGACGCACCTGATAGTTTCTTTGTGCTTTGAATTCAGGGTAATCACTCTTTTGCTGATGAACTTGGCTGTCGCTGGTATCGTTTGTTGTAAAGCCAGAGAAGTATTTTTGCAGCATAGATGTTATCTATTGTCAGTTGCAAGTTGCAGGTATGCATATGAGTTTCTTTAACGAATTGCAATCAGCAACAAAAATACCAAAAAACAAAGATATTCTTACAGTTGTTTCCCACTCCTTTTGTGGGAGGTAGTGCGCTGTCTGAACAAGATGATCAATCGTGCGCATGCTTAAAGTAAGACGCAACCGTATACTTTGTTCCGTAACTGCCTTGGCATCTTCAGAAGCCGGTGGTATTGGTTCCAGTAACTTATAAAGCGTCGAGACAAACCCAGATTTCAGTTCAGTTGCTAGCAGTTGTCCTGACATATGTGGCATCAGCGCTTCCAGTAATGACATGGTGCTGCATATGATTCTGGCGTTACGTTCCGTTATGGCGCGCTGGAAATGCTGGTCAACCAAGGAAATTAAGTATGCATATTGAATAGCTGTAAACGTTTCACCAAAGCTCTTTGCTATCTGCCCCATGGTATGCAAATGGATTGGACGCACAATGCTTTCACGAAACACTATCTTGACAAGTTGCCTTACAATGTGCTTTGATGTCAAGATAGGCCCAAGTACTGTACATATATGACTCAATGCCTCTCCTGCCATCTCAGCCACGGATAAACCCGAGGATCCTGTCGATTCGGCAGAAGCACTAGTAGCAGGATTTGTAGCATTACTGAGTGGTGGCGGTGACTTTGCCAAGGAATAATCCTCTTTCTCGACAGGACTTTTGCTGTCATTGTTGATGGCTAAAGATTCGAGATAACATGGCAGCATTTGTTGCAAAAAGACGGCCGTACCGAGACGTTTGACAAATTCATTGATCGTTTTTTGATCGAAAAGCATTTTGGGTATATTCGGCCGAAGCGTCTTTTTAAGAAAGGAAAGTCAAATAGCTCAGTAGCCGTACCATTCACCACAGACAAATGCTCTAAAATGCATAATTTCGTAAGGGGTTGTCAACGAACCTCAAACATAAAGATGATCGGCTTCAGCAGGTATTTTTTGCCCTTTTCAGGTCCGAGGCGCTGGGCGAGCTTTGGGAATAGACTGATTGCTCCCACTCGAGTAGCGTTATGTGTGAACAGTTGGGTGAAAGTAGGAAGAATCAGCATAAAAGCCTTAAAAAAGTTGTATGAGCGTCAGCACATAACCAAACATATTCGACACAACAGGGAAGATTTCATATTTTTGTCCTTTAGCCCATTTACTTTACCCACCCATTAGCTTACCTCGTTTTCAAGTTCACAAATCCGATCTACCCATTTGTCAGCTAGGTACAGCCTCCGCGTCCATTCTCTGAATATACATACACATTTTTTGTCAATGATCCGGAAACATATAACGCTAATATTACGAAGGAGATAAATATAATAATAAAGCATGTTTTCTTACGCTTCATAGAATGCAGCCAAATACTCGTACGTGTCTGGGATACATTCAGGGAACGGGAACGAATGGAACGGGTCTCGAACAGAGTTTGCAGGGAACGACGCAGATAAAATAGATTTTGCAGACGGTCGTTTTCGCCATTCATCTTGAGTAAGCGTTTGGATGACTTCCGTTACTGCTGGAGGAATCTATTTTATAATAAGCATATATCCCATCTACGTCAGTTTATTTCTTGTTCTCCTAATTTCCTAAAATATTAACAAATAGTCACTCCCTCTCTATATCAGCTGTTTTACTTACACTAATCCTTCCGGTGGGCGCAATATCATACGATACATCACCATTGCCTACTTCAAAATATCCGCTTGTAGATGTCTGTCCTGGCTCTGCATCCGGATCAACCACCTTCAAGTTGCCCGCCGTGTATATGCTTCCAATGATTTGTCCAGCACAATACATATCATAGGCTGTTCCGATGGAGAATTGACTTCGCGGTGGCGACTGTGTATCGAAAGGATCAATATTATAATGTTTGGGACCGTTGGCAGGATATACGGGGTTGACAGGCAATTCCTTGATCGAGTTATAGCATGGGAACTGGTATTGTGCAGCAAACTCAATAGTTTCTTCATAGTGGGTCAAGTTCTCCACGAAATATTCGTCTGGCATTTCGTTAGGAAGACGAATCGGCTCGTTTCTTAATGCAGATGTTAATCCACCAGCAGCGGTAGCAGCTGCAGCAGTTGAACTTGCCTGTTCAGCGGCAGTTGTTGTTGAACGGCTCGTTAAGGATGTGGATGTGTCTATGGATGAACACGTAGAGTGGACGGAGGCCGCTCGCTCTTTAAATTGAAGTGTATTATTTGATGGACTCTCGGATAAGGTCGGTTGCGGGACAGAGCTTTGGCGGTTGGATTTTAGACTTCGTTGTGACGGAAGACTAGGTGTGCTGTAGCTGCTTTGTCGGTCTGGATATAATGAATGTTGTTCACTTGCTATCGATGGTGGTCTCTGCTGTTGCTGCTGCTGCTGTTGCACCGGTTGCTGTTGCTGCAGATCAGTAACTTCACTTACCCGTCTTGATAAGGATATATCGCAAGTTCTATATTGACAGAATTAAACTAAGTTATGACATCTTAATTTATCTCCCTTTGGGAGAGACTTACTCTTTTGCCTTGTTCCAGTTACAACCTCGTTGAGGATGCTTTTCTTTGAAAAGTTGAATAATACCATGCTTCATAAAGCTATTTTGTCCCGCTAACAATGGAAGCGCTACATTTTTGGCTTCGACTGCACCCTTTCCTATAGCAACAGCCCAATAGTAGTTAGCAATATTACCGATCTCTATGTTTCTTTCTGTCCTTATTCTGAACAACACCAACCTGTCAAGTTATTGCCGAATGTCAAATTGATCCAGTGATGAAGATTTTCCGAGACATATTCACTTTCTAATGCTGCGGCATGCTTGGCTATGAAATCCTCGGGAGATTCTGCCCATCTGTAGGAGTAAGAGAACCAATTATTATCAGATATATCATGCCGAATTTTTTATTGTATCCCTTTTTCCACTTACTGAGGTATTTGAAGATCAGGCATATCACCATGTATAGACTTGAATATACTAGGATCTAAGACAAAATATTGATTAATCGATCATTCAGAGTTTATATATTGTGATGTTGATGATCCACCACTATATACCTGTGTAAAATTCAGGGATGCATTCATCTGGTGTCCAACTATACAGTCGTTGCATAGAGGAAGGATACTCATTAGGCTCGTACTTAGACCGAACAAATTGGCAAAGTACCTGTTATTGCAGTAGCAGATCATTTTTAGAAATCTGATTATATAAAGTCATCAATTAGCTTTAAAAAGAATTGGAAAAATACTTACAGGTATAGGTGTCCTTCTCGCTAAATAGACATAATACGTGATGTCTGATAGTATATCTGTGATATGATGAGGTACCGGGCCATTAAATGTGAAATCAAGCTGTTCTTCGCCTAGTATGTAGTTCAATGAGTGTGAGTTTTGTGTTTCAAATTATTACATTGTGATAACATAAGACTGTTCTTCACTACTCTCCCTAACCTTTGTTCATGCGAAACTTGGTCTTTGTGAAATCACGCCAGCCATCCTCAATACTTGATCCACTGAAATCTGTGATCCAAGGCATAATCGGATGGAAATTGGGATCACCTTCTCTTCTACCTGTCATTTTGAATATTGATAAGTTTGATATTCATGGATCCTTCCATTCCACACTCATCGATTCGTGTTGAAGTAGATACCTGCGAGATGATTCAGTGCCATCAAATACGAAAAGTTGGATATGGCACCACGAACCCATCGCATCACCAAAGGCTCTTCCTCGATCCCTTAAAATACAGCGCTATTAATAAAGCTGTTATTCAATAATTTTCAACAAAACCGTCAGCACACATACCCTTAGTCAACTTTGGAGACTGCATTTCATCCGCCAGCCGTTGGATATCTACACATGCACCCATAGTCAATCAATCAGTCATCTCTATCACGAACTCATGCTTAAGTTTTAAATTTTCTTGTATCACTTACTAAGATCTTCTAAGTCTACACTACATTCCATATTACCCAACTGGGTCCATAAATTCTCATCCACAAGAATGTTCGATGCCTTTAAGCTGCAAATAGATGTTTGAGTAAAGGGTTATTTAAATTCTTCGTGTGACCCAGAGTTACCAAAACATTAGTACGATACTTTTGATTTACCTTCCATGAACAACACCTCGACCATGTAGGCTGGCGAGCGTGCGCAGAATCTGATAAACAACAAAACTTTTCTTCAAGTTTGAGCTCAATACACCAGGGTTGTAGGTAATCAAATCCTGCAGCGTAGTTCCACGATAGGATGCGAGAAAATAATAAGCATTGTCAGCTTCAATAATCGCAAAGACGTCAGGTAAATTGGAATTTGCTAGCTCTGTGTTTGCCGGAGCGTCGTCGGTATGCAAATCATGTAATGGTGCATCATTTTGTGGATTTTGTTCCTCGAGCTCGAGTTGATCTAACTGTTCATCCGTATTGCTGATTCGGAATCGTCTGCAGCGAGGCCACATCATCGTTTGGATACGTTGTAAAAACACCTTTAGTAGCAAGTTTTGTTGAGTTTTCATAAACACATGTCCTTTTTCTTTCACGAAGTATATCTCTCTTTACTTTGAATTTGTCTTCATGCGAGATATCTTTGCCTGCAAATATCGATTCAAAAGTACAGAATGAATCCGTAAGTGTCTCGAGCTTCTGGTCGCTGCTTTCGAGTGTCAAAAGTAGTGGGTTCGGTGACCACCCTTTCGCGTTGAAGAGCCCGCTCTTCGATCCGTTTGAATCGCGGTCGCTTTTGGCAGCCGCTGGACGATACAAGGATAGTCTAGAGCCGCACATAAACCCTCCCCATTTTAGTATATACTGTTGCCTATTAATGGCTGAAATAACTCCTTTTCCTCAAGACACATGCTTACAGGCTTCCTTTATCCGGATCTTTGGACAATATATTAACGTAAATGTTGACGGTTGGGGATTGCTTTTGTTGGGTTGCTCCATTACTACCACCGTTACTGCCACCGCCACCACCACCGGCGCCACCACTTGTCCCTGAAGTTCCGGATTGACCTGATTGTTGTCGACCAGGACTCTTCAATACAATGGGCTCATTATTTTCGGCAGCTGATCGCTTGGTCAATTTGTCAATCCATTCAGCGTCCACCTAGTGATCATGAAAACGCGCTCATCAATGGGTTTGTTCCCCTTCTCCCCGTTTTTTATGCAACAGCTACAAGTAAGCACAGGTGCTATTATTTACCACGCAACAAGCAGCTGAGCCTTTGCTTCGCCCGGCTGGAAAGAATGGAAAGGCTACATTGATCTTGAGGTCCTGCGAAATACAGGCTCTAAGTTCATTGGTGCTGTAACTGTTGCCCATGAACTACTTGCGGTTAGAAAAAAAATAAAAAAGGGGAAGAGGTTCTCGAAGCAGGAATAAGGCAAGCCCAGCTACAATTGGGTTTCGGAAAGTTAAAAGACGCTCAGGACTTCAAGGCTGCATTCAAATGGATATGTTGCAAAAACGAAGAGCTCTGTTTCACAGTGTATTGCTTGAAACATACTATTAAGCTTTCTTATCTGTGTGCGCTAATTCTGATATGCACGATGTAGGGGTAGCTTTCTATCATAATTAATTTATGTCATTATAGTTTCAACGCTCGATCATAGTCTTAAAGTGTTCTTTGTGTGATTGACCTGGAAGTGTTTTACAGTGAGCGGAGGCCTGCGCTTGAGCGAGCATAGTAGAAAAAGAGAGGAGCAAAAACTTCCGGAGCTTCCTTAAAGATGGATTTCATCTAGCAAAAGACAATTCGGACCTGCATTATTTTCTTGGGTTCTAGATACTGTATCAACGACTTTTTGCATCTTCACATGATTTTACTTTGGAGCATATTACATTGTTGGGATGGTCTGAGGACTTCCCGTTATGCGTAGTTTTTCGGATGCTTTCATGTTTTGGAATGGTGTCTGTCACTGTCAGCAGATCAAATATGAACATATTCCGCACTCAGCAGTACAACGCACATATCTCACACTCACACATTTTTTCACTGATCCCTTTATCATGCTATGTACGTCATTGACGTCTATGTAGATATGTATACTTGTCAATAAACAAAAGTTAAGTAGGTCCAGACTGGCTTAAAATGATGACACCCGAACCTATTGTGAGCAGGTTGACACATTTTACCATCTTTCACCTCTGACAAGCTCAGCTTTCTCATTTTCAGTGCCCATATTTTCCTCGTAGCTCTTGCCCGTCCTCCCTCAACATTACCATAACCTAACAATGTCTTCAAACGTCAACGACTTTTTAATACGCATTCCGACCCTAGCAATACAGACTTGCCAGTTTCTTCAACCCAGGCAAGTCTTTTCTCCAGATGCAGCCTTCCGAACGTAAGCTTCAGCCGTTCTTATGGCACACAAGTGATTCTTTCTTGTGGGGCAATCTAAAATTCGCTATTATGCGGACGACGCATGACAAAGACAGACAAGAAATCATCAGATGTTCATGTAGTAACGTGGTGTCAAACTGGAAGCCGTATTACACAGAGCATATCAACGAAGAGATTTGAAAGAGAAGGTACCTTTGACATCTTCATACGACTGACAATAGTACCATTAGATGTATTCTCATCCAAGTTAAAGTCAGTTTACAAAGTATTAGATCGTTGCACTTTTGTCAAGACCAATATAGAATTATGACGATTTATTGCCATTTACACATGATGAAGGCGTTGAAAGCGACACTGCAGGGCTTGACAGCTACATTAACGCACCTCTGGAGACCAAAGGGTGTCTTGGTGGTGGTATCTTGCGGAGCTGATGGAACAGCTGGAAACTAGAACACTGAACAAACATTGAACAACCTTCTTTTTTAGTTGGATAGAAGTTTACACTATAAAACTATGATACATCATGCATATCAATAATATAACCTGGTGTTGTGCGTTTTATCTAATCGTTCTTCCACCTGAGACCGCTGAACAGCATGTTTTTCACGGATGTTTTACAGCGCCAACTGAGATCCTTACCCAAACAGTAAAAAGAGGCATATCTATTCCTTCAATGACGGCCGGTGCTAATTTTTCTCATGAATAAACTCGCTATTTCCTATTTCTCCTAGCTTACAGGACAGCCAACTCAACGTTGCAATGCTGTCATGCACCGAACTGTGTTTTTATATTCGTATGGAGAGTGTTAACCTCAGGTCGTTCAATTCATATCTCCCAGGGAGATGTCTAAAGCTGTAATCCAAATGATATGTTGTAAAGAGCTTCACAGTGTATATTGTCCGTATTTCACCAGCTATCGTAGGTATTTGCTTTGCACTGTAATATTGACAATCTCAATGGCAGGGCAGCATTAAGTATTGTTCATTCGTCGCTATTATAATTTACTGCGCTCAACGGCCACATTGAACTGCTCTTTTGACGACTGAATTGCTAAGTCTTTTGCTTTTGTAACCTAGAAGTGATCATACTATCATACCTGATATTTAAAGTGGGTTTGATATGACATATTCCCATTTCCTCTTTGTATGCGAAATGTAGCGAAAGCTTACTGCGTGCTGCAGGCACTTTTAAAACAGATTCCATCTGACAGAACAGACAAAGTCGCACCTCATATTTATTGAAATGAACAAAACAGTAGTTGGATTATACCATACTAGCGCTTTTGAATATGTGCCTGGTTTTCTTTTCCCTATTCACTCTACATAAGACTCATATTTTTTTTAGCTTACCGGATAGTTTCGGCTAATCAATACATTGTATAGAAATGTTTTGACAACACCATCAATGCGTGCCTCTTCGAAAGCTTGAATAATTTCGGAAACTGCCGGATTTGCATCTACAGTCTTTGTCAGCAGATCCGTTTGGACCCAGTATGGGCATACTACATTGACTCTCGTGTTATACACTTTCGGCAAATGTGCAAAGGAACATGTACAGATGTTTGGAAGCTGAGTAAGTGGCCAGTCCCTTTGTAATTGGCATTTTATCAAACGATGATAGTTAGAGAAACGGATGAGCACATTGGTAGAAAGTGATAAAGACTGCTTACTTCATCGGATAAGTTCTTATGATACCAAACGTTATCATCGATCAGTCAGATTTCCATAAGCCAACAGCTGCTGAAATATAACTTATCCTTTTCATCCCTTACTTACCTGCAACTGATGCCGTATTTATGATTATGCCCTGGCCTCGTTTAGCCATATACATTAACTCCACTCTATTACATTCTATGACACCACCCACATTGGCTTCATGCTTATGAGTAATTCTATACCGCTGTTTAACCGAAAGGAGTATGTTGGCAATGCTTTTTTTAGCGATTATTTAGCTGAGGACTCGCCACATTCATATCCAGAAAGCGCTATGTATAGCAGCATTCATATTTGCAATCTACAAGGTAAAATAATATAACCTCTCCAATTGTGAGTATCTACATAATGCTCTCAGTCAAACCACAGAAAATCTAGACCATACGGCCCTTTATGTACGCACATCGACCCCTCCAAACTCTTTATCCGCCAAGGCAAACATTGCAAGGAGATCCTTGTATTTTAAAACATCCGTATAGATGTAAGCTGCAACATTTTTTCCATCTCTTTAAAATCCATTGAGAGAGAAGGGAAAACCAGTGTCATCACAGAATACTACTCGCTTGTCTATCTTTGTATACTCAACTGCTTATTAAATCCTCGTACAGCAGCTTGGCCTTGCTCGTCGAGAATATCACCAATAGCAAAAGTAACTCTACGAGCAACAAGTGCCTTATCTTCATTATATCCTATACCTCGACTACCACCCGTAAGTACTGCAACTTTAGAGTCAGTATTGTCCTCGTTTCGAGTAATACTTGCTATGGTAGGTGCCATAGTAATTGGACCAAAGTAGAAAAACAGAAACGGAAAAAAAGGAATAAAAAAATTGAAAACACAAGCGCCCGCCCGTGTGGAAATAATGCATGTAATATATCTTTTGCAGGACTACAGTGTCACGTAGCTCCGCTATACATTTGCCATATAATAAAGAAAATTACCGCTGCTGGCAGAAAAGGCTTAACAGCAAGTCAACTTTTTTTTTGTGTAGAAGATGATTTATTGAGATACCGTTGATGTCGGTAATTATAAGGCAAGAAAGGATATTTACATCATCTGATAGTGTTACTATGCTATAGATGAGTTTTCTGCATGTATCCGTCTGAGCGCTAGTGTGGTGCTGGCTGCCACACCATCTGGCCAAAAGGTCGTGCCGTCAAATAACAGCAAGTCAACTGAGGCTCTCCTAATTTTTAAATTTTTACCGACTGTCTCCTGATTCGTCCGTTCCTTTTCATGAAGTAGAGAGATCTGCATCAGCCATAAAATTTAAGCAAAGGGCGCGAACGTAGCTCATCTAGGAGACGCGACCATACTTGTGGATGTTATATAGCATGTATCATTAGCTCTATTTTCAGTCCAGCAATCGTTTAATATGCTAGAAAAACTATGTCGACCCGAGTCGACATGACACTTTATAAAGGCTCACAATTATCCTTTATGAATGCTCTTGATATCTTCTGGTACCATTACATACAAAGCATTGTAACCGGTTTTTTATTGAATACGATACGTTTGTTTGGCGGGAGTATATCCGGCCAATAATAATTCAGGATCATCTAGTATACAAATACCAATAGCTTTGTAATGATCACCATCTTTTTTGACAACAGGGTAGTAGCATGTTGTAAAATCATCAGAGACGGGAAAGCTTATTTCGGAAAGCATTACAAGCTGTCGAGAAGTATCGCTAATATCTTCCGTCAAATTGATATCGTCTACAAGCGTGTGGTCCTTTTCTACAGCACGATCCAACCAGCACAGATTCTCCTTCTTGATTGGCAGTAAAAATGACAGTAAGCTGCATTTTTTAGATAGAGCTTGTATACCAGCCTTGTCTAAAATAGCTCTTTCGGATATAAGGTAGACGGTTTTAGTGCCGTAGTCAGGCAGTTGTGCGATTATTGCAAGATAGTAAACGCCTTGTGCCTTGACCTTAGGTATAGGTGGTATGTCAGTGCTCTCGAAAACAAGCGGTGGTGCAATCGACCGGTTGTTGTTGGTAACTGCGATGCAAGTCACTTCCAAGGTCCCTCCATTGATGCAGTAGTTTTGGAAGTTGGTTTTCAATTGCCCCATTTGATAATGTTCTCCGGCGACGCCAGTCCACGATGGTAACCGATGAGATTCCAGTGGAAATCCGATGTAATTTGGATCTGCCTCGGTGGGGTGAGTACCTGCAATCGACTTGTACAGGCGAGAGTAACCACGTCGCTTAAAGCACAAGACAGATAAATCATGTTCTGCTAAAGCGCCGTAAAACTGGATCAATAGGTCGTGTAACGATTGGTCGTAGTCAACAGTTATCTTGCTCATGACTTCTGGAAAAATGTTGGCGAGCGCAAAGACCCTGTCATGTTCCTTGGTACTACGGCGTATATGTGCGTTATGTAGAACAGCGCTGGAATTTACTCGTATCGGTCTTTTACAGATGAACGACAGCTCGTCGCAAAGCCAAGTCGGTACATGCCACCATGTATGTATATTCTGACCAACAAAAAGAATTCTTGGTGACATTACAGCTTCCTCTAGTGTCCATAGGCGTTTGTACCATTCGGAATACAGTATATCCGTCCTCTCTATTATGTAAACACTTTTGAGTCGCTCACTGCTGATGTACTTGCGCACCTGTAGTTCGGGTACCAAAGCTACGGTGCAGTACGCGTTGGAATAGATTCGATGCATATGTCGTATCTCCTCCCGCTTCTCTTCCATATCATCTTGATTGATACACATTTGGTCATACCATATGTACTTGATGTTGAAATCTTTGCATATTTGCTGTATAAGACCTTCGAACTTGACAAGTCTAACCTTGTGTGGAATGCGCTTTCGACCTCTTGGTTTTTGTCGTATTTTTTTCGCAGGATAAACTATTTTGTGTTTGCCTTGGTCGTCTCGTTTCTCCTTGCCAGTGAATTCGTCTACAACACTGTCTCCCGATTGATTCCAAGAATAGGAGAGAGCACAGTACCCTTCGTTCACTTGCAACCCAGAAACCACTTGCATATCAGAAGTCCGAACAAGCTTCTTGGGCATGAAGCTAGGTTTCGACAATGTAGAAAACCGTCGAGGTGGCCGGGCATGTGATCGAAGCGCAGCAATGAGTGTTGTGGCAAGTGAGACCTTTTTATATGTATATTCGCTCCATTGTCTGGTCTCGTAAGTTATATACATTTCTAAAACTCACTAGGTAAATTAAACTGTTGTGTTTACAGGCAGGGTCTATATAGAACGTACCTCTGGGTCAAGATTGATAGTATTTCCTTTCTTTAGTAACAGATTGTTCTTCTTTGAGCAATGTGTTCTAGCGGCTATGCTTCCTTGCTTTCTGACGTAAATTTTGGTTTAGCCTTATTATTGGCTATGATACAGCTTTACTATTGGTAATATAGTGTAGAAATAACGTTGGAAGCCCTCAACCAGAGAGAAAATGGAGAAAGAGTCCATTGAATCCATTCGCGCAGTTAGTGGTTTCTTATTCTATTACTGTAGCACACTTGTGGCCTGTGTACCACGTTACCAGGCAATTAAATGATACTGTACGCTATCCGGCGGCAAAAGATAAAAGCGTCATGAATGAAAGCTTAATAAAGTTTTTACAGGCAAATACATTATCTGATGTAAGAAGAATAAAGCATCAGAAAAAAGTGATACAAAGCTTAATGTGATTATGGTATATAGCGCTTCAGACATACAGTATGGCTATCATCATAGAGCTCTGACTGTGGCATTCGACTATAGAGCTAAGCTTTTAAACGGATGTTGTATCATCATGAATATGTACAGTAGTGCAAGGGTTACACATCAAGTAAGTTTTTAATTTTGTACGTTATATCATACATAAGAGACAAGCCAATAAAAATGTCTCCTAGCACAGAGATTCTCCCAGCAGCTACTGAGACTTTTGCTTACTTTCATTGCGGTGGCTCGCATACCAAACATGAAGGTGATGCCAGCTCTCATTTTGTTAGCAATTGAGAGATTATTGCATGCTGTCGTATTCATAGGAGCAGCATGAGCTTGAGCCACATATACTGTATATTGGTAATAATGAGCTATGGCGCGTCAGAAGTTCGAATGTTATGCGTCAACTATACGAAAACGTTCGTTGTACCGTGGTAGTAATTCCGTCTTTTACAACCTATGTTGTTGGAATAAAGGCTCGACATCGTCCTGGTACCTCACTGTTATGTGTCGATTGATAGGAGTGGAAGCAGCGAGATGCGCTGTTTGCCAGTCGCAATGTACATATCATGGCGCGTCAGTTTCATCGGTATTCTGCTCTATGAGTTTTTCGATCTGATTGGCAGTAGAGCTTAAAAACTCTGCTACAAGTGAAAAGTGGAAGTGTGATAAAAGTGGTTTTGCTCGTAGACTGGCTTACAATTTTGTATAAGTTGATAAGCAGCATATTAGTAACGAGGAAAGCAGAACGGTTTACATGCAAACTAAATATGGTGCTAAATACCGCTCACAATGAGCGACGCTTTCTTGCTCGAAGGGATTGAACTCGCTCACACTATTTACTCAATTCTTCTCTTGAAACGAATCAAAAAATAGTCAACGTAATTAGTAATGTATTATGAAGTGTTGATTTCTAGCAGTATGATGTGGCCACTTCTTACTATATGGCGTTGAGAGGTAAGTTCAATAACGCTTGTATGGCCTGTCAACTGTGGTAACTACGCGACAAGTGTAACTCAGCTGAAATCAAATAGCACTTTTCTTGCTCAACTTTTTTTCGCGCCATCATATACTATACGAGGAGCCATGTTCAAAAAGTAAAATAGGCAACAGAAAGCTAGTAAATCGTGTTGACAAATATTGATCCCATGTGCTTGTGTGTTGCCAAATAGATTTAGCTTTTCGGAAAACATTGCAGGACAGTCGCAACTCAAATCGTCCGTACAGCGAGGAATCCGTGCTAAATTGCAGGAGCAGTACCCAGGACTAGATTCTGTCATGGAAGAGTTGATGCCTAAAAAGACACCCATTATCCAGATCAAAGGGTAGGTGGATTGTTTCAGTTTCTCTCAGCAGTAATATTATCATGCTCTTGGCTGAAATAAAAGGCTGACGCTATATGTTTGGGGCGACGACGACAACAGACACGAACACATTTCATTCTTGTCAGTGAACGGCAAGATCCTGTTCTTCCAACATTTCGACGGACCTTACTTTCCTACCTTGAAACTGCTTCATCAATGTAAGAATGGGGTTGGATATTTTTTTTCTCTTTGCGTATGCGATAGAATGGTCCCAGCAAAGAGCTTACCATTTCAATGGGTATGTATATATGCGTGCAATAAAACGTGTAGACCCGGATATTCTTCCCAAGATTCAAGTGGATCGTGGTGCCATCAAATTTGTTTTATCCGGTGCCAACATTATGTGCCCAGGCTTGACATCGAGTGGTGCACGGATGGATGTTGATCTTCCAGTGGGGGCAGTTGTGGCTATCATGGCTGAAGGAAAGGAGACCGCGCTTGCTATTGGACAGCTTACCATGAGCACAGAAGACATGTAAGGTTTTGGTTTTCGAGAAGGGCAGATAAGTTGATGGTATTGGATGTGACTTGGCATAAATGTTTGTGCATTACGTTGAGTCGATCCATCACCTCTCCAAGACGGTTGTATGACATGTTACTAAGATATATCTTGGCTCTGTTACTACTATAGACGCAAGAAGAATAAGGGTATCGGATGTGACAACATTCATTATCTCATGGATACGCTTTGGAAAGAAATTGTTCACCCATAGACATGATATACGCACACATGCACACATTTTTTATGCAACGTCATCTATTATTCTTTCTTGGTCATTCGGTAATTTTAAAAAAAGGTCCTGCTGCCACTACATTGAAAAACGAGCATAGATAGGCTATATGGTTATGTTTGCATAAGATGCCGGTTTGACAAGAAAGTTGATGGAATTGGGGGAGGTAGAAGGATACAGTACAGGCTGACCATGACAGCTTTATTTTCTGTACGGGTCTAAGACGCAGAGAAGTGTGACATATTCTTACTCTTGACCTCCAGTAGTAAATGTAGTTTTGAATGAAGATAAGCGAATGTTGATATATGGGTTCGACGACACTGGTACAAGACATCCTCAATCACTCAATACGCTATACACTACCATTACATTCTTTTCGTGTCTGTACGAATCGCTCAGTTGTCGCTTCTAAATACTTAGGACGTAAGAATGGATCATGATGTATGGTATTATGCTCACAATAGGGCATCTTCGCTGTCGTTTAATGTAGAGTTCTCCAGTCACATGTTCGTATACAGAGTCCATGAAGTATGAAAATTATCAGTTTAAGAAACATTAATTTATATTGACTTCGCTCTAGGCTAGTAGAGGAGGGGTGGGTGCGCACCACCAATTAAATAAAGTTTATGTACAACAATCCCGAAAACCGAGTATCAGGACGGGCTCCAAAATTTGGGTTTGAAAAGCGATTCTCGATGCACACTTCTTTAACGCATCCCTGTATCTATGCTACATGCTATATGTGCTCTCTGAAAGTTTGTTGGTTATACCACCATTCATTGCGTTATATATCTGCAAAATTAAAATCAATTTTAATGTATGTGTCACTTTTTACGTAGCTCGATTGCTGTAGTCTCATTTCATTCTCGGTGAGAATACTGTCGCTTGGAGAAGAACATCATGTCAACTCCTTCATCCCATGTGATACATGCGCTTACTCCGCTTAAGCTTTGTATATGTAGTGGTACGAAAGCGTAGAATCTTTGTATTAACACGCTCTATAGACACAGTAGCACAACTGTAACTCGAGCATCGCACCAAAAGTATCATACTATATATCTTGATAAGCTACTCGGGCCCCTACATGCACAGAGAAAACACCAAGTGACAGGAGCTGGTAAATATAGGTATTACCCTCGAGATTACGGACATATAAAGAGGATCGCGGTTGTTACTACTATCTTTTTCTTTCTTTTCCTTCTAGACAAAAAAAAAATAACTCTCAGGTATCATGACCGTTGAAAGAACATTGGAAGGCAAAGTTGCAGTAATTACTGGTGGTGGACGCGGTCTAGGCAAGGCTGTTGCTGCGGCATTGATTGAACGTGGTGCCAAGGTCGTTATCGGCAACACTACCGTTGCTCAAGGCACTGCTACAGTGGACGAGTTTAACGCTGCGTAAGTTTAATTAAGCCAAAGAAGATAGTTGTTGCCAATGAATACATGTATAAACTGATTTGATACTGTTAGCGCTGGATGCAAAGTAGCTGCCTTCAAACAGACCGATATTACCACCTACAAGGACAATATCGCTCTTTTCCAGTTTGCCGAAAAGGAATTCGGAGGAGTTGATGTAAGTAACAGAAAAAGAAAACTTAGCTTGAAAAGCTTAAAGGATTATGAGATTGATGTAGCTGTCGCTGTTGCTCATTCTAGTTATGTACATAGATTGCTTATTTGAATGCTGGTGTCGCTGGTAATGCTACCGACATTATCTTTTTGCCCCCTGATGGTAAGCGATCTTGACGCACAATGAACTATTTGTTTTTGCGAAATGGGCCTGATATAATTCTGACTTTTTTCAAGATGAGAATGATGCACGAGCAATGAATGTGAACGCTGTAGGCACTATGAAAGGTAGAGGGTTTAAAAGGGAAAGAGTTTTTTTTTTCAATGGGATGGTAGAGCCCAGCGGGACTTTTATGTTGACAGCTATCACCACCTGCTTGTACCGCCATAGGAACGAAAATTGCCATGCTTCACTTGGCCAAAAGAGGTGGAGGTGTTATCATCAACTGCTCATCCACTCTTGGATCGAATGCTGTGCCGTATGTAATTTTGAGCGATGAGATTGCTGGAAGGGTGTGCTTTATATAAAATGCAACTGCTTGCCGTGCTCACACCTGTAATTACAAAATGAATAGATCCATGTCTGCATACGTCGCTTCCAAACACGCTATGAACGGTTGGACACGCTGTTTCTCCATGCTCCCTCAAATCTGTAACGTTCGTGTGAATGCAGGTAACAATACGGCAGAAAAGAAAGAATATGTATACGAGTGAGTGATAAAGGTGCTAAATGTTTGCCTTTGATGTGATACCATTCTAGTGTGCCCCCATTTTGTCGGTATGTAGCAGAAAGAATAGTACATCCGTATAAAATCAAATAGGTCACTAACTCTAAAATTCTATTGGGCCTAAAAAGAGACCGATATGCTTGTGCCAAACCCGGATCAGCTTTCCCGCGGTGGACCTGTTCTCAATTTGGTTGATAAGATCCCAAAAACTACTACTGAGAACGTTGTCAATGCAGTTCTTTTGCTCATCGAAGATGAGACTCGTAATGGTAAGGGGGAAAAAGATGACAACGCAAAAGTCTACCTGAACCAGCAGTCGTATCCTAATTCATTATAAAAAAAACAGCTCAAACCTTGATGGCATTGCCTGGTGACGTGATTCGTGAACAAGAGCCTGCTCCTCCTGCTCGTAAGTATATCGAAAACTGCTGCAAATCCATAGTACTCAACGTTCGTATGTATTGACTGACTGTTTCCAATCATTAGCCGAAACTATTACGCCAGAATTCGTAGAATTGATGGGCAATTACGCACAAGATTATGTCACTTTCCATAAAAAGGAGCTGGAAGATTATCTCAAGGTGTATGAGAAGCAATATGGCAACAAAGAGTAAATACCCTCTAATCATTTGAATAATCTAGTCAAGTATCATATCTTTATATTATATCTATGCTGTTGTAAACACAATGGGAAAAACGCCGTTATGTCTACGCGTATTTCATACCAGTTTTGTTTTGCTAATAAATAATCACACATCGTCAAAGAACAAGCGTTTTCTCTTTATGTCTGTATCTCTGTGTTTATCCCAAGAAATAAGCATGATTTCAGTAGGATGCACTTAAAAGTTAATATGATGGATAGATAGTTGTACAAAAGCCTATAGCCTGGATATGATATGTGAAATCATACAGATTAAAGCGCTTAGATAGATTCAAAGACTACATCCCGACCGGAACAACACCATATTTCAATGTGCACAGAAGAATCAGATGGTATGGATTTCTCACCCAAACCGCTGGGCCGGCAATAACAAAGTACTCAGTCTGTCCCCATATCTTCTGCCATAAAGAAGGCATAACGGGCAGGCAACGTGCTGACGAATCTTGTGCAACGTACATGCAAAACGTGTGATAGTTGTCGCAAAACCAAGCCATCTGTCAGGTATTGATGGCATGTTCTTGTAATGGAACAAGAAGGAATCGGAATTCTTATTCAAGTACACGGCTGAACACGATGACTCATGCCACTGCTTCAATCTGCACACAGATATCAACAACTTCCTTTTTCTTGCGTGGTGCGTATCAGCATCATCTTTCTTCTCTTTGTTAGAGCAGCATGGACGACAGAGTATGCTCACCCAGTAAAGCACGCCACCGAGATAGAAGCCATTGCTCTCTTTGATTTAATGAAATCAAGATATCTAAAGTTTAGCCAGATGGTAAAGTAATCGGTAACCCAAAGGGAGCATGTCGGGAGGCAACATCGTTCGATTTTTTGCGTACATTTGTTTGTTATCCGAAAATGGCAAAACGATTGTCGCCGAATGAAAAAAAAAAAAACTTGCCATGGAACAGGTATATATATAATCATGGGGGTTGACGGCGCGCCAAACAAAAAAAAGCACAGCACTATTCCTCTTTTACTTCTCCAACACTTGCACTATGCAGCACATTGATCGCTCCCAACTCTACTCTGACGGTGAATACCGATTTAACTATGTCAGCCAGTTCATGGACTTTGGTAGGTTTTATACACACCTTTTCTCTCCGCACGTCTCCCGCACGTGCACTCGCAGCTCGTTTTATTCCTGTTTACTGAAACGCTATTGCATAATTTTCTAACAGGCGCTGACGACATCAAGGCCATCGAAAGCGTAGCCGACAAGATCAGACCGCTTGTGCCGGTCGTTGTCGACGCCGTATATGCCAAGCTGTTCACCTACGATATCACCAAGAAGCACTTTTTGCCAAAGAACGAAGGTTTCGAAGGTCAAACAGCTGCGTCGCTCGAAGACTTGACACTCGACCATCCGCAAATCAAATTCCGCAAAGATTTCTTGTCAAAGTACTTGAACAAGCTCTTGTCCGGGCCCTACGACGAGCGCATGCTCCGCTACTTGGACTGGGTTGCCAAAATCCATACTGACACGCCTCAAAAGAAGAGCAAGATCAACGTCGATTACATTCACATCAACGCGCTCATGGGATACGTCGAGACTACCTTGGTTGGCGGTATTTTGTCGTTGAAATTGCCCGAGGACCAGCTTGGGGCCGCATTGTCCGCATTCAACAAACTTTTGTGGATCCAAAACGATTACTTTGCAAAATACTACTGTAACCCCGAGGCCACGATCCAAGAGAAGACAGAGAGCACCTGTCAGCAGCTGTTGAGCTTGCCAACGGCAGTGGGTGCTTTGGTGGGTGGTTTGGCTGTATGGCTCGCTTATAACAAGAAGTAATCAATTATCATCGCATGTAAATATCAATTATATATAAATAAATTAATGCTACCATATTATGTTATATGAGGGTTTGAGGAAGGGGAAAGGATAGAAGTTAAGTTGAGCAAGGGTGAGGACACTTGTTTTAATGAATTGTGAATGTTTGCTCGGGTACGGCATAGTCTGAAAAGAAGTAGTCGGGATTCTCTACTCCGCATATACCAAGTTGCCTTGTAATACGAGCTATTATCACCATCTTTACGGATGATTGGATAAAGCTTTTGATTGGGAATGCATCCGAAGGGGAATCCAGAAAGATTTACATATTGTGTGGAAGAGAAACCATTTCAGTTATGCGAAACCCAAGAAACCGTGTAAAAGATTCTTTTGACAAAGTAGTATCACACCAGGCGAGGTCCATCTTTTTGAAAGGGATCAAATGCGACAGCAGCCGAAGTTGGTATGAGGCATCATTATGCATGAGTTTGTCTTGGGCATCACGGCTGGATACTTGTCCAAAAAACACTGTTTTAGGGCTTTAATGTCCGGGCAACGTGATTGAAGCAGCTAGCTGCAAGTCATCATCGTCATCGTCAGTAGCACCACCATCATCGGATTACAATATATGCAATAGCAGTGCAATATCGCTCTGCAGGCAAAGGAGGTAGATATTTGTAGCCGAGTCGAAATGATGATTCTAGTACGAGTGAAGAATCGCCGGAAACAGCGGTACAAGTCACCTGTAATATCCTTTCTGTCACAGCGTACTGTTGAAGGGTGCTTCAAGATGTCGGCCCGTTCTAGGTAAGACATGTTCTCCGGCAACACTAGTCCAGGAAGGTTGATCAAACTTTTGGATAGGAACGTTGTACTGTCTTGTGATTCTACCGTTCCTGGCGGACCGTACGCGTCCAATGGTTCTGGAAGTACCATGCCGAGAAAAACACAAAATGGAAAGATCCTCTTCTGCTTACTCGCCGTAAAAGTGCACCATCGACTCGATTAATGGACTCTTGTAAGTCATAGTAAAGTTTGTCATAGCTTCAGGGAAGATATTGCTAAGGACAAATACTCGATCATGTTCTTTAGTTGTTGTGCGCATCTGCGCGTGCTGCAGAACAGTGCAGGCATTGTGTCATTGTTGCGATGGTAGGCAGAGGGGTGCCAGAGGCGGAAAATTGCGTGCGGCATACCACCACGTATGTATATTGCGACCTACAAAAATTATCCGTGAAGACATTATTGCTTTTTCAAGTGTCCACACGCGGCTGAACCATTCAAATTGCGCAATCCAGGTATATAATGTATTAGGCGCTTGGACAGGTTGACCCAACTGTGATGTGTTTTGTGGATCCACGTAAAAATCTGGTATCAATGCTATCGTGCAGTAGGCATTGCTATATATCTGATGCATTTGTTTAATTTCGCGATACTTTTCCTTTTTGTCGCCTTGGTTGATACACAACCGGTCATACCAAATGTATCTGATATTGAAGCCATTGCATACTTGTTGGATGATGCCTTCAAACTTTACAAGTTTAACGCCATCGTGCTATGACGACGAGGAGGTATGCGCTTCGGCCTCTTAGATTTTTCGTACAACACGGTGTTTGGGCGCAGGAAATATGATCCTGTGTTACCTTGGTCATCTCGAGTGGTATCGCCGGTAATTTCATCTTTGACTATATCACCCGACCAATTCCAGGAGTAGAACAATGCGCAGTATCCTTCGTTGATGCTAGAACCTGGAACCATTTTCATATCAAATATCCGAACGAGCCAGGTAGGCATGAATTCTGTCTCCGGTGGTGTTGCCGTGAGCCTTTTAGGTGGTCGACCCTTTGGTCGCTCAAAAAACGTCCATTAAGGTTGCTCCATTGTCTGGTTTCGTACGTGACATACATTTGATTGTCGCCTCCTTCATACACAAAGTGCTGGGCAATTTTAGATAGCTTATCTTTATCGTAAAGGTTTGGAGAAAAATATAACGCCACTAGCTATATGAATAGACACCACGGGAAAATTTTGGGTTTATACTGGTCAATATAGGTGATGTCCTGTTAAACTCTGTCAAAACTGGTTAATAAGGGGGACGATCGGTTGCTACCAGAAATCACTAAGCACTTTTCTGTAAATTTTGGTTGAATGCTTTAGTTAATACTGGTGAATCAACGTTGAAATAGGTTAAAGAGGTGAATTTGTGTAAAACATAGTAAACAAAGGTTGCAACCCAAATAACCAAATTTTTTTATTGTGAAAAATAGTGAACACCAGGGTGAAAATATGTGAAATCAGGTTTATTTTAGTAAAAATGGGTGGTTACTACTTGTAATGATGCTTTCAAATTTTTGATGTATCACCAAGCTTTGAGCTATATGACCGAATCCCTGGATACACGTAAAAGACGTTGTGCTGAGGCGATTTGATCGACTGTAAAGTTCCAGCTAGACAATCAATGTTATCGGCTTCGGCAACATAAAGTCTATTGTTACGTTCGTCATCTGGAGGGGGTCGATAAGGCATTCCATATTTGCTTTCCTTGATGCCTTTGAATAAACGTAGGAGCACTAATATCTTCTTTGTGCCTATCCGTTCAAACGATTAATAAATTGTAGTTAGAATTTTGTTGTACTGTATGTGTAATATCGACGCGAAGCAATTGCACTTACCAAAGTCATCATCCAACAACCAATCATTGATAAAGGTGACCACCTCCTGCTGCATTTCGCGCGAGACTCCTTTGCTATACAATAGGTTGTAAAGCTCCACACTTTTTTCCTGGATCTTGGTGAGCTTTTCTTGGGAGTAAATGGTATACTGAAGTGGCGTTCTATCATCGTCAATGCTTTGCTGTTGTTGTTGTTGTTGTTGTTGTTGTTGTTGTTGTTGTTCATCACTTTCTTCATTACTGCCATGCTGGCAAACGAGCTCTCATCGTCAAAGAGATCGTGATCCTCTTCCTCTGTGTCCTCTTCCTCAGAAGCTGCTTCCGTACCAGGCCTATCGCCATAGTCATGGTCATCAATAGAGACATTATCATCGCGAGCAGATTGTTCTTGTGAGTTGTGTTGGAGCGATCCCTCTCTCGGTGACGATGTTTGACTTGCCAAAGAAGTAGCAGGCATCGGTATACTGCATATTTTTACGAGTTTATGCATCGTTTAGTTTCAAACGACAAAAAAAAGGAAAAGGAAAACCAGTACTTTTGCTCGTTTACTATTTCTCGCGGTTGGGTTTGCTGCATGCGTGCTTGTTGTTATTGCCAGTTTTTCAGACACCATGCAACTTGAGCGTGGAATTTAGCTGCTCGGATGTCGTTGTCGCAATTCCCACAGTGTGTCAAACAGTTAAGAAAACGCGAAAATGTCAAACGCGAAAAAAAAATATGAACTACGTTTTATTCTTTTGCGAACTTCCACACTTAAACTTATCACTACTACACCTTTAATACATGCGGCTCTTCTTTTTCAAAGGCGTGTCATCTTCACTGCTCTCTTGTGAACATCGTAGAGGAATTTTTTTTCTGCTACTATGACGTTCTGACGTCGTTTTTACCTCCACGTCTACGTTCTACTCTTCGATTGCTTGGTGCTCGTAATCCTTCTGTTGCTCCTCCTTCTCGATGCTGTCCGTCTAGTACAGATCTATGATAAACAGTGTAAATGAAATGTACATACATTACTCTTCTTATGCCTTGAATATACATTCTATGAAAATGTAACTTACGTTGCTTGTCTTGTTTGACGGCATCGTTGGTTCGATCTAAGAGCATCACTGCATTATATGGAAGATCAATGAGAAACCCTGGTTAGGGGAGTTGTCTTGTTGTTGTTTTTTCCTAACCGAAATTATATACTTACTTGCAAACGGTTTTGTTTAAGGGAGCAACAGTTTCTTGCGCATCCGAGATACTATATAGTATAAATTATCGTTAAAACAAATTGCGCAAAACCGATATCTTCTATAGTAAACATACTCGCGAGCACTTTGAATTGTCTGAGCAGTGGTTTCTTGTAGAGAGGATGATCTAGATTGGGTTTGAGGTCGTGTGAGAACACATGTAGAGTGTCAAATTAAGCACCAAAAAAGGACATGACTTACGTGACAGGAACGGTGTGATATTGACCTCGTACCTGATGATCTATATACCACTCGCAGTGTTTAATGTGAGTATATATTATGATTTACAGTAAGACATGAAAAATTTAAGGAACAGAAGTAAAGACTATCTTACCATTTATCGTTGCTTAACTCAGGTTTAGGCGGTCTGAATCATCCATAAAATGTAGATATTGATCCAAGACGCAGCTACCTAGTAGTCTAAAATCTTTTGACTTCAAACATTTAAAAAGTATTATTTACCCTCTCGATGTAGCATGGTCGCCAGTTTCGATTGCAGTTGTGTATTCATTGGGGGACATGGGTGGTGTGGCTGTCGTTCTAGAATTTGACTATAATACTCGTCAGTGCAAATAAGATATAGAAAATGGTAAAAAAGGACAAGGCAGAAAAATATTATACTCGTTGTTGCTGCTACTACTTGCTGCTGTAATCACACGAAATAAAGACGCGTCCAACCATATCACTTGAGTAACTTAGGGGCTTTGCAGATACTCCACTTCCAAATAGGAAATTTGTTCGAATGGACTTCCTATGGAGCACGTAACAGAAGGTGTGTCCAGCGTTAATAACAGAAAGCCCATCATGCTGGTCATTATCTAGCTACAACTGGCATTGAACAATTTGATCTAAAGCCATAGGTAGATCATGTCTCGCCTATCTTTGAAATAAATGCATATGCCATTGCCCAAGACGTGTCGTTTCTTGGACTTGCGGTAGAGTGTAGCATCTTGCAAGCCAACGCAACTATAAAAAAGAGGGATACAACTTTTTATTTGTGATGATATGCCCTGCTAATAAAACAACTACTAGTGGCTAGATGGATACTATATAAAACATGGTGAGTATAAGAAACATGATGGAATTATGAGGGGGGACGTGTTTTAATCAGAATAATTATTTTTGAAAAGATGAGAATGGTGGGTATGAATCATGTTAATGAAAAGCAATCATCAGGTAGTATGGATTAATATACATGCAATCATTTTTGGATATTGACGGCCACCGCTTCATTAGCCTTGAAGATGTCCGATGACATTATCGTAGCCATGTTCTTCAGGATATGGTTGTTTAATTCCACGTTACCGATGATGGGTACTTCAGTGCGGTCGCCAAACAGGGGACCGGCCATGGTTATGATGATTTTAATGCAATCTAGTAACCCTAGATGACTTATTAGCTAAGATATGTCAGGATAGCCAAATTAATTTTTATTGAAATAATTCATGCACGAATGTCTTGGCATGCATACATTTAAATTTTTGAAAAAAATAAAAATTGAATTTTTTTTTAATATAAAAATAACACCACAGAATATAAAGCAAAATATATTTGTTATATTTTTTATTTTTATTACTTCAACAATCGACATGAACCAACTCAACCTTCTCGCATTCTTAGCCATTATGGCTGAGTTTGTTCCTATTTTAGGAGTTACATTGACGCTCTTAATTGAAAGAGCAAAACACCTTGCTGAAAACCATCAGCATATTGAGTATGAACCTCTTGTCACACAACTGAGGTCAGAACTCGAAAAAGACCTTACACAGGCTAAAGTAGATAAAAAAACTAAAGATAATGCACACAATAAAATAATTGGAAGAATTCGAGAATATGTGAGATTCCTCAAATCCTCAAATCCTCAATTTTCTGATGCAATGTTAGAGGGTAACACCTCTGGTGCAGATTCCTCGCAGGGCGGCAAAGAATTCCGATTCCAAAACACTAAAGGGCTGTTCATATACATTTGTAAGGACTTCCATTTAACAAAAGAGCAAATCATGGAATGGTTTATAAAACATGAATGTATTGGTTATCGAATTGAAAAGGCAATTGCATGTGATGAAATTGCACCAGAAACCAATGAGAAACATGTACACATATAGATACAATTGGATGAGCGGTTCGACACAAAAACAGCACGTAAACTCTTTACTATTGATGGTGTTACTCCAAATATTAAACCAGGTGGTAATCCACAAAAGTCTATTAGCTATTGTATGAAAGGAAAAGATTATATTTGTTATAATATAGATCCAAATTATGAAATTAAAACCAGAAAAATGCACCAACAGTTACTTAGATATCAATTAATTACTAAGCAGCTTAATATATGGAAGGCTACCGAAATATATCCAGAATTACTATGGAAATATGATACTGTAAAATCAAATTTAAATTCTTACTTTCATGATGCAGATATGGAAAATAACCTTGGAAATAAATTACATATGTGGTCTATGTTTGGTATTGAAACAATGTTTAGTGGCAAAAATAAGATACCACAATACTGGATTGTAGGTCCATCAAATGTAGGTAAGACATATAACATTGATGTATTAGAACAAGGTGGTCATCGAGCATATCTAATGAATAAAGAAAATGATTGGTCAGATTATAAGGATGATGATTATGATTTTATGTATAATGAAGAAACAGGTTCTGGTTTCAAATTAACATTTTTAAACCAAATGTTAGAAGGAACACGGTTAAAACTTAATAGCAAATTCACAAAGTCAATAACTAAAAAGAAAAATATGCCAATAATACTGAATAGTAACTATATGCTGCACATGTTATACAAAAACAAATCAGTATATGAGTTAGAGCCAACGCTCAATCGTTTATATATTATCTATGTTGATAAGAACCGTAAAGGTCATATAATATGGAATTCATACACAATGAAGGTGAAGGATTATGAAAATAAATTCATGTATTATGAAAACATGGATATGTATGAGGACTTATACAAAGGTGAATTCAAAAACGAATACCAAGATCAGCATACATTTATCTGTTATGCACATAATAGTGGTCAGGATGATATTAAAAAATATACACCGATGGATAAAACAGTAGAGGAACTACAAGAATTAGCTGATACAGAAGAATATATGAAGGAACAAGAAGAAAAACATAATAGTAATAATACACAGAACAATAAACAATATAAACCGCCTCAACAAAATAATAGAGGATGGTCAACTGTAAAGGTACCACCATCAGTAGATTGTAGGCATTGGGAAGATGTGTTTAATGATATAAAATGTGATGATGTTGTAAATGATACTACTGATTGGGAAAACCCACCAGAAGATATAGAGAAACATAAATACATAGATGTAAGTACATCTGAATCAGAGAAAAGCAGTGACTGCAACATACCAAATAATATACCAAAACGTAAAAAGGAAAAAAGACACATTAAAAATAAACGGAGAAACAAGCAAATAGTAGAAGAAATACAGCCAAAAGAATCTATTAAAAAGCATAAGGATATAAAACAGGCTATAATAGATGATATAGATATAACAAAAGAAACCGACGTCAAAAATAAATCAACAGATACTAATATAAGTACAAGTATAACTAATGAATGCATAAAACATAAATATAATTGGGCAAGTAAACGAAAGGTTGATGCGGTCAGTTTCAATATGAAATTTTTTAATAAGCAAATAAGTAAGAGATTAATTTAGAGCTAAATACCATGTGTGGCCATATATTCATGTAGCATTTCCCGGGAATTAAACTTATCAACTGTTAACCAACTATTATCTTTTACACTATATCCAACCCACTTAACCTCAAATATGTACTTATTATCAGTATACACATGTCCTACAATCTTCTCAATTTCATATGAATTACTATGTTCTATATTTCTCTGTTCTCTTTGATTTTTTCTCTTGCGTTTAGATGTATTATTTTCAGTTTCGTCCTCACTATCTATAGCCATATCTATCGATTGATTAATGTTAAGCTGTAGAAATTTCTGCTGCATGTCAACCATTTCATTATATTCAGTATTTACTTTTTGCTCATTTGAAAATACTAAGTCAAGTTTGTTTTTCTTACTTGGGAATTCAAAATCTTTTCCATACCATAATTTATGATGTAGTTGTACCTCTATATTATACTTATTTACAAATCGCCATATATTAGTAAGAATACAAGCAACACAAAACTAAATATTATAATATCTTATATCGGTTATTTGCAATGCTGCATGATTATTATTAAATCGTTCAAATTTAGAGCCTAACATAGAGAACTGTGCTTCTATTGCTGAACGAAATGATCCAAACTTGTTATTAAAGTATGTCTCATTGATTGTTAACTTTTGTCCTGGTTCTTTTCTTGTGGGATGTAAAAAATTACGATCATAAAAACTATATCCAGCATCTGTCGCATTATCTTTAAACTTTTGTATAAATAAGTTATATCCACCATCCATTCCTAAACAATCTGCCTCACTTATTTTTTTATATAGTTTCATATTAATAAACATAGTACCATCATTTCCGATAGCACATTTTTCAGATACTGAAACATGTGTAATTATTTCATTCATATCCTGTATAACTTGTGTACGTACAGCTGGCCCTTTTAATTTATATGAATATAACTGTGAATGTGACTCATTTGGTTTATAATACTTTATTTTACTATCATGTCCATCAATAAATAGTGTAACATTCTTAAAACCATCTGGATTGTTTATTATTGCTGATAGAATGCGAATACGTGGTGATGAGAACATACTATCTAGATCTTATTTTACCTTTTTATTCAATTCATTATAGTTAGTAATCCAGAACTGCTTATATAAATCATAAAATGTTGCATATAGCATAACAGTATGCATATCCTTTCCTGATACACCTGATACCATATGATATAATAATGTAAGTCCTTTTTCAATCTCGCAGTATGGCCCTAGATATTCAATATTTCCATATAAAACTGTAAGAAATAAAATACAGGTATAAATCCAAATCTATTAAGTAATACATCCTTTATATCATTTATTGTATTATTCTTCATATCTTTAATAGCTGTTCTATGATTAAATCTATGTTGCATTTCAGGCCAAGATTTATCAAGAAAAGTCCATTTATTATTAATTAAATTTTTAATTTCGATATCGAGTTGTTCAGTGTGTTGTGTTGTGTTCATTTTTATTTGTTGTTATGTACTTTAAACAATCGCTCTTTTTTTTCTCGTGGGAGGCTACCAATATAAATAAAAAAATTCAATTTTTATTATTTTTATTGTAAATCAATAATTAATTCGGCCACTGATGGTTATACCGATCATAGCAATTTGATTATCTATATTACAGCTAGTAGATTATAATTGGTTAGACAACTAATAGTAGGACGCCACAGGTTGATCAGGTCTGCGAAAAGAAGCTTGATTCTGGTATCATTGTTGCATTGACTATGCAAGGAAACGGCCAAATCCTTTTTGATACGTGCTTCGGAAGATGACTTGATTACGGTATATGCAATTCGCTGGAATAGTCTTGAAGCAATCGCTGACGAGTTTTCGTTGTCTATTGATTTATTCACACCTTCATGATTACAGTAGGTAAACACTGTATACAGTTGGCAGTAATGTGGCAAAGCGAGATGACTTGAAGCACGACAAAGGAAATAAGTGCTTGGATGGTGAAAATGTGATCAAAGCTGTCTTGCTTGGCCAACCAAATTGAAGGGCTCGATTGACTGTGTTGATTCATTTGACTCTATATCCTTGGCTTTTGTCCAGCTGTCTTGGTCGATAAATATCTTAGTATGTTTTGGTGATGCAGCAAAGTAAAAAGCCAAAGGTCCCACTTTGGGCTCTTCGTTCCGATCGAGGCGAACGATTAACATAATGAGACAATCGCATGATTGGGTGCCAATTACCAGCTTGGAGCCATCCCTTGTGCTTTGGATGCATGGCCAGAGGTTTGGGTACATTGGAGTGGTTGTGAGGATTGAGGAGGTAGCCAAAGTAGACAGTTCTCGGTGGATGTCAACTGATTTGGTTCGACCATAAACCTCTACCGTATTCACAAGATTGGCTTCACCATTGTTGACATTCATCAGGATTGAACCTGCCAAGCCTTGGGCACAGGCAAACTTGACATATAGCTCATGCGTCCAATCTTTGTTGAGTAAGAGTGCTGTCGTTTTGTCTAATTCGAAATATTGGTAGCCAGAAAGCATTCCTTTTAAGTATCATTATTTAATGAGAAACTAAATGTCTTTATTTTTAAAAATAGTGTTATTTAATTGATGCTATCTAATTTTATTAATTTATTAAAAAAAAATGTTTACAAAAATTCTTTTAAAATTTTAGCGATCGCCCTATTCCCCCTTCGTATCCTGTAATTAACTTTAAACTTAGTTTGGGTTATTTCTAGTTATTGGTTTAAAATACTTATTTATGGATGTAATAGATTATTACAAACTTATTATTCTTTATTACAGAATAATATTCTATCATTATTAAGTTTATTAAACATAAGTATTACTATTCTACAGATAAAAATCATTTTAGATTTGCATCTGTATTTTTAATTCCTAATATTCTAGTTGATTCTATTCATCTTTATTTTATAGAATTTATTCACTTCTTAAATGATAATCTCTCTAAATTTTTACAGGCTCTTTAGGTTTAGTATTACTAGGTTTATTAATTTATATAAGTTCTGCCCCAATTCATCTAATACAAATCCTTCATCAAAAAATACTTTTAATGTTAATTTTGGAGATGGAGGTGCAGGGTCAAATAATCATCCATCAAATAGTAATTCTAATAATGATAAACCAATTACTTCTCCTGGAGTTGCTGCGGGAATTCTTTCTGGAACAACAATAACTGCTGCAGTTAAAATTGCAAAAACAAATCCTAGAAATGGATTGTTTTTAGGTGTTGTTGGTACTATTGGTGGTTTTGCTACTTATGGATTAGGTGAAATGATGAATCATAACTATGAAGAAAGAAAAAAAATGAGAGAAATGTGTGAAAGAATGTATTATCACTCTATTGAAAGATCTGGTAGTCCTCCACCAGATGGAAACTTCAAAATTAATTCTCCAAATGAAAATAGTAATAATTTTGTAGAATTCATTTCAAAATTAATTGAAAATCCACAAGATGTATTTAATTTATTAAATGAATATTTTAGAGGTAGTGATGGAAATCCTACTCCTATTTTAATTTTATGTGTTTGTCTATTTACATTTATTGGAATTCTTGGTTGTTTCTTTTAATTATAGGTATGTTAAGTAAACTAATTAAAATTGAAGAATGAGAATTTATTAAGAATAGACCTTTATTACATAAATTAGTTTGCCTTGTTATTTCATTAAGAGATTGGAATAATTTTGTATTATTAATAATTATGTTATTATGTCATATTGGAATTTTAGTTATTTGCTATTATTTAAACGAATCATTCTGGGTTGATGATTCATATAAAAGATTATTATTATTATTTTATAATAATAATAAATAATCTCCCATGATATCAATATTTATTATCATTATTTTATAGAATTCTCCCCCGGTACCTTGATTTATGCCTTCTCGTGGCGGTACTGTAAGTAGAGATAATTAATCTGAAACTAAATAAATCATTACTAAAAATTAGATGCTATCTAATTACTTACTTACTTTAAAAATATGATGTTTACAAACTTATTCTATATTTTTAGTGATTGCCCTATTTTCCCTTCGAATACCTGCGATTTAAACTCTTTTACAGAGCTTATTTCAAGTTACATCAGGATTAAAACACCTGATGGTTTAATTACTAGTAATATCTGGATTAATACTCCGGATAATTTACTTTCAGCTTTATTACCTTCAGTGGTATGTATAAATAAAAACCCTTCAAAAAATAATATTTTAAATTCAACTTTTAATGGTATAAAAGATTTTTCTCTTACAAATGAAAATTCTAGTGGTTATATTACTATTAAAGAAATTTTATCAAACGATACTTTATCTCTTAAAGAAAAACAATTAAATTTAGAAGAAAAATTACATTCTTTATGGTTGAAAAAACTAGAAAAAATGAGTAAGTCTAAGGATTTCTGAAATATAAATCCTAGGTTTAGAAAATTTTTAAATAACTATAAGTTATTAGAAGATGACTTAAAAATGTATTTTGAAAATGAAAAATATATTAGAAACAAAAAATATCTTTTTATGTTTAAAGAAATAGATAAATCCTTGATGCTGTTCTTGATTTTAAGTTTGTTAATCCCCTTTATTATGAAATATGAAGATTATAAAGAACAATTAGTTATAACTTTATTTCATATATAGATTAGGAAAAACTTTATATAAAGAATATTTATATCAAAAATATATTAAAGAAGTTGATGATAAATCTCAGGATATTATAACTTTTAATTTATATTTGAAGAATTTTACAATGAATGAAGAGAATTTTATTAATATTAGTGGTACTGTTAATAGTTATTTGGATATGAAAAGTGATCTTTTTAATATCCTAGAATGATATGATGTTAAAAGTAAAAAAACTCATAGAGAAATTATTCCTAGTTACCAATAAAAACTATATTAAATATTTAGGTATGATTAATGGTCATGAATTACCTATAGTATATCCACCTATTTATTGGGAATGAAATGATAACAAAGAATTTAAGACATATGGTGGATATATTACTAATAATATTAAGAATTTTAATCCTTTAATTAGAAGTAAAAGATTTACTGAATCAAATATTAAATTTATAAATAAAATGACAATTAAAATGGTTAATTATATGTCATCTATTGGTTTCAATATTAATCTTAAAGTATTAGATTTTCTAATGAATCTGCTACTTAATGATGATTTAATTATTAGAACATTACATTAGGAGACAGATGAAATGAGTGAGATTATTAAAAAGAATAATAAAGAAAAAGAATTTGAAATTACATCTCATAATAGTAAATTCTTATATAATAATTCAATTTTAACTATTGCTAAACTTTATAGAGATGTTGAATAATTTTATTTTACTTTCTTTTTAGACTAGAGAGGAAGAGTTTATTGCCAAGGGGGTGAATTAAATTTCCAAGGTAGTAAATTAGCAAGATCATTATTGTTATTCAAAAAAGGTAATGTATTATCTGAAAATGGATTAAATTCTTTAAAGGTTTATGGAGCAAATGCCTTTGGATTAAATAAATTATCTATTACCAAAAGATTAGAATGGGTTGATCAACATTTTTCAGAAATCTTAGATTTAAATTCAGGATTATGGAGAAAAGCTGATGAACCTACAGGATTTTTCACCTCCTAGTAGACATTTGAACTTTTATTTAGGCAGAAGGGATTTAATTTTAGGCAGAGTGGACATGAATGTTAATCTGAGTGGACAGGAATAAAAGTTAATCTAGACATGAATAATAATTGATCTGGACATGAATGAAAATCAAGCTGGACATGAATGAAAATCAAGCTAGACATGAATGAAAATCGATCTAGCCATGAATGAAAATCGAGCTGGACATGAATATAAATTGACCTGGACATGAATAAAGATCGATCTGGACATGAATATAAAACGATCTAGACATGAATATTACTTGACCTGGACATGAATATAAATCGATCTGGACATGAGTAAAATCAATGTGGACAAAATAAAAATCAATCTGTACATGAATGAAAATCGTTCTGGACAAGAATAATAATCAATCTAAACATGAATAATAGACAACCTGAACATAATAACAGTCAACCTGGACATTGTTTTAGTCAACTAAGACATAATAAAAGTTGAAGTAGATAATATATTAAGTGTAGCAGAGCAGAATATTTGAGTACTTAAGATTTTCAATTCAAGTCAAGACATAATAGAAGTTAAGCAGTGCAAAGCCAATGTCACAATATAGTAGTATGGCTGTTTCACTCGTGACAAGAAGCTTGTAGGCTAATGTACAGGAAATGGCAAGGGTGCATCAGAGACTCACTACTGTATGCATAAGCCTATTTTGCTGCTGTGGGAACAGGGCCTGAGCGTTTCCCCTCCATTCATTTTACCCGGATTGAGTTTGAAACAAACTGGAGGCTGGTGGCTGAGGTAGGTGGAAAGTGTGGGGTTTGTTAGCAGCAGTATAGAGGAAAAAAACAACAACTAAAGATCCTTTTTTTTTCTCATTACCATTTGCCACGGCAAATCAACAGCTTCGACGCACACTTGTAAATGGCTCCTACTCTCTTCACGATGAATAAAAACAAAGAAAACAAAACGGCACAATCCACGGATTTATTGAAAAACGAAATGAAGGTAACTGTTTTCTTGAAAAAAGCATGTGCTCAAGATTGATAAGGAGTAGACCGCCGTTACTGCTTAAAAAACGCTGGGTAAGTGAACGAGGGAAGGAAAAGGTTACTGGTTGTGCTTGAGGTATAGCTTTAGTGGAGATATTATCATCCAGAATTACTGCTTCTTTCTCATTTTCTCTGTATATACTTGATGCACCATCTTGCACCATTTTAACGTCAGACTTGCGTGCGTAATACAACATCGTCCTCTACCTGCACAAACGATTCGTACTCACAACAAGAACGACGCAACAATCTTCTTCTCCATTACTCATACACAATCATATACAACATGGCGCTGATCCGCCATTGACTTGCAAAACATACAGCCTGACGCGATTACTTTGCATATAACAATGTTAACATCGCCGGTCTTTATGGATGAATGAGCTGTAGATAGCAAGAAGGATAACTGACGGGTTTCTTTCCGTTTGTGTTGATGTGGATTGGATGAAAATAAAGTATGATGGCCGATATATAAGAAAGACAAAAAAGAAGGTTCTATAAGAGTTATACAAGTGCGAAGGATGTTGTTTCGTGGTGAAGGATGGTTATTGTAATTATTGATATTGCGTGGCAGAGCGTCTGGTGCCATGCACAGTCTCGCGTTTGTGAACCTATTTGTAGCCACACAATTCCGAGATGCGATCCTTGAAGAACTGCCATCGAGCAGTAGGAACGCACACGATTTCATTCAGAATGAGTGCAAGAACTCCACGTACAGTCGAGTGAGAGAGAGCGTAGCGAATGACGTCAACGGTACTAACTTGTCGGTTGTTCATAGTTGTTGTTATTAACAATAAATAAAGTTGCTGTTGTAATAGCAAAAAACTTCCTCCTTCATAACAACAAACGCGTTTTCTTCTTTGTCCCTGCCATATTATCATCACCGCTCAGAGCTATATTTATAGTTTTTACAGAAGCACTTGTAATAACATGCAATACCATCTCACACCCGTTTATGCAGACAACTGAAACATAATGACTACATAATGTATGATCTTTTGCTTTTATTTTTTTATCCCAGCTGTAACATCTACAGTAACATTAATAAAACCCTACATTCCACCCGTCAGCATATCTAACTACCTTATCCATCAAGACCGGCAATGTTGTGTTGGCATATGCAAAAAGAAAAGGTAATCGTCGTTGCCATCGTGTGTGTGCGAGTATAGCAATTTGCAGAGGAGGATTATAGTTGTGGTGGTGTGTATGCATCATAAGAATATAATTATCATTGCGTTGATGTGTATACAAACAGCAAAGAAAGAGATGACCGTCATTACGATGATGATGTGCTTGAGCGTACAAGTATTAAAACAAAAGACCGGCGTTATAGTCGTCATCATGTAATATGGGCGTATATGGTAGTGAGAAGTAAATGCGCCAGGCTGTATATTTTGCAAGTCAATGGCGGATCAGCGCCATGTTGTATATGATTGTGTATGAGTAATGGAGAAGAAGATTGTTGCGTCGTTCTTGTTGTGAGTACGAATCGTTTGTGCAGGTAGAGGACGATGTTGTATTACGCACGCAAGTCTGACGTTAAAATGGTGCAAGATGGTGCATCAAGTATATACAGAGAAAATGAGAAAGAAGCAGTAATTCTGGATGATAATATCTCCACTAAAGCTATACCTCAAGCACAACCAGTAACCTTTTCCTTCCCTCGTTCACTTACCCAGCGTTTTTTAAGCAGTAACGGCGGTCTACTCCTTATCAATCTTGAGCACATGCTTTTTTCAAGAAAACAGTTACCTTCATTTCGTTTTTCAATAAATCCGTGGATTGTGCCGTTTTGTTTTCTTTGTTTTTATTCATCGTGAAGAGAGTAGGAGCCATTTACAAGTGTGCGTCGAAGCTGTTGATTTGCCGTGGCAAATGGTAATGAGAAAAAAAAAGGATCTTTAGTTGTTGTTTTTTTCCTCTATACTGCTGCTAACAAACCCCACACTTTCCACCTACCTCAGCCACCAGCCTCCAGTTTGTTTCAAACTCAATCCGGGTAAAATGAATGGAGGGGAAACGCTCAGGCCCTGTTCCCACAGCAGCAAAATAGGCTTATGCATACAGTAGTGATCTCTGATGCACCCTTGCCATTTCCTGTACATTAGCCTACAAGCTTCTTGTCACGAGTGAAACAGCCATACTACTATATTGTGACATTGGCTTTGCACTGCTTAACTTCTATTATGTCTTGACTTGAATTGAAAATCTTAAGTACTCAAATATTCTGCTCTGCTACACTTAATATATTATCTACTTCAACTTTTATTATGTCTTAGTTGACTAAAACAATGTCCAGGTTGACTGTTATTATGTTCAGGTTGTCTATTATTCATGTTTAGATTGATTATTATTCTTGTCCAGAACGATTTTCATTCATGTACAGATTGATTTTTATTTTGTCCACATTGATTTTACTCATGTCCAGATCGATTTATATTCATGTCCAGGTCAAGTAATATTCATGTCTAGATCGTTTTATATTCATGTCCAGATCGATCTTTATTCATGTCCAGGTCAATTTATATTCATGTCCAGCTCGATTTTCATTCATGGCTAGATCGATTTTCATTCATGTCTAGCTTGATTTTCATTCATGTCCAGCTTGATTTTCATTCATGTCCAGATCAATTATTATTCATGTCTAGATTAACTTTTATTCCTGTCCACTCAGATTAACATTCATGTCCACTCTGCCTAAAATTAAATCCCTTCTGCCTAAATAAAAGTTCAAATGTCTGCTAGGAGGTGAAAAATCCTGTAGGTTCATCAGCTTTTCTCCATAATCCTGAATTTAAATCTAAGATTTCTGAAAAATGTTGATCAACCCATTCTAATCTTTTGGTAATAGATAATTTATTTAATCCAAAGGCATTTGCTCCATAAACCTTTAAAGAATTTAATCCATTTTCAGATAATACATTACCTTTTTTGAATAACAATAATGATCTTGCTAATTTACCACCTTGGAAATTTAATTCACCCCCTTGGCAATAAACTCTTCCTCTCTAGTCTAAAAAGAAAGTAAAATAAAATTATTCAACATCTCTATAAAGTTTAGCAATAGTTAAAATTGAATTATTATATAAGAATTTACTATTATGAGATGTAATTTCAAATTCTTTTTCTTTATTATTCTTTTTAATAATCTCACTCATTTCATCTGTCTCCTAATGTAATGTTCTAATAATTAAATCATCATTAAGTAGCAGATTCATTAGAAAATCTAATACTTTAAGATTAATATTGAAACCAATAGATGACATATAATTAACCATTTTAATTGTCATTTTATTTATAAATTTAATATTTGATTCAGTAAATCTTTTACTTCTAATTAAAGGATTAAAATTCTTAATATTATTAGTAATATATCCACCATATGTCTTAAATTCTTTGTTATCATTTCATTCCCAATAAATAGGTGGATATACTATAGGTAATTCATGACCATTAATCATACCTAAATATTTAATATAGTTTTTTATTGGTAACTAGGAATAATTTCTCTATGAGTTTTTTTACTTTTAACATCATATCATTCTAGGATATTAAAAAGATCACTTTTCATATCCAAATAACTATTAACAGTACCACCAATATTAATAAAATTCTCTTCATTCATTGTAAAATTCTTCAAATATAAATTAAAAGTTATAATATCCTGAGATTTATCATCAACTTCTTTAATATATTTTTGATATAAATATTCTTTATATAAAGTTTTTCCTAATCTATATATGAAATAAAGTTATAACTAATTGTTCTTTATAATCTTCATATTTCATAATAAAGGGGATTAACAAACTTAAAATCAAGAACAGCATCAAGGATTTATCTATTTCTTTAAACATAAAAAGATATTTTTTGTTTCTAATATATTTTTCATTTTCAAAATACATTTTTAAGTCATCTTCTAATAACTTATAGTTATTTAAAAATTTTCTAAACCTAGGATTTATATTTCAGAAATCCTTAGACTTACTCATTTTTTCTAGTTTTTTCAACCATAAAGAATGTAATTTTTCTTCTAAATTTAATTGTTTTTCTTTAAGAGATAAAGTATCGTTTGATAAAATTTCTTTAATAGTAATATAACCACTAGAATTTTCATTTGTAAGAGAAAAATCTTTTATACCATTAAAAGTTGAATTTAAAATATTATTTTTTGAAGGGTTTTTATTTATACATACCACTGAAGGTAATAAAGCTGAAAGTAAATTATCCGGAGTATTAATCTAGATATTACTAGTAATTAAACCATCAGGTGTTTTAATCCTGATGTAACTTGAAATAAGCTCTGTAAAAGAGTTTAAATTGCAGGTATTCGAAGGGAAAATAGGGCAATCACTAAAAATATAGAATAAGTTTGTAAACATCATATTTTTAAAGTAAGTAAGTAATTAGATAGCATCTAATTTTTAGTAATGATTTATTTAGTTTTGAGATTAATTATCTATACTTACAGTACCGCCACGAGAAGGCATAAATCAAGGTACCAGGGGAGAATTCTATAAAATAATGATAATAAATATTGATATCATGGGAGATTATTTATTATTATTATAAAATAATAATAATAATCTTTTATATGAATCATCAACCCAGAATGATTCGTTTAAATAATAGCAAATAGCTAAAATTCCAATATGACATAATAACATAATTATTAATAATACAAAATTATTCCAATCTCTTAATGAAATAATAAGGCAAACTAATTTATGTAATAAAGGTCTATTCTTAATAAATTCTCATTCTTCAATTTTAATTAGTTTACTTAACATACCTATAATTAAAAAGAAACAACCAAGAATTCTATTAAATATAAATAGACAAACACATAAAATTAAAATAGGAGTAGGATTTCTATCACTACCTCTAAAATATTCATTTGATAAATTAAATATATCTTGTCGATTTTCAATGAATTTTGAAATTAATTCTATAAAATTATTACTATTTTCATTTGGAGAATTAATTTTGAAGTTTCCATCTAGTAGAGGACTACCAGATCTTTCAATAGAGTGATAATACATTCTTTCACACATTTCTCTCATTTTGTTTGTTTCTTCATAGTTATGATTCATCATTTCACCTAATCCATAAGTAGCAAAACCACCAATAGTACCAACAACACCTTAAAACAATCCATTTCTAGGATTTGTTTTTGCAATTTTAACTGCAGCAGTTATTGTTATTCTAGAAATAACTCCCGCAGCAACTCCAGGAGAAGTATTTAGTTTATCATTATTAGAATTACTATTTGATGGATGATTATTTGACCCTGCACCTCCATCTCCAAAATTAACATTAAAAGTATTTTTTGATGAAGGATTTGTATTAGATGAATTGGGGGCAGAACTTATATAAATTAATAAACCTAGTAATACTAAACCTAAAGAGCCTGTAAAAATATTAGAGAGATTATCATTTAAGAAGTGAATAAATTCTATAAAATAAAGATGAATAGAATCAACTAGAATATTAGGAATTAAAAATACAGATACAAATCTAAAATGATTTTTATCTGTAGAATAGTAATACTTGTGTTTAATAAACTTAATAATAGATATAATATTATTCTGTAATAAAGAATAATAAGTTTATAATAATCTATTACATCCATAAATAAGTATTTTAAACCAATAACTAGAAATAACCCAAACTAAGTTTAAAGTTAATTACAGGATACGAAGGGGGAATAGGGCGATCGCTAAAATTTTAAAAGAAATTTTTGTAAACATTTTTTTTAATAAATTAATAAAATTAGATAGCATCAATTAAATAACACTATTTTTAAAAAATAAAGACATTTAGTTTCTCATTAAATAATGATACTTAAAAGGAATGCTTTCTGGCTACCAATATTTCGAATTAGACAAAACGACAGCACTCTTACTCAACAAAGATTGGACGCATGAGCTATATGTCAAGTTTGCCTGTGCCCAAGGCTTGGCAGGTTCAATCCTGATGAATGTCAACAATGGTGAAGCCAATCTTGTGAATACGGTAGAGGTTTATGGTCGAACCAAATCAGTTGACATCCACCGAGAACTGTCTACTTTGGCTACCTCCTCAATCCTCACAACCACTCCAATGTACCCAAACCTCTGGCCATGCATCCAAAGCACAAGGGATGGCTCCAAGCTGGTAATTGGCACCCAATCATGCGATTGTCTCATTATGTTAATCGTTCGCCTCGATCGGAACGAAGAGCCCAAAGTGGGACCTTTGGCTTTTTACTTTGCTGCATCACCAAAACATACTAAGATATTTATCGACCAAGACAGCTGGACAAAAGCCAAGGATATAGAGTCAAATGAATCAACACAGTCAATCGAGCCCTTCAATTTGGTTGGCCAAGCAAGACAGCTTTGATCACATTTTCACCATCCAAGCACTTATTTCCTTTGTCGTGCTTCAAGTCATCTCGCTTTGCCACATTACTGCCAACTGTATACAGTGTTTACCTACTGTAATCATGAAGGTGTGAATAAATCAATAGACAACGAAAACTCGTCAGCGATTGCTTCAAGACTATTCCAGCGAATTGCATATACCGTAATCAAGTCATCTTCCGAAGCACGTATCAAAAAGGATTTGGCCGTTTCCTTGCATAGTCAATGCAACAATGATACCAGAATCAAGCTTCTTTTCGCAGACCTGATCAACCTGTGGCGTCCTACTATTAGTTGTCTAACCAATTATAATCTACTAGCTGTAATATAGATAATCAAATTGCTATGATCGGTATAACCATCAGTGGCCGAATTAATTATTGATTTACAATAAAAATAATAAAAATTGAATTTTTTTATTTATATTGGTAGCCTCCCACGAGAAAAAAAAGAGCGATTGTTTAAAGTACATAACAACAAATAAAAATGAACACAACACAACACACTGAACAACTCGATATCGAAATTAAAAATTTAATTAATAATAAATGGACTTTTCTTGATAAATCTTGGCCTGAAATGCAACATAGATTTAATCATAGAACAGCTATTAAAGATATGAAGAATAATACAATAAATGATATAAAGGATGTATTACTTAATAGATTTGGATTTATACCTGTATTTTATTTCTTACAGTTTTATATGGAAATATTGAATATCCAGGGCCATACTGCGAGATTGAAAAAGGACTTACATTATTATATCATATGGTATCAGGTGTATCAGGAAAGGATATGCATACTGTTATGCTATATGCAACATTTTATGATTTATATAAGCAGTTCTGGATTACTAACTATAATGAATTGAATAAAAAGGTAAAACAAGATCTAGATAGTATGTTCTCATCACCACGTATTCGCATTCTATCAGCAATAATAAACAATCCAGATGGTTTTAAGAATGTTACACTATTTATTGATGGACATGATAGTAAAATAAAGTATTATAAACCAAATGAGTCACATTCATAGTTATATTCATATAAATTAAAAGGGCCAGCTGTACGTACACAAGTTATACAGGATATGAATGAAATAATTACACATGTTTCAGTATCTGAAAAATGTGCTATCGGAAATGATGGTACTATGTTTATTAATATGAAACTATATAAAAAAATAAGTGAGGCAGATTGTTTAGGAATGGATGGTGGATATAACTTATTTATACAAAAGTTTAAAGATAATGCGACAGATGCTGGATATAGTTTTTATGATCGTAATTTTTTACATCCCACAAGAAAAGAACCAGGACAAAAGTTAATAATCAATGAGACATACTTTAATAACAAGTTTGGATCATTTCGTTCAGCAATAGAAGCACAGTTCTCTATGATAGGCTCTAAATTTGAACGATTTAATAATAATCATGCAGCATTGCAAATAACCGATATAAGATATTATAATATTTAGTTTTGTGTTGCTTGTATTCTTACTAATATATGGCGATTTGTAAATAAGTATAATATAGAGGTACAACTACATCATAAATTATGGTATGGAAAAGATTTTGAATTCCCAAGTAAGAAAAACAAACTTGACTTAGTATTTTCAAATGAGCAAAAAGTAAATACTGAATATAATGAAATGGTTGACATGCAGCAGAAATTTCTACAGCTTAACATTAATCAATCGATAGATATGGCTATAGATAGTGAGGACGAAACTGAAAATAATACATCTAAACGCAAGAGAAAAAATCAAAGAGAACAGAGAAATATAGAACATAGTAATTCATATGAAATTGAGAAGATTGTAGGACATGTGTATACTGATAATAAGTACATATTTGAGGTTAAGTGGGTTGGATATAGTGTAAAAGATAATAGTTGGTTAACAGTTGATAAGTTTAATTCCCGGGAAATGCTACATGAATATATGGCCACACATGGTATTTAGCTCTAAATTAATCTCTTACTTATTTGCTTATTAAAAAATTTCATATTGAAACTGACCGCATCAACCTTTCGTTTACTTGCCCAATTATATTTATGTTTTATGCATTCATTAGTTATACTTGTACTTATATTAGTATCTGTTGATTTATTTTTGACGTCGGTTTCTTTTGTTATATCTATATCATCTATTATAGCCTGTTTTATATCCTTATGCTTTTTAATAGATTCTTTTGGCTGTATTTCTTCTACTATTTGCTTGTTTCTCCGTTTATTTTTAATGTGTCTTTTTTCCTTTTTACGTTTTGGTATATTATTTGGTATGTTGCAGTCACTGCTTTTCTCTGATTCAGATGTACTTACATCTATGTATTTATGTTTCTCTATATCTTCTGGTGGGTTTTCCTAATCAGTAGTATCATTTACAACATCATCACATTTTATATCATTAAACACATCTTCCCAATGCCTACAATCTACTGATGGTGGTACCTTTACAGTTGACCATCCTCTATTATTTTGTTGAGGCGGTTTATATTGTTTATTGTTCTGTGTATTATTACTATTATGTTTTTCTTCTTGTTCCTTCATATATTCTTCTGTATCAGCTAATTCTTGTAGTTCCTCTACTGTTTTATCCATCGGTGTATATTTTTTAATATCATCCTGACCACTATTATGTGCATAACAGATAAATGTATGCTGATCTTGGTATTCGTTTTTGAATTCACCTTTGTATAAGTCCTCATACATATCCATGTTTTCATAATACATGAATTTATTTTCATAATCCTTCACCTTCATTGTGTATGAATTCCATATTATATGACCTTTACGGTTCTTATCAACATAGATAATATATAAACGATTGAGCGTTGGCTCTAACTCATATACTGATTTGTTTTTGTATAACATGTGCAGCATATAGTTACTATTCAGTATTATTGGCATATTTTTCTTTTTAGTTATTGACTTTGTGAATTTGCTATTAAGTTTTAACCGTGTTCCTTCTAACATTTGGTTTAAAAATGTTAATTTGAAACCAGAACCTGTTTCTTCATTATACATAAAATCATAATCATCATCCTTATAATCTGACCAATCATTTTCTTTATTCATTAGATATGCTCGATGACCACCTTGTTCTAATACATCAATGTTATATGTCTTACCTACATTTGATGGACCTACAATCCAGTATTGTGGTATCTTATTTTTGCCACTAAACATTGTTTCAATACCAAACATAGACCACATATGTAATTTATTTCCAAGGTTATTTTCCATATCTGCATCATGAAAGTAAGAATTTAAATTTGATTTTACAGTATCATATTTCTATAGTAATTCTGGATATATTTCGGTAGCCTTCCATATATTAAGCTGCTTAGTAATTAATTGATATCTAAGTAACTGTTGGTGCATTTTTCTGGTTTTAATTTCATAATTTGGATCTATATTATAACAAATATAATCTTTTCCTTTCATACAATAGCTAATAGACTTTTGTGGATTACCACCTGGTTTAATATTTGGAGTAACACCATCAATAGTAAAGAGTTTACGTGCTGTTTTTGTGTCGAACCGCTCATCCAATTGTATCTATATGTGTACATGTTTCTCATTGGTTTCTGGTGCAATTTCATCACATGCAATTGCCTTTTCAATTCGATAACCAATACATTCATGTTTTATAAACCATTCCATGATTTGCTCTTTTGTTAAATGGAAGTCCTTACAAATGTATATGAACAGCCCTTTAGTGTTTTGGAATCGGAATTCTTTGCCGCCCTGCGAGGAATCTGCACCAGAGGTGTTACCCTCTAACATTGCATCAGAAAATTGAGGATTTGAGGATTTGAGGAATCTCACATATTCTCGAATTCTTCCAATTATTTTATTGTATGCATTATCTTTAGTTTTTTTATCTACTTTAGCCTGTGTAAGGTCTTTTTCGAGTTCTGACCTCAGTTGTGTGACAAGAGGTTCATACTCAATATGCTGATGGTTTTCAGCAAGGTGTTTTGCTCTTTCAATTAAGAGCGTCAATGTAACTCCTAAAGTAGGAACAAACTCAGCCATAATGGCTAAGAATGCGAGAAGGTTGAGTTGGTTCATGTCGATTGTTGAAGTAATAAAAATAAAAAATATAACAAATATATTTTGCTTTATATTCTGTGGTGTTATTTTTATATTAAAAAAAAATTCAATTTTTATTTTTTTCAAAAATTTAAATGTATGCATGCCAAGACATTCGTGCATGAATTATTTCAATAAAAATTAATTTGGCTATCCTGACATATCTTAGCTAATAAGTCATCTAGGGTTACTAGATTGCATTAAAATCATCATAACCATAGCCGGTCCCCTGAATTCTTAAAATTAGCGTCCTACTATTAGTTGTCTAGCTGTTAGTTGTTTATTGATTTTGTTATAGTTAATAAGCCTGTCCTAACCGGTATAGCCATTAATGGCCAATATAATTTTAATCAGAATCATCACTATCTTCATCTTCACTTCCATTTTCATCTGTATATATCTGACTATATTCAATGATTAACTTCTGCATTTGCTCTTGATATATTTGCATAATATCATCCCTATTTGTTTCTTTTGCTTTTATTAAATCAATATAATATCTAAAGTATGAATTAAAGAACCTTTTATACTTATATTTTTCCTTTTCAAGTTTTAAAATAAGTTCATCAATAAAACTACAATTATAAGTATCATTTAATTTATCCATACAGGGCTTACATGCAATCATACACATAGGGGGTTAATCTTTAATTGTAATTTTTCAAAAGGTTTTATTGATTAAAGGTAAATCATTGTTTAAAGATATGTATGAAAAAATAAAAAATTTAGATTATAATTTTTTTATTTTTGAAACTTTTAACTTTTTTTTTAATTTTTTTTTTAATTCTTTAAAAGGTTTAAGTTTTGTATAAACTTTTTTAAACCTTTAAAGGAGTTATATCCTTTTATAATTAATTTAACACAGGCTAGGAGGTATGACGACGCCCAGTTCAATAAAAAATCAACGAAGTTAGATTTTTATTAGAACGCTTGACAGTGAAATCCTTAACTAAAATTAATTTACTGTTTATAGTAATATTAATTGTTATAGATTGAGCCTCTATGCTACAATGCTCAGCCGGTTGCTGTGGTAATTGTCTGTGTATGCTTTTGATGTTTGACCGAATATCTTATTCTGATGATGCCTAAGGCAGTTAAAAATGTGTTATACCACAGTGATTTTATATATGTGTTTGTGCTCTGTAATCACTTCTATAATATAAAATAAACTCGTATCATAGCGAAGGAATTCTACCGAAATACATGCACACCATAGCCAGTACTTATTTACTCATGTACTTATTAGGACTTAATGATATATGTATGCAGAATCGGTAAATTTTCACACCGCTTTAATTTCACACAGAAATTGGAATCTTAGCTTTGAAATTAACAGAACACAATGCCATGGCTCTTCCGCTTAATAATCAGAAACCGCCCGATGGGGGCACTATTTACGCATCCAAACATGCTCCTGACCCTGACGACGTACAAATGTCATGGGCACAAATTGCTCAAAACAACTGTGTTTCTTATATGCACGGCCCAACCAGTACTCCTGCTCCCTCCAACGACATGAACGGTTGGACATTACGCCACTCACAAGTCTGGCGAGTTGGTAATAGTCCCAGTAGTGTTTTTATAGACGTCAGCACTCGGCCGGAACCACTGCTCTCAGTACTGCAACTGGCCAAGGACCAATTCACCGAAAATATAGGCGTCATTCCTCATCGCGAGGGTGGACGTCGAGTCATCATTAAGAAATCGGTTTCGACGAAAAAATGATGCTTCAAACATAGCACTTGCCACGGGCCTCCAATTTGACAAGCTACGTGTCCGCATTCTCAACACGCATGCTATGCACTCATCTGCCACTGCTCAATCTGACCACATGAGCCACGAGCTCTAGTTGCTGTTTTTTTACCCTCAGGCTTTCTCTTGGATGTATAGAAGTAGAAGATTTTTGTCGAGATGCTTTCGAGACGCACTAGGGAGCAGTGGTGTTTTTTTCGAGACGCTTTCGAGATGCACTAGGAAGTAGCGGTGTTTTTTTCGAGACGCTTTCGAGACGCACTAGGGAGCAGTGGTGTTTTTTTCGGGACGCTTTCGAGACGCACTAGGAAGCAGTGGTGTTTTTTTCGAGATGCTTTCGAGACGCACTAGAAAGCAATGGTGTTTTTTTCGACGCACTAGGAAGCAGCGGTGTTTTTTTCGAGACGCTTTCGAGACGCACTAGGAAGCAGTGGTGTTTTTTTCGAGACGCTTTCTAGACGCACTAGGGAGCAGTGGTGTTTTTTTTCGGGACGCTTTCGAGACGCACTAGGAAGCAGTGGTGTTTTTTTTCGGGACGCTTTCGAGACGCACTAGAAAGCAGTGGTGTTTTTTTCGGGACGCTTTCGAGACGCACTAGGAAGCAGTGGTGTGTTTTTCGAGACGCTTTCTAGACGCACTAGGAAGCAGTGGTGTTTTTTTCGAGACGCTTTCGAGACGCACTAGAAAGCAGTGGTGTGTGTTTCTAGACAATTGCTATTGACAACGCATCGATTATGTTCATGATGACCATAATCGAACGACGCGCGAAAGATTTTCGTCGGTATATCCGCCATGGCAAATCGACATCTGCAAATTCAGCGTGCACAATGGCAAACGTTGCTCTTTGAAAAACCGAATTGAGGTAAAAGTTTCTTTTTTTTTCTTAATGGGCAAGATGGAGCACAAAAAAAAGTATTCGGCTGAATCTTGGTACGTATACAAGAGAGAGAAAGGGTTTACCGGTTGTGGTTGTAGAAAGTGCTGCGATATGTGCTCATTCAGAACTATCGCTTCTTTCTCTGTCGTTGTGCATATGCTTATGCTTTTTTAAACTACACATGCTTATTCATCTTCAAACTTCGCGACCAACATAATGCCAAACTTCATCCGTCACTTCCGACTTATACGCACCAAAAATCAACAACTTTCTTCTCTTTTGCTCATATACTTATACATACAACATGACGTTGAATCACCATTATCTGCACATACAACACGACATTGATCCATCATTATTTGCACATTCAACATCACAGACAGTCTGCCACGCCAGCATTGCTGGATAATGAAAGGAAACAAGGGATAAATATGGTATAGATGATGGGATGTCATGTTTCGATTAATGGTTTAGAAAGGTGGTTAATTATTAGTGTCACAGAACCAACTTGCTCAGCTTCAGCAGTCGCGGACTGTCTGCATGGATGCCACCTACAAGATCACTGCTCGTATTGCTGACATTATGTATACCTTTGTGACATGCGATCCACATACCGGACGCGGATATCCAGTTGCATACATGTTCACGAACGATCATTCAGCTGGACCAATCCATCGATGGTTACGCTTTCTTCGCCAGACATGCCAAATGGATGTTGAGCATATGACCATTGACTGCAGAATTCCTGAAGTCAATGCAATCCAATCTGAGTTCCCTGCTGCAACGATTCACTACTGCGCTTTTCATGTCATCCAAGCTTGGAACCGCAACCTGAAAAGCAAAGTTCGTTTGGATGCACCGCACACAGCAGAAGAGCTTCAAGATTACCGTGCTAGAATGATGACAGCACTAAAAGAAATTTTACACGAAGACGTTTCAGACAGAGTTCGAAGTGCAAGAGGGTTTCCAAGACTACTTTGAGTCTCATTGGTTGCCTGAGCACAAAATCCAACGTTGGATATCCGCATACGTTGAGCCTGCAAAAAGGCATATGATGACGAATAACTTCATCGAGGCTTGTCACAGCCAACTCTAGACCGTTTACCTCAAGCAACTACGAAACAAGAGACTCCACCGTTTGTTTTTCGTTCTTACACATGAAGTCGAACATTTCTCTCAAGAACGCACAGGGCCGTATCTTAAGCAACAATGGGCGTATGGGACCAATGGAGAACGCGCTGTCGCGCCGTCGACACTTGGCATCTTCTATTGCAGTCGAAGTAATTGCAGCAATGATTCCCAATCCTCAGCGTGAACAAAGTAGTAGCCCCATGGCAGATACTTATGAAGTGAAATCATTTCAGGCTCAAGCATCTGAAGTATATGAAGTAGCAGTTAGCGATGCTGTGCTCGTTGAATCATGTAACTGTGAAGATTATCAGCGTAGATACCCGCCCTGTAAGCATATGTATCTGTTGAGCGATTCAAAGACATAGAGCTTCGTTTTGAAACAGAGCGGCCTACGCAATTGAGTTGGTTCCTCATGCTATCCCTGACCAACAAGGGTGAGCTGTATAACACTGAGATTATGCAGGATTCAGATTTTTAGGAAGGTGAAACGCTAGACGTTCTTGACAACACACAAGAACTTGCGACTTATTTCACAGTCGTTCTCTGTACTATATCATGACCAGGATCGCGTGCTGCAACTGTCAACAATCTCACAACAAAGGGAGCAGAATATGCACAATGTGTCAGAGAGTCATGAAAATATAATGTCTATCATGGCAGACGATCCAACACACAGCGTCAATAATCCCCTTTATAAAAACATTCCACCTGTTTCCTTTTCATTTAAATCCGCTCACTTTAATTGTCTATTACCATACCACTAAATGCAACCATCAACTTATTTATCTCTTTATGCAGCCAACTGAAACAGCATGATCTTTTGGGTGGATTATGCATAACCATTAATCGCTTTGTTTATTATCTTCCTTTTGTATAATACAAGAATTCCACTTTTCATTGAAACATGACATCCCACCATCATCTATACCATATTTATCCCTTGTTTCCTTTCATTATCCAGCAATGCTGGCGTGGCAGACTGTCTGTGATGTTGAATGTGCAAATAATGATGGATCAATGTCGTGTTGTATGTGCAGATAATGGTGATTCAACGTCATGTTGTATGTATAAGTATATGAGCAAAAGAGAAGAAAGTTGTTGATTTTTGGTGCGTATAAGTCGGAAGTGACGGATGAAGTTTGGCATTATGTTGGTCGCGAAGTTTGAAGATGAATAAGCATGTGTAGTTTAAAAAAGCATAAGCATATGCACAACGACAGAGAAAGAAGCGATAGTTCTGAATGAGCACATATCGCAGCACTTTCTACAACCACAACCGGTAAACCCTTTCTCTCTCTTGTATACGTACCAAGATTCAGCAGAATACTTTTTTTTGTGCTCCATCTTGCCCATTAAGAAAAAAAAAGAAACTTTTACCTCAATTCGGTTTTTCAAAGAGCAACGTTTGCCATTGTGCACGCTGAATTTGCAGATGTCGATTTGCCATGGCGGATATACCGACGAAAATCTTTCGCGCGTCGTTCGATTATGGTCATCATGAACATAATCGATGCGTTGTCAATAGCAATTGTCTAGAAACACACACCACTGCTTTCTAGTGCGTCTCGAAAGCGTCTCGAAAAAAACACCACTGCTTCCTAGTGCGTCTCGAAAGCGTCTCGAAAAAAACACCACTGCTTCCTAGTGCGTCTAGAAAGCGTCTCGAAAAACACACCACTGCTTCCTAGTGCGTCTCGAAAGCGTCCCGAAAAAAAACACCACTGCTTCCTAGTGCGTCTCGAAAGCGTCTCGAAAAAAACACCGCTGCTTTCTAGTGCGTCTCGAAAGCGTCTCGAAAAAAACACCACTGCTTCCTAGTGCGTCTAGAAAGCGTCTCGAAAAAAACACCACTGCTTCCTAGTGCGTCTAGAAAGCGTCTCGAAAAAAAACACCGCTGCTTTCTAGTGCGTCTAGAAAGCGTCTCGACAAAAATCTTCTACTTCTATACATCTAAGAGAAAGCCTGAGGGAAAAAAACAGCAACTGGAGCTCGTGGCTCATGTGCGTTGTATTGCCGAGGGGGATTGGTAACAGGGACAGGACCTGGTAGAAAAAGCCCTGCCATGTGAGCCAAATATGAGGATACAGTAAAACACCAGCAAGCTAACTACCTTAATAAACGGTTGAAAATAGTCCAATCGTATAGCAACTCTAGACCAGAATCGAAATACAATTGGCAGAATATACAAGGTACGATACTACAACAGCGGAATTGTGAGTACTTCGCTAACAACACAAGTAGACTACGAGATCAAAAATAGATATAAGTATACAGCAGGCCTTCTATGCCCACGGGGTATGCTCACTCGCAGGGCCTTTCCAACAAGTCCGTGAAAGAAAAGGTGTTTCTTTATTCTTTTAAAGTAACATGATATTTATATGTGTGATACATGGTGTGACAATTATTGTTAAGAGAGGGGTGTTGCTATGTTGCTATGAATGTATCCGGTCTTCAGTGTAGTTCAGTAGTCGTAGCATCGGATCGCATGGGTGCGTGGGGTCTGAGTTTTCTGTGGCCTTCATCGCCGCCCGCGACAGCGTGAAGAGCAATGTTTGTTATCAAAGCCATATTAAAAACAATGTCGAGGGCCGAAAACTTCAATCAAGACCAAAGAAATGGTGGTTCGTCGCGTTGTTCGTCATATTAGCGATGTTACGTATGCAGCCTGATTATTCGTCAACTGGTTCTGTCTGAGTCTTTTGAAAATTGGTGAAGTTGTTCTGAGACTTACGCACAAGCGTCTATATAACTTTGCTGCATTATTTCCTGGTCAAGGGAACATGGCAATGCTGAGATTCGTGAAGCTTTCATACAATTGAGTAGTTATGTGGGAGAGGCAGTTAATAGAGAACGACATATTCCCAACAATCAGTATACCACCATACACACGATAGTAATACGTATCTTTTAGACACTCATCGAGAATCATGTGTGGGCAAACTTTGATCCAAAAATGCAACGTTAACTCTTTACGAGGCTTTGGGACACTACTGAATTCCCAGACCTTCTTTTTCCAACAGGCGTGAAGCCTGACCTGGCTGAGCGAGTATATAATGCTATTTGTATTGGTCGAGAGATGATTTACCGTGATAATCATGAAGTTACCGACGCTCACAGAACCTCCGTCAACAATCTTAATACTGACTGCCGCCAAAAATTACATAGCTTGAACACGACCGTTGAAGATTACTATGCCAACGCTCACTGTATTTGCCGTAGCTTTCCCATGTTTTATAAAGAATGGAGCAGCACATCTCTATTCGTGAGCTAGTGCCTCAAACAAGAGCCACTGAGGGATTTGCACATAGTCAGTTAGAAGAAATTATTGATTTCAAAAGGCTACCAAGAAGCATTCTAGGAGTGTTATTAATATGGAACAACCTATTATCCAACAATTTGCTACTCATACGTTTCTTGAAAACACCCGAAAACGTAGTCCTGTTACTGACCGAATTTAAAAGCGAAGACACGATGAGTTATATCCGCAAGAGAAGACTGCACGATTTCGTAGCTGGGAGGCAATCAAGGGCTGCTATACAATCGGCTTGAAATAACTCAAATACCACGCCTACAGAACCAAGCAGAAGGCGCTGACTGAAATGTGCAAACGACTGTTTACAGGTAGCAGAAAATACCAAGAGGGAGACCCAGAGATACAGCAGCAAACCAACAAAAGTGGAAGCCATTAGCGCCCGGAGACAATGCTGTGAGGCTGCCAGGCATACCGTGGTGGCGTTTGGTGCTGCTCGTTATGGTGGACTTCGCGGGAACATATTCAGAACGGCTTTGTTGAACTACATTAAATCAACCAGACGCAACCAATCCCATCCAGCAAAGTATGTTGTTATGATCGAAGAGTATCTTACAAGTCAAATTTGTCCTAGATGCCATACAAGAAATACTTCTTACCAACGTGATAACTCCAATATGTCGATCTTATGACACTCGATGGAAGTTTCGGCGGGAAGTTGTTTGATATTATTACAAATTTTATTATTCTGATATAAACACTGATGTTATATAATGTGGAAAAAGTAGCCTCAACTACGATAGGATAAAACTATGTCTTGTATAACCGCAAAAACCCGAATTTACTGGATAAGTTACTTATATGTACTATACCACTCAAAAATGGTACTAAGTTTTCTTTCTCTCTTTCTGGTTCAACCTTGCTATATTGGCTTAAAATGTAAGTTTCTATTTCCTATTTTTTTTGGCCAAGGTTACCGCCAGGTTAAGTAAAGTCATGATATTTCTCTATTTACGTAGCACATGTCTTCGTTGTTTATAGAAAGGCTGCTGAAGTCGTCTACAAGATAAAACATACTTTCATACACAATTTCCAAATGGCTTTGCGAGAGAAGAGGCAGCAGCATGATTTAACCGGCAAACGCGCAAATAGGAGCGCCTTGATCTGAATATAGGCTCAGCTTTCAAGAAGCAAAATGCGAAAACGACAGACGGCTGATCTGTCATGCGTCAACCAAGCAGCACGAGAATCCTGAAGATGCACAGCGGCCCGTGTACACATCCTAATCACATCCACCAAAGACCATTACTTTCACCACCACCCCGGCAGTGATCTGTTGCTTGAGTTGCTGGGCACCAACACACATACACAAGCCCTATGTGTTTAACTTGGGGTAGTACCTACCGATCCAGTACACAGAATGAATGACAAAACAGGTGGGGTGCGACGATATACAATAGTGAACAATGGCATAATACTTCTCGCATGGTCTCGTGAACGAGCGGTGTATCGTTTACCAGTGGCAAGATAGCCGTCAATACTTTTGCGAGCTATTTACGACTGGTGAAAAAATATGCTGACTGCGTTGTGTCCTCCAATATAATGCGCCCTGGTCTCATCATTTGTTTTCGTGTACAGGAAATACAACGTTTTTTTCGATTTCTCGTAGCAACCAGTGGGACAGATGTCACTTACAAGGCTTTCGGCAAAGACCATAATGTGTGCTCCTCAGTGCTGTACTTTCCATCCATCTGTCAGCATGCGCTGGTCTTCCAACAAGCTGTCATTGGCAGTTTTACGACATGGTACTTTGAGCATGCTACGTTCTCAGGAGGGCAATTTCTTGGGTGCAGTCATGAAACTTTTTGCTGGCGCAGAAAGAACGGGCTCTCATCTGCGTACACAAAGTACACTGGTTGTTAAGGAGATCTAAAGTACCTGAAAGGCCGCTTATGCATTACATGCAGTCGATACAGTGGGTCAGTAGCTCCCACGCCGCTGTAACGCCTGAGCAATTGGAGCGGTTCATGGTACAGATACGCATATTGCGATCTACACATGCCGACGATGTTTTCAAGACTACGGCCAAAAATTCTTCCCTTCAAATATTTCTCAAATGATAAGTTAGTAGTACCTCCTCATAGGCTTTTCCACCGAGCATCTCAATTTTTGAACTCTTAGTGAAACTATCAATTATGCCGAGTAGCCATGGGAGCTGATCATTAAATACGTCTCTCCACCCCCACCCCAACAGTACAAACGAGCTGTAAAAAATTTTGTTGGAACGCATAGCATCATTGCACGACAAAGAATGGTGGAAACGGGCGTGTGTACTTGAATCTGGACGACAGTTTGCAGGGAGAAATACTACGACAAGACCAGTGTTGCAGCAGTCACTTAACTTGGCACCATTAGCACAACGTGATGCTTAATGAGAGTCCATATAGATCAGGCATCTGAACAATGTGGATACTTGAAGCAGCGTCGGTCTCAGAACACCTTGACCAAACTACGGATAAAAGCGACCTTGAGTTCCATGGTTGAGATGGCTCGATCAGACTTTAGGAGTGTACTCAAACACCCGCTATTTACATATGACGATCAAACGCAATCCTTTGTTTATCACCATTGACCGCTGATGGACGAGGAGGTTTGTAGCATGCAAACCTTATTACATGTGGGTTAAGATAGGTCTGATGACAGCATGGATACAGCTGCTTAGCCCACAATTACCACTTTTGGAGCCGAGAAAAAGTGGAAAGAAGGATCACATCGATCGTTTTTGTCTTAGGCTGGTATCAAATAGGATACTGTGCAGATCAAACATGCAATTTTGAATACTCCTTATGATAAAATTTCAATACAGCCTTGGCATTTTTCTGGTAACCACGCGCAACCAATACTTCTTGACATCAGAAGACAGTTGCTTGCTTCCATTGTTGTTCTATATTTTTAACCGGAGCTTCTCTCTTGGCTTTTTTTAGAAAAATCCAGAAATGGTTTAGCGTGACTTTTAAACTTATGGGAGGGAACGAACGTCTGCTGCTTGGATCTGCGCTTGCACTTTTTTTTTTCGCAGAACAATTAGGAAGTAATAATTGGGCTAACGGATCTGTGTTACGGCTCAATGGGTCTTTCTTCTTCATTGCCTAAAAGCAGACGGTAGCAGCGAGAGACAGCGTGTGGATAGAGTGGATCCATGACATCATGGCGCTACATCGTCCAGCAGCAGGTTAGAATGTATTCCCGGATCAACGGACCGCCTCTTGGCTGTACCACCAGGAAAAGAGGTTTAAAAATAAAAGCAAGAGAGCTGCCACAGTGGCGCATTACGCTGACGACTGGAATTACGGGCCTGTCCATTTCCTGTATGGAACCCGAACTCCGAATGCCAAGGTCCACTTTCAGGTGGCACAAGCACCAGCAGACCCAGCCGGCATGCAAAGCATATAAAAGAGACACGGGCTGGAAACAAAAACAAAAGTATTTTCTCTTCTTCTTCCTTTCTTTACATTTTCTATTGCTTTGCTACTGATGAAGAAGTTCTCCTTTGCCATTTTGCTACTTGGCCTGCTGGCCCACCTCGTCAACGCCTTGCCCCTGGTGGAACGCGACCCGCTGTCGGAACAAAACACCGTTACCTTTGACAGTAAGTACCCTTTTGTATATCCATGCGTTTACATACGCAGACGCACGACAACAGAAAAAGTGAAGCAACAACCGCAGTAAACTAAACGCTCACTGTTTACAGTAATGGGGCACTCTGTATCCGTTCACGCTGTCGTTTTGTCCATCATCCTCTTCGTTGCCGGCGCCTACTTGTGCTTTGTTGGCGGCGTGCACCAACACTTTACCATGTTCATCGTCGGCTTCTTGGTAGGCGCAAACGTCGCATACATCATCCTGAGCAACGCCAAACAGGACTACGGCGAGAACACGGAAACGATTTTGCTTGTTGTATCGGTGATTGTGGGTGTACTTGCAGGAGCTATTTTATCATGCTGCTTCTTCTTGGCTGTGTATTTGCTGGGTGCCCTGTTGGGCTACCTCGTTGCACTGTGGCTGTTGGCTTGGGACGACGGAGGCCTGATCACATCCAACTGGGGCCGCGCCATTCTTATCGTCTGCTTTGTCGTCGTCGGTATTGTGTTGGTCGCCTTCTTTGAACGTCCCATTATCGTCGTTGCCACTGCATTCGTCGGCTCGTTCTTGGTGTTCTTTGGCGTCGACTTGTACGTGCAAACCGGTTTTACCGACGCGGTCGCTTCGTTCTTGCATGCCCGCGATGCAGATGTCCTAATCCAATCAACGCCTGGTGTCCGTGGTATGCTGGGCGGTACTCTTGGCCTGACGATCTTGTCGGTTTTGATTCAATGGATGCTTGTACGCAGACGAAACCAACCCGTGGGTGTTTGGTCGCAACAGTACCCCATGCGTGGTGGCGGTGGCTACGGCTGGCGCCGCGTGAACTAAAAAAGTAAATAACAACTCGGCTTCTCCCATCCTATCCATTCCCTCCCATATATTATATTCTGTTGTATATCATCACTGCATCCAAACCTTATCCCTTCCAACAACCCTTTATCTGTAAATATCCTCCGGAAACCATATATACGTCTTTCTGTCCTTCGATAACTTTCATATTTATACGCCAAAAGAGATAAATAAATGAAAGAGTCTATATCGTTTATATACTTTAGCACGAAAAAAATAATCCTTGCTTTCGAGCAGTTGGGCTCAGCTCCGCTTAAACGGCCTCCTGTCCAGCATTCGAGGCTTTTGCTTATTTATGTATATAATAATGCAGCTAACAATCCATCGTTAGCCAGAGAACCGGAACCAGTCCATCAATGTCGCCACCGCAATATAATCATGGCAGAGCTAAGCTGAAGGATTGTGCTGACATGTGCTAATAGACGACAGTGGTAGCAACAACCAGTTTACAAAGTTTTCTCGGCTATTCTTTCCGTCGTTACGGCTGTAGAGTATTTCGGAAGAATTAGAAGGCGCCCGCCATGTATGACTTTACATATCGTGTAACATCAGGTTCCATTCCCAAAGTGCACAAATGTTTACATAAAATTGTACCTGTCAAACTCGTATGTGTGCTTCATAATCAACCAAATTAGAAACACTTGCCGAGTGTTAGACAGAGATTGCAAGAGTTATCCCATTGTTCCTATGGATATAAGCAATATGGAACATCAGGAACCATATCTTGCATCGTAATTTATTAATCAAACCCATAATAATTAACGATAAATTTACATCCTTATGAACTGATCGTTAGAAACCATCATTGCATCATTACAGCGAGAAAATGTATAGACATATTTGCATCAATCCATATTCATATATAAGCACAAAACAAGCATAGAGCGATGCACAAATAATTGTTTATTCTTTTGTATTCAATGGCGTAACCCATCCTCATATGTACACGGAAAAGATACTTCGAACGAAGCGTGAGTGCGAGAGGAAAAAGAATCGTTTTGCAGTATTGATTTTCCTGTAGAGTATGTATAAATAAAACGTCTCAACCAAAGCATTCGGTTATCTGCCTACGATGTACTTCCTACTGCAATCATGGAATTAACACTTTTCCTCTAACATCGGGCTCAGCTTTGCACCAGCTTTGCCTTTGGAATCTGCGCCAACGTCACACAATGGGCACACAATGAGCTTACAGCTTTTTTGATCATCTTTAACGTATACATTTATAGCCCAAGCTTGACTCGACATTTGGAAACGTAACTTTTCAATTCATTGAAAATCATTATATTTATTTTGGTACGCTATTTCACAAAGTACATTGCACTTTGTTTCATTACTACCACGTCGCTTGCGAGCGTCGAGTTCAAGGGGATGAAAACTTACTTCATGTCATGATATAAGACGCAAGAAATGCAAATTACGTACGAGATAGACAATGGAGACTAAAAAATCAAAAATGGGTGCTTAGATTCTGGAAATCTAATAGCAACGTACCGACATCATCTACAGCAACTGAAAAGCTGGAACCTCGACGGAAGATACATGCACTTGAGACCTGCACCGGTAATACCCGTCGCAAGCCAGCCATAGACGGCGAAGATCCGAGTACATGGATGATAAACGGTATATATACCATCTTTACCCGACAAACGCTCGTATAGATTCTACAACCTGGCGCTTTCCTGTTGAACTACCTGGGCATCATAAGCTCTAAACCCGTCGCAGTGTCGTCGTGAAGAAGGCCGTCCCTTCATGGACGTTGGTCATCCAAACGCACAACATTTATCATGACATTTTTTTACCGTTCGCAACAAAATCTATTCGGGGTGTCGATTCAGCACTGGCTTTACTGCACCTTCCTTCCCGAAGAGACATATTCGGTAAAATGCATGTATTTTTTTTGTTGTGTCCGTGATGTACATACAAATGAAAGAGGAAACAGCGTGCCATACAGCAAGGAATTACAACGATGTCTTGGCTTATTAGCATGGCCGTCGAAAAAAATTCAAAAATAATTGGTCTCGACTACAAGGCTGCTTCAACATATTAAGAATTGTGTTATAATGTCTCTCTATGCATATTCTGTTTTGCTATATTATAGTGTAGACAATCATAAGAGCAATGTCAGCTTCCATCAACCGCCGTATGCCATTCCATAAACCGTTTTCTTTCTAGTTTCTTGGTGCTAGTATAGAAAAAGTAAAAAATAATAAGGCTCTTCAAACAAACTACAGATGGCGATTTTGATGACGAGTATCATCGAAATATAACAGTAGTCATAGTGCTCTGCTTGTAAGTTCAGACATCTTGATCTGCAAGCCAACTGTGTATATAACATTATCCTCCTTCAAAAATGGAGAGGTTTGTACTGCGACTTTTTACAAGATAGCTACCATTTCTCTTTCAGTGAATTTGGCTGTATATGCCCCTAACAGACCTTCCACAGTACATAGTAGCTGGAATCACCGTTCATATTCCATTATACTTATATGACGTTATCTGCAAGAAAGATTGCATTGCACAAATTTGCATCAGCTTTTATATGCCATAGAGTCCTTCATGCCGCTGCTGGCTGAATTTCTCAACGGCTTTTTTGTACAGTTGACAGCTTGACAAGATTATATGAGATTAAAGCCTCCATGTAATAGCAGCAGCCAGGTGGAAACTTGCAAAGTGATTTGAAATTTTATAGTTGTGTTCCATTAAATTAGTGTAAGTATGTATGTATGTATTTGAGACCGTAGATCGTAAGGAGACCTTGCATTTTTAAATATATTTTAGTCTTGTGAGTTCGCACTAATAGTACTACACTGAGATGTGGCGTGCTTTAAACCCTTGGGTATCTTTCTTATTATATTATGGACGTTAAAAGAGCTAAGATATTTTCTCCTGACTATTATATGAAGAAATATGTATGTAATATACCGTAGTATACTAACCTTTTTGTTTTCCCCTTATAAAAAGCGCCCGATTGTCCATTTGTATGTATATACGAACAACAGTGGTGTTGGCGCATCAATTTTGTAGTCACTACAACTCAAAGCCTTCTAATTCGAGAAAGGAGGTGTACCTGACGACGCTGCTATATGTTTTCGACTCTAGAGTTCGTTAACATTTTCATTAGCACTCTTTTAAAGTCATCCTTGAGGTACGACTGGTATGGCGATTGTGGAAAAAGCATCGTATGTTGTTGCAAATTATTATTTCTGTTTCTGCAGTAACCCCGATAATTAAAAAGTGGGGCTACCTATTATATACTAGCGTTATTGCTCACAGTAGTTTGCTGCAGCCAGGTGCAGAAGAGATTGTGCAAATTCCGGGATTTCACAGGAATGTCTACAGAAAAATTACTTAATTAAGGACCGTTGCTTAGAAAGAAACCCAGGAAGACGACAGGAGTGGGCTACATATTAACGCCATTTTGGGACTTTGCATCCCTAGTTTCTGCGTATTTTGCGTCATGAAAAATACATATTTAAAATTAGTAGTAATGATGATGACGTGGCAACATCTTTCCTCTAGATGATATGTGTAGAGCAGGTACACTGTTTGGTTTAATCAACGCAGTTACCTAAAGCAACAAGTTCTCAAGGTGTGATACACGAGGTATTATTTGTTTGAGCTCTTTTTCACAGATGCTTTTCGCTATTTTTATAGATACATCAGTTTGCCACCATACAAAAAGATGGGCTCTCTTCTTTTTCACGTCATATATATATAAAGCATATATGACCAAATTATTGTTATTCATTTTGTATAACGTTTCCCGCTAAACTATGTACGACGTTGTACACAAAACAGAAATGACGACACAAGACCTTATTTGATAACATTTTTCATCACCCTGACGGCGCAGAAAATATGGTACATTATTTAGCGCTAGTAGTTTGTAAGGGCTGCTATGTTACGCTGCTAATTAGGAGCATTCACGCATGAACTTGCAATAATGCAACTACAGCAAGGCAAGACTAATTATGCATTGTTTTGTGTTACTGCTACTATTAGACTTTTATTATCAAGTATATGGATGCCACACAGTATGACGGAAAGGCTTAGCGTCGTACCTTGAGGAAATTGATGACACACACACAATCCTAAGAAAAGCAGGGCTAAACATAGCTTGCTGATTTGCTATATTCGGGTAAAACAAACTGAAAAGTCGACTTTTGATATATAAAAAATTCCTTTAAAGGGATTTTTATGTGCAAGTTGAAAAAGAAAAATACCATCAGGTGCAGATAAAAGTAACATCTAGAGCGGTAGGAAGACAACTACATATGTAACACGCGTGAGAGGTAGTATGGCATGGCTGATAGTGGCAAGGAAAATGAATGTGTTAGAGAAAAATTATACATTAAATGAGATGATGCGAGTAAAGTTGTTCGTTTTAGGAGTCGTGATGTTGGAACAATAGTGTGACATGGGGAGGGATGTGGATAAAAAGGGCATATGAGATATAGAGAGAAAGGTAAAGGTTGTGCTTTAACCCAAGCTCCACCAAGTGCTGAGAGTATCGAATGTGATGAATGCATGAGGGTTGGCACAGTTGACAGCGACTTGTTTGCGCGACAATTTAGGCATACCAATGGTCGTATGTGACGACTTGCTATGGAACGCCGAGAGCTTACCAAAGCCTTGACGACTGATCAAACGATAGTCTGTAAAGCTCAGCAGCCAGTTTTCGATCACTGCAGCATTCACGCCAGCCAACGTGTTCTGTTCGTCCTCCGTCAGGTCCGCTTTGGTAATGTTGTGCAGGAATTTCGGCTTGATGGTTTTTGATTCGACATGTTCAATGGGCAACCCTGTGACGACCATGGTGACATCTTGATGATTGTCGCCCAGGAACTGTTGGGCCTTGGTTTTGTCGTGGTTCAATGATACAAATTCGTCGCGCAAACGTACAGAGTCGGTGATCAGGAAATAAACGACTTGTTTGTGGTGAGGTTCGCGTTTGGCTTCACGGAGTTGGTTGGCGCAAATCATAAAGTAATCCCACATTTGCAAGGTGTTTAGGTCATCGCCTGGGTTCACGATGCCACTATCTCCTGTGCGAATCTAGAGGACGAGACGATGATGTTGATGAAAACTTGTGTTAGCGGAATCCATGGGCAGCCCTGGTGATCTATTGCCGTATCTTCCACCCCTCGGGCATCCTCCTTACCTGAAGACCAATGCTTAGGATGCTGTCCATTTCAAACATGTTTTTATACGCATTGATGAACTGACGAGCGCCAATGGTGGGACGGAACAAGTAATCCATGATACATCTGAACGAGTTCTCCTTGGTCAAACCGAGTTGGTTAAGCTTTTCGGGGTATATACTCGATTCTCGGAAGGTTCGAATGACAAAAGCGCGGTTTCCATGCCACTCCACGTACTACAAAATGAATGAAATCCCAAAAATAAAATCCGGGAAATGGGAGTTAAATATAGGTATTCCCTACCAAGCTTTTTGTGCAGCAAAGGTGGAAACAAATGAGATAATTACTCACCGAAGCGTTCCAAAGGTCTTTAAAGTCTTGGGTAGCACCGTGAGGAAACATGGTTCTGCCGATGGGTCCCCATTTCTGGTTAAGGGTATTGACTTTTTTGTAGCTTAGGTAGTCGTTGTTATCAGCGTCTTCTTTCTTATCAAACAGCTCGCGCATCTCTTTTGGATCAAAGCTCCAGTCAATCGATGGCTTTTCGAATAATGTTTCGAGTGGCAAAGGGTCTTCCCAATGAGCCAAGTACGCGCGATCTGTAAGCAAGCCATAAAAGAAGGTGGACACCATGCCTAAGAATAGTAATGAAATGTCAGCAATATGCGTATATTGTATGGGAATAAGGCGATACATGAAGTTCAAAAATAGCTTCTTTACCGTTCATTCGATCGGCCAGACCACCGCATCCATGACTTCCTCTATTTTGAGGATCACTTTCACACAGGTAGGAAACATACTCTGGCTTCGACTCGTGACCGAAACTTTCGAAATCACCTGCTTTCAATCGCTGCAGCTGTTCCAGACGCTGTTCGTGCAGAGCCAAGTATTTTTGCTGCCATACGCCACAGCCATCATCATCGAGCTCATTGTTGTCATTGTTATCAGCGAATCCGTTGACCTCGTCCCAGCTTTGACAATAGTTCTGATAGTCCTTGTTGGACGCAAGCTCGACGGCGCGTAGTAATGTTTCGTCGGGCGGTGGAGGAGTGTATGATCCGTCAGGACTCTGAGGAATAAGTGTGTCGAGTTTGAAGCTACAGTCTCTACTGCTGCTTGCTGCCGTATCCGCCTGCGGATAACTATTATCTTCGTCGTCATCTGCTGCTGTCCATCGTAACCGTCCTGTTTGTTTATACAAAGCTATTGTAAATAATCAAAATAGAGAGAATGCTCAAGGGGAGCGCTAGGACATTTACCAGGGTAAAGGAACGAACTTAGAGCCATGGTTATAACGGCGATCAAGCTCACGAATGTAAGGCATTTGGCGAGTTTATAGCGGAAATGTATATCATGGCCATTCTGAGCTCTCATAATATCTTTGTATTCGGATGGGATGGTGCTGATCTTTTTGTGTGTCTGTGTGGTACGAGGGGGAGGAAGAAGAAGAAGAAGAAGATGACGACGACGACGATATAAGGGAAACGGGAAAGAAAAGAGCAGATAAGTGCAAGAAATAAAGAAATAAAGAAAAAAGAGATCGTCGCTGAGTTATTTGAAGCGTAGGACAGAAAAAGAGGTTTCTGTTGTACAGAAAAAACCGGTCTTTAAACCAAGAAGATCCTCTGACGTCTGCAAATATTATGGAGCGCCCAGTGTGAAAGAAGGATAGCGCCTTTGGTAATCCCCGCACTAGTCTGGACAAGTCATCTGAAACCCAGAGACACAAAAAAATGTATGATGGTTTATTTGTTAGGTCGATCCCACACTTCATGTACGCTTACTTCCGAGCACACTTTTGTTTATTCCCTTTGCACGCCAACAAAACGCCCAGCAGCACGAGATACCATGTGCTGCCCGTATAAAAGCATCTTAGGGCTGGTTTTTTTACAGAAAATTACAGAAAATAAAAATCTCAGCAAAAGGAGAGGGGGGGGGAAACAAGGGTCGAGTTAAAAGATCATTTATTCTGGGGGGAGGCGATCTAATAAGCTTGGCTCGTTGATTATCAGACACAGGCCTATCATAGTACTGGGAGCCGGACAAGACGGATTGCGTGCGTTGCAATAAGCTGTATAATAGTGCGCTGTGTTCCCTGCACTAGTCCATTAACGGGATTTCATTTGGGTGGTGCTTCATACTTTATAGTGTACTGAATCTCATGTTTTCCTGCTCTTCGACACGCAGCATCAATCTTGGCAGATGTGTAAGAGCAATCAGCACATTTATTTGTCGCATTTGCTACGTTTTTATATGTTATTATTATTATTATCATCATTATTAAGCATTCTCCTCTAACTCTCGGATACATTCCCAGTCACCCTTGGCATTCTCTTTCCATAGCGTGACCTTGTTGTCGCCGCACGACACTGCCAGCACATTGCCAGATAGCGACCAGCTCACTCGCCACACTACATCGGGGAACTTTTGGCCAACTGTCTTTTTGGTCCATTTAGCATTAGGGGTATCTTGCGTCCAGATCAGCACAGACTTGTCCTGTAGAAATCATGGTTGTTTTAGAGACAAATTTGTCTGTGTTTCGGAGTTATTGGTGTAAGACCCGTACCTGAGAACAACTAGCCAGGTAGCTTTTGGGCAAGCCTACATTGGGTGCCCAGGCAACATCGCGCACCCAATCCGAATGGCCATCCAATGTTTCTTCTTCCTTCCACGACTTTGAGTCCTCGCTGGTTTATATAATCCTTTGCATTAGCTACACTGCCATCAAAAGTCCTCCCGAGAAAGACCTCCTTCTTCGCCTCAACTTACCGCCATGTCCAGATCTTGATCAAATTATCGCAGCCTGCAGAGACTATCTTCTTGACAGTGGTCACGTTAGGAGGTGCACCACCATTGGTCTGAACGAGTGATCCGGGCATAGCAGCAGGTGCCCAAGTAACAGCATTACAGCCAATACCATGCGCATCCATCACATAGTTCTCCCATGAGCCATCCTCTAACGAAAACATCAGTAGTTTTTTTTCCTATTAGCCACTCACCATCATCCTTGATCAGAATCCCGCTTTTCTCAAGTTTCTTTCTTTACCTCGATATTCCAGAACAGAGATCTTGCCATCCGAAGAAGCACAAGCCAGAATAGCGCCCAATTCATGCGGTGCCCATGCTACAGAGTTGACTATCAAATAAAATATATAAACTAAGTAACACTTTATTCTATTTGTTCCCCCCTCCAATCTAGTAGTAGCTTAATTTACCTGAAGCTGTGTGTACGTTATGTTCCTTGATTCGCGTCCATGTATTGTTTTGTTCTTTCCAGATAAACACTCGACCATCATACGAGCACGATGCCAAGATTGAGCCAAACTTGGGATGGGCCCACGATACTTGCCACACCGGAGCATCATGTCTAAATCAATTGTTTTCATCCGTTCCCCCATTCTTTCAGTTTAACCTTTTTTTTACTTCCTTTTCACCAACCCAATTGCGTACATACCCTGTTAAAGTTTCCACAAGACGCTGAGAATCGCCTTCGACATCGAAAATTTTAATACTTTGATCTGAAGATGCTGTTGCCAATCGACGGGAGTAGTAATCGAGTTGAGCATCGTGCTAGAATATTAGAAATGTTGTTGTTCGTTAGCGTATACATATACATATATCGCGTGTTGTGGTGGAGATAGAGTCCGCCTTCGATGTAACTTACAATCATGTCTTCATGATGCGTCTCTACCGTCTGTGTCGCGGTTTGTGACTAGTAGAAAGGTGCATAAGTATCTCAACCATAAGTTTGTATGTTAGACTGCTAATTTTACCATTGCTGTGAAAAGAGTTATATATTTGTGAAGAAAGTGAAAAGTCAAAAGAGACTGCAGATAAAGCACGCCTTTGGAACTTTGGTACGTGTCATCGCTCACGAGCTCGCTCACTGACCAGCAAAACCGAAAAACTCCGCCGTTATTGGTCGTTTTGTTCAGCTCGTGCTTCTTCTTTTAATATTCAGCGCCTATTATGTGGGTCGAAGTCAAGAGGAACGGGGAGGGTCTTGGTTTGCATAAATGTCGTTGAGTATCGATAAACAGCCAATGGGGCATAATGAGGGTCTACTTTTGCGTCTATAGATATTTCTATTTATATGTATGCAAGTCTATATAAACGATTATCACTTTTCATTAATGACCCAGCAGCAGCGCTAAGTATTTATCTTTTTCAGGCACAGCTTCATTTGCATTTATATTGAATGAAGGCAATAATAGTAAAAGAAGGGATAAGTATGTGTGGCCGACAGATGATTTAATTAAAGATCTCTGCTACTGCCTATAGTACTGCTTTGCTTTTTTTACTGATAGGGGTGGGGAAAGGAACAATAAGCAGGGGAGACGGGTACCACGACCTTAAACACAGACCACATGTAAAAAGTGGAAAAAGCGTTGCGCGACATGACACATTTTGTTCAGTACGCCCCGAATTCATAATAGAGGAGGCTTTACGTGCTGGTATCTGATCTCGGCAATACATGTGAGTGAAAGAGAGAGAGAAGGAAAAAGAAGAAGAAGAGAGGCTCATGCACAACCATGGCATCATAATATACTGATGGTGGCTTGATGATTTCAAAGAGTTCTTGGTGTCACAAAGAGTGCTTTAAATGATGTTCGTTCGTTCGGACTGGAGCTCCTTTACTAGTAAATTGGAACATAATAGTACGACACAAGCTACTTAAAAAAGAACTCTGACAAGGCAACAAAATCGAAGCTGTCGTAGCTACATCCGTCACGATCATTACTTTAAGTCTTGGAATTCGTCTCCTTGTTACCTTGGTGATAAAGAACGATCTGTTGCTATGGTTGAAAATAAATGAGGTTCTGCCCGTGCACGCGATTCGACTTTTTCAGGATAACCCCGCTTATTTTTTTGCTCGTGCTATTATTCCACAACGCAACAGCTGTGTGTTACCAAAACTCAATATTCCCTTTCATCTCTAGAATTGTAGATTCCTTCTTTCTTCTTCTCCTCCCTTTTTTTCGTTACTTTTCTTTCAACACACAAACACTCACAGGCTATCCGACAAAACGCACAATCAAAGAAAGAAAGAAAGGAAGGAAGGGGAGATAACGCGCAACCAATCCGAAACCTTGCTTGATATTTTCTCAGTTTAAATTTACTTTTCATCATTAATCGCAAACGTCCAAAAGCCGTAATGTCGTTGTTCTCAAAACTTACAAAGAACAATGACAAGTCTATATACCCATGGTCACAACGCAAAATAAGTAGCGCGAGCCAAGCTTTCCCGAGATCGGGTCATGCATCCGCTGTTTTACCATCCGATCAAATTCTTATTTTTGGAGGCGTTCATCGCAACACTGGCAAAAGAGAGCTAATTTCTATAGACAGTAAGAATATTAAAGAGTAAAACAATTAATTGTTTGAAATAGAGCTTCCAATGGTCGATTAATTATTGATTTACCTTTTTTAATCTTGCTGCAAAATTTAACTATGCAACAAAAAAAAAATCAACATCTTTTAGGTAACAGTCTATCCGTCAATTCACTTAGTACAGCAGGTGATTTACCATCTCCTCGGTGTTACGCGACATTTGTTTCTATTGGCAACTTTGCTTTGTGTAAGTCTGATTCTCTTTTTTCTGTATAGTGTAGGTGTTTTACTTACGGTCGACTGAATGTAACTGTTTAGTATATGGCGGTGAACCAACCATGCCCGATGAGAAATGGGATCCCCACGTGTATATTTATAATAGTAGTAAGTTTGACTAGCTTTTTTGTTAAGGAAAAGTGTATATATGTATGATGATTTCCTAAAAGCTTGTCTCTGTAATGAACTAGGCAATCGACACTGGACTCGGATTCGTATGGAGGGACATATTCCTGTGGAACGATCACGACACACAAGTGTAATGGTGGATGGTGCAATGTACATTTGGGGAGGACAACGTGCTGGAAGGTATCTGGATGACATGGTTGCATTCAATACGAATACATGTAAGCATTCTTCTTTTGAAGCTCATATATGATCATAATTCTATGACATATATACATACATGTGTGTTCGATATGAGAGAGAAGACATGGTTTCTAACACGCTTGCAAAAAAAATTCAGACCCGTCAAATCCACAATGGGAATACATTACACCCAATGGAGATGGACCGTCCGCACGGGCTGGCCATGCATCTGTCATTTTTGATAACAAGCTCTACATGTGAGTTTCTTTTTAGTTTGCTTGTTTGTTTATCTCTTTTATGTCTATTGCAATTGGATCGGAAGAAGAAGAAAAGATTAATGTTCAGTTGTGTTGCACAAAACTAAATGCAACGTTTTATAAAAAATTAGCTTTGGAGGTACAGACGGAGATCATCTTTACAACGATATATGGGCATTTGACTTGCAGGCACGGATTTGGATGCAGGTGCCTGCGGTGGGTTATATCCCAGTACCACGTACCGATTTCTCGTGTGCCATGGTGGATGGTGTCATGTACATCTTCGGCGGCCGTGGTCCTGACGGTCAAGATCTGGGTGACTTGTGTGCTTTCCGTATCAAAAGTAGGCTCACATCATACAAAAACATCCTAAAAGAGACATATATGAAAGCAGCAGCAAAACCAATTAAATGTGATAATTTTAGGTCAACGGTGGTACATGTTTCAGAATATGGGACCCACCCCATCTGCACGCCATGGGCTTTCGATCGCAACAGTAAAGGAGAAAATGATTGTGCTTGGTGGCGATAACAATGTTGGCCGATTAGACGATGTATCCAATGCATATATCCTTGATAGCTGTAAGTTACCATCTTACTTGAATGTGTATTAGATATAGTGTGCCTAATTTAACAAATGTTTAGCAAAAATTCGGTATCCACCCGAAGCAGCTGCACAGCAAGCTCCACCAATCACCCCTTCGCCGTCCTCAAATTCGTTTAATGAGCACGACAGTTCACTGCGAGGAAAAATCCCATCAAATATCCAAAACTCGCAAAGCACGCCTGTTCGATCACCGCCTCCTAATTCTAGCCAACCGTACCAGAGTCAGCATTATCCCTATCAGCAACAGCAACAGCAGCAATATAATGACCCTACTATCCCATTCCGGGAAAATGAACTCGAACCACAAGTGTCAGCATCTACACCTGTTCCTGGTAGCAGCAGCAGCAATCCGTCGCAACAACAACAGCAGCAGCAGCAGCAGCAGCATTCCAAGCAACATGAAGGAAAGCCACGGCATGCCTCGGTCGTACCAGAAGCTGCACGAAGACGTACACGAACAACGTCGCCGATGCCATTCAGCGATGTTGATACAACCGTTTCAGCAGATGGTTCCATAAGACAACAGCATGGGCCCTTATCTCCGTCATCGACGACTAGCGCAGCCGAAAGCCTCGAGGCAGCGACAGCAGCTGTAGCACCTATTCATCCACCCGCTCAACAACAGCCGCAACAGCAACAATCGCCACATCACCCTCGCAATACGATGAATGGCATTACTCCTCCACCTCGACCGTCTCGTGAAGGCGTCAAGCTCAATAACACATATCGACATACCATGACTGGTGGTGAGGACTACGATGATCGGCCAAAAACAAACGGCCATGCTACCCAGCATCCATCACCTCAACCGCAATCCCAGCAGCCCCAACCATCACCACCGCAGCAGCAACAGGATATTCTACCTTTAACACCACCCTCAAGTTCACAATCAACGACTCGCATTCAGGAAGAAAAGGCCGCGCTGGTTCGCGAACTGAGAGCCCGTGAAATGATTGTGAGCGAGATGCGTAAAAAGGAACAATGGTGGCGAACCGAAGTATCGATTGCACGCAAGATACGAGCGGAGCAGGGCCATGCATTGGACAACGACGACGACGACGAAGAATTGATGGACTTGACTGACTCGGAAAAATACAAGCTGTTTGATCAACTGGTGGCAATGAAGACAGAGCTGCGCCGGGTCAAGCAATCGATAGGACACCAGGCACAGCCCATGTCGCAAAAGGTCGAGCAGGCCGATCGGATGCGTCTGGCTGCATTGCAAGAGGCTGCCTATTTCAAGGCCAAATACCAAGCGCTCAAGGCCCGCCAGCCCTTTGATGAGACGGACCGCACTGCGGATCTGGAAAAGCGGTTGGCAACAGCGTTATCTGAACACGAATCGAATACCCGGTTATTACAGCAATTGCAACAACGTGCACACCATGACCATACATCACGCGTGTCAGCAGATGAACGGGCTAAAGAAGCCCACGAGCGTGCACAGGAGGCACAAGAAGCACACCAACGCGCACTGGAAGAATTGGCCAGCGTGCATGATCGTGCAGTGAAGGCGGAAGGACAAGCAAGAGAAGGTGCAGTGCAGATTGCAGAATTAACACGGCAGTTGGCACAGGCCCTGTCAACGCCAGAGGCTTCTTCACATGATCTGAGCGAGGCGCATATCACGATATCGAAATTGGAGGCGGCCAATCTCAAGGCACGGAATGAGGTCGCTTCGCTCAAGCAGAAGTTGGCAGAAAGCATGGATGATATTGCTCGGCTTCGGACGATGCTCAGTGAGCGTGAAGAGGCATTAAAAGAGACGACAAGAGAACTGGAAGATTCGGAAATTCAAATGGCTATGCTACGCGATGCCATGAATCGTATGGATCCTCCAACTGCTGCTGCTGGTGGTGCTACGGCAGCGACGGCTTCCGCCACGACTTATTAGTGACAACGATGAATCTCCCTACCCACCCAATCACCTCAGACCTCTTTCCCACGTATTTATTATCTTTCATTTACTTGTTCCTTCTCTCTCCTTTCGACCTCGCCTTCCCTTCTTTTTTTTTTGTAAAATTTCCAACAGCATCTAGAACAACAGCCAAAGGAGCTTTTGTTATGCTCTCCCTCCTTTCCACATCAATCGCAGACACACATATATCATACACACAACTTCAGCGACAAAGTAAAAAAGAAAATATATACATTTTTTTATTTTGGCAGAAAAAAAGGAAGATAACAACCTAACCTTCGCGCCATTGATGTTGACATTCGTCATTACAACATTTGTAAAAGATTGAAGATGGCTCATCGGCCGAACGGATCTGGATCTGCATAAAGAAGGCCCGTTCGTGCTCACATTTCGGACACGTTGCTATTAAAAGTGATTCAAAAGTGATTCAAAGAAAAAAGATTGTTTTAGTACGGCTTACTCGCTTTTGTAGTTCCCTCAATGCTTTATAAGATACACTTTTACCTTCTGTAGAGTCGACGTTTTTCCAAGCGTCAGCGCCACCGAGAACGTCGTCAACTTCTTTTCGTTGAAGTTCTTTGCGCGTTGTATGCTATTGAGGAAAATACATTTTATTAATTCCCAGGTATTATTTTTAAAAGTAAAGCCGTCGATGCTTTTCATATATAAATTTACCCGTTTTTGAATGCTATAAGTGTACGGACATGTTTGACAGAAGAAATCCTGACCGTCTTCGTTCTCAATCAGGAGAAGATTGGCACAGCTTGGACAGAATAGCATGTGGAGGACGGGTGGGGTATTGTTTGTTCAGCTAGAATGGAGAACCAAAGAACAAAAAAAAAAGTTAAAAAAACTCCGTGGTTTTTACCACACAGTCAGAAATTTTAGTGCTTCTCTTTCGCCTTTCTATTTCCTGCGATACACGATACAATGGACGTGCCAGACGCACTATACTATCTGGGTAAAATACAATATGAGATCATGCTTTTGTTATACAACCATGAACCTCTCCGAAAAACCTTCTCCTCTAAGTTGAACCTAACTTGGATACGTAATGATTTTATTCTTGTAATTGTTGTAGACGATCGGTTTCCTCCCCGTTCTTTACGACGGTATCAACTTAAAACCATTCTGCAGCAACACGACATTGCTGTTCCCACCTCCATGAAACGAGCAGAGTTGGTGGCTTTGTTTCAAGCGCATATATTGTCTAGGCGTGAAGAAATAATCAAGGAGTACAATGAAAAACATGCGAGTGCGAATGACCTAGAAATTCCTGCAAAAAGAACAACAGTACAAACAGAAAGAAAAGTGAGTCCACGCACCTTTTTTTTCTGCATAAATCTGCTATTGCATATGAGCACATCACGGATACATATATTATGGTAGGACAAGAACTTTATACCTACGCCTACTAGCTCTGATAAAAAGATAAAGGTAATTATCATTATATGTCAAAATAAAAACCCGGTTAATTATCTGGTACTTATTTAGCAACACTTACAACTTTTTAATACAATCACACCATAGTCTTCGACATTTACTACCAAAGACGCGTTTCCAGAAACTATGACTACCACCAAGACGGCAGCAACAAAAAAGAAATCGCTTCCGCAATCCGTTGTTATGGCCAACGTCACTGTCGACTATAATGATGACGAAGACGATGAGGAATACATAGCAAGTAGCAGTGACCTAGAATACAGTGACGAGGAGTATGTCGACGATGAGCCAGTGGATGAGGACGAAGTCTCTTGGTTGAAGAAAGGTAAAGGGTCACTTTTCCCCTGCCAACTATCATTTTTGTCGCTTAAAATTACTATATATTACTGGATTAGATACTGCCAAGGCCAACATGACCAAGAAGGAACGAGCGCTGGATGCCGTTCAGGAATATTGGAGCACTGCACAGACACTTTTACGAGGATTCTACATTTTGGCGGTCTTGTTCATTGTGGGTAGTGCTGCTATGATCGTCATTGCTCGCAACAAGAATGGTTACTGCAGCCCCAGTAATGAAGAAGGTATGGAAAAACATTCTAACGTTTTTGTTTTGTAACTCATCACTATTCTTTTGAAATCATGTAGGAGGGGAAGCACCAGTACTGTCGTCGTCGTCACCTGTATCAATGTCATCTTCACCCGTAGAAAAGTTTCTATCACTTTCTTCGTCATGTATTCCATGTCCGGACCACGGTGTCTGCACCGACGGTGAATTACATTGTGCTGGTCTTTACAAGCGTCGGCATGCATTGTACAATGCATTCGGTATTTTACCTGTCGCGGATGAATGTATTCAAGACTCTGCCATTGGTCGAGCGGTCGCTCGGGCCGAAAAACGAATCAAATCTGCTCTTGCTCGTCGTCAGGGTCAACATGTGTGTGATTATGTGTCACGATTCGGCACCGACGAAGGCTTGTCCATGGTTCACACTAAGGCTAGCGATATCAGACAAGTTGTTGAAGACAGATATATGTCAGAGGTACACTGGCATTGATTTTTAGTGTCAAAATGAGATCATTTGGATAAGAAGGTTCTCACTAAAGACCCCTTAATGTTCCTAGTCAAAGTGGTCTCGTGATAAGCTGAAGCAAGTACTGGACAGTGCATTTACGTCTTTGGCAGCTGATCCAAAAGTCCACCATTGGGAAATGTAAGCAGTTGAACAGCTTTTATTGGTTGTATATATGTGAGTCGACCACTTACACGATAAACTTTTTACTATCATTTCCAAGTGACGGTGAGCCCTATTTTGGCACTGAACAAGCAAAATTGTCAATGGTATGCTCGGTCCGTATGTTTTTTGCTGAAGCATCTCCCAGGGTCAAGCGCATCGCTGTAGGCAAGTGTCCCTAACTCTATTGAGAACGAATATAAACAAACACAGTTACTAATTATAAGTCAATAATGTTGTTTCCAGGCGTTTTGGCAGGTATTCCCATTCTATCATTTGGCTGGTATAACCACATGTGGCACACGCGTGTTCAGCGACACACAAAGGCAAAAGTTTTTGAAGCGATCAGTCTTCTCAAGGAACAAGTGAGTATTTGGCCACGAAAGGAGCAGATGGTGGAGGAATAACAAAGCGTATGTAATATATACTAACTAATTTCTGTTAACAATAGCTGGAAAAACACTTGACGGATCCCGATGGTATTGAACGAGGCTTGCCGGTATCTCAACTGCGTGTGAAATTGACAGATGTAAACAAACCAGGATCAGTGGACGAATGGGTCCGAATATCTCAGAATGTACAATCCCATCCACAAGTACGACGAGCATTTCGTGAAGTAGCAGGTGAACCCTGCGAATACTGGGAGCTTTCACATTAATAAAATCTTGAAAGTTAAAAATAAATGATATACCTATCAGCTTCGTTTTCTCCCTTTTTCTGTTCTTCTTTTACATGCACGTTTACATATACACAACAGCAACATATCTACTTATATTATTAGTAAATGCCTTACATCTACATAACGTTTCTTTTTTAATATAAGCCAAACAACATGTAAAACTACACCTAAGATATTGGCATAACTGACCCTTCTCTAAATGAGAAATGATAATATCAATAATAATACTAATAATGATAATGTACATCGTATTTTTTTCAAAATGATGCATACTATGCATTTTTGCCTCTAAGCTTCCAAGACGTTCATCCTTCCTTGGAATACAACCTACAAGTAATAAGTTATTCTTACTTTTAAGATCCGTAAAACTCCCTGTTAGTCTACATCGCATTCAGCGGTACATGTTCATAATTTTTTCTAATGTTGCATGTAGATCTAAGGCTAGGCAAGTGAGGCTTCTTTAGATATGAATACTGTATTGTGATAAAGCTTACTCACTGTTGGAGATAGAACCTTTTAGTGTAAATGCCATCATAATCAAATTATCCGTCCCAGAAAGTTGACAAGCGACATCTCATCGTACGTTTCTTGGATAATTGTACAGTAGGATACAGTTGAGCCTACTATGATAATAAGTAATCGGCTGCTAGTGTTTTATATTGCTGACTATTCCGTAGACGTTAGCAAGCTTTGAATTGTTTGAAAGCATGTGATTTTAAAGAAGAGTGCACCCTCCCAACAACCCTAGTTTTCTAATGATGTATTATATATAAGTTTTACTTCTCTCCTAGCTGTCTGTTTGATGGAAGATGGATGATAGCAAAGTAACAAAAAAGTCATTAGCGAGAAGTTTAGTTGCATAGTTCTTACTCACGGTAACAGCAGCAACACAGGTGGTCGTTATAATTGAAAAGACGATGTTACAGAAAATCCGGACAAACACAGTTTTGCTTTTTATGTCGTATTGTTAAATGTATATGGCGTATACTACGTGTAAACGTAAATATAACATACACTCCTCGTGACATCTTCTTGGATAACTTCTCTAAGCGGCCTCAGATAGGACATGTTTACCATCATCAAGCGCAACGCCTCGCTTTCAAACAGCTTAATTCATCACCGATTTACTGGCCAAGATCAAGTGTAGCATGGTTGTTCGCTTCAAATAAACACACTCGTATCTCTTGAGCAAGCACCGATTTCCATATCCCACCAAGTGCTCGCTCCCATTTTGATCGACGAAGAAAGGTCCTGTGATGGCTGCGCTGGTGGCAATAGTGTTACTATTGAGCCAGATTCAACTGGTATACACAGACATGCTTGCCCTTTCACGTACAAGAGCGACGGCGTCCAGGCAACAGAAAACAACCGTTAGTATTGGCCAGCATTATGGTAATATATAGTGTCCCGAGTCATATTGCTTTTTTTACGCATGGAATAGAACCAAGACCATTTGATTGCCCTGCAAACCTAAAGTATGTTCTGTGCGCCCCAATTGATCCAGTCATCCAGCCTACCGACTAATTGCAATGTCGTTGTTGACTTAAAAACGCAATAACCACAGAAACGCTGTCTATTTTACTTGTTTTGTCCCATAATATATGAGACATTGTATATACCTGGAAGGCTCTAGTGCCCGCATTCTCAACGCCTGTCGGATTGGCTTCAACCGCCGAGACTGTAAAGTAAATCAGCAGAAGACTTTTTGCTTTCATCTCGATTCATTCTGCGAGGTAACTTGACTTGAACGCCATTTATGTATGGTTGGTGAACTGGGAAACATCAGAGCAGCATCTGATGATAGCGTACAATAAGGAAGTGAAAGGCTGCGATATACGCAGCAAGCCAGGGATGAAGGACGTTTTCAAATCCTATACTTCCCCAAACTTTCGATCTTCAATGAACCCTTCAAACTCATAACACATATACTATCGCATACTTATTTCTTATGCAATTTCTATGCTTACTGTACGGTCAACAAAATCAGTAAATTAGTATTCCCGTTTAGGGCTTTTTTTTATATGAAATTGGAGTCGTCCGTGTATATTCCAATCGAAGACAGCGACAACCCTTTTTTTGGACTACGAAATACGCTTATAGTGGCCGTCCCGGTGAGCAATGAAATTTACCGTCTGGCGCAGCACACATAACGAAGCCGAGCCCAAAAGATATCGTTCTGAATATAAAAAGAGACCACGTCAAGTAGAGAGAGTGTATGTTCTTAGAAGCTACACACACGACCGGTATCCACGTTGTTGTTGTATATATGCATACTTGATTTATTTTTTGTTTTATGATAAAAAATGTTTTATGTTAAAAAAATATTTTGTAATAGACTGGCAGCTGAACATAAGGAATGACTCAAGCGCTACCAGTATGCCTACGAAGCATTTCTTGGTTTTGTGACATTTTATAAGCAAACCACAAAGGCACATAAATATTTTGCTCCTGACGCGTCTATTTATACAGCCATATTCATGCTGCTTTCGCATTGCACAAATAGTTTAAATGGAGGGCTAGGTGGCTTGCGCCATTGGGCCTACAGTCGCTTCCTTGCAGCACGGTAATTATGATAAGGAGAAGAGGAACAGATAGTGTGATGTTGCCAGAACAGAACCCCACCCCCACCCCCTTACTTGTGAGGAAAATGTTATGGATGGAAAGTAGACGGATGTAATTAGTCTAAGGCATTCTCTGGCGCCGGCATGTTAATGCACGAATAGACACTGCTTTGAGCTGAAAACAATCGAGAACTGAAGATAAACTGTTGTAGCTGCAGCAACCAATTGTGTTATTTCCTTTCTTCACCGATCTTTATATTCTTTTCATTTTTTTTCCATGTCAACGTTCCAACAGGTTACGCTGTTAACCAATTCAATGGGGCTGATTCGTTTGGCCAAGCCTGTACTGATTAGTAGCTAAAATAGCGATCGCTCGCAGTTTGGGCGATCCAGCTTCCTTCACGCGGCCAACGATGCTCAAGACCACAGAGTAGCATTAGCCACTATAACTAAGAATGTATTTTAAAGTACATTCGTTTTGCACCGAGGACATAATGTGCTGGTGCTATAGCAAAGTTGAATCCTTCCATAACCATTTTACTATATTAAACGCTAGTTGATAAGAAGATGGAATCAATAGAGGTAGAGCATCTATTAAAATCTACGTTTTTTAGTCGGCACAGCAAAATGAAGGCGGGGTACGGTTCAGGAGCACACAGCAAAGGTCTCGGTTGTTGTTATACAGGCTATTGTGAGGTACAAAGAATACTAACCTACAACGGGAGAGCATTCAGATTATTACTTAGCTAGAGTTCAATTATGTAATAAATAAGCCGATATAGCATCCCCGCCAACGCATATGGTTGCACCTCTTGAATTATTTTCTGTAAGAGAAATACTCTGATGGCGAGCTACGTAGATTTCGAAGAAAGAGCATCGTGTATGTGTTTCGGAACAAAAGAACAATAACGAATTGCAGTATTTATTACTCAGCAAAACGAAAAAAAATGCTTTTCTAAATGTGTCGATCGGCTCTTGTTGAGCGAATTTTCGATTTCAAGATCGATATGACGCTAATCTGCTGAGTAGCAGTATTTTAACTGGGTATGTAATGCGGGTGTCTCAAAGTTTGGTGATTGACTCGGCTAGTTCCGACAGCCACCAGTGTGGTAAGAAACTCCCATATCAAAGTTTATGGCTGATCATGATGTAAAATCTAAACATTTGCAGATACAGTGGGACATATAACAGGGAGCAAACTACCTTTCATCATCAACCGCTTGATGAAGTTTATTTTGAAAAGTACTTGGTGGTTGGGCGTATACTATTGAAAGGGTCTAAACGCTTACAGTGGTGTAGTATTACTTAATCGGATAGATGCAAAAGATGTTCGTTTTTAACCGAACAGCTATGGTGTACATAGTATACAGAACACAAAAGTTAATGCAAAAAAGCATACACTGGTGAGACGTAGTTCACACGCTAGCAACAGTTGTGAATGGCGATGAGATGACAACCGTGAGTATGTGGTACCACCATTGATTGATCGGGTAAATTGGGGCACGGAGAAATAGATACGTGCGCTGCTCAGTAATATTGATGATGATTAAGCGCTACTGCTTTAATGATGGTGATGGCAACGGTCGACATGTGTACAGTCGAGTCTGTGCATTCGTAGCATTTGTTTAAGAAACATCAAGCAGTCTGAGACAATAAGATGTCATGCATACATAAGTAATAACATTCGCATGCTGTTCCGATAAGTGAAAAAGCGCGCTAAGTTGGTATAGAGAATGAATCTCAAGAAAGCACTGAAGTCTAGGAAAGCTGGAATAAATAGCGCACATGGCTGCAGTGGATTGCAAATCAGCGCGGAGAGTAGAGTCCGGGCATATTCCGACAGAGCCAGCAAGGGAAGGTAGGAGGTGAAACAGCAGCTGCATCAGTCAAATACCCTTCCCTCATTTTTGTTGTCGAACAAGACTTTCCGCCAATTCTAGTTATTTTTCCGTTATCAGGGTCACTCCACCCTTTGTGTCTTTAAAAAAATTGCATTAGAAAATATACTTCATTGTGAGATGGTCGTCTGTTGTAAAGGAAAGGATGAGATTGTAGACTAGGTTTATAGAAGAGGATGGACAGAAAAAACCAACAGCTGATATCATTTCCATGGAGAACAAGCTGGAGTATGTTTTTTTACCCCACCCTTTTTCTCCACTTGATAACTCGCTATTAGACTGGGCACCCGCTTGACCTCTTTAGCACTCTCCTCTCTGGTCGCTTTTTTTTCACTTACCGTTCCGCGGTCAGCGGACGTTTGTCAGACAACTCAGATTCACTGACCGAAGATCCGCTGCTTACCTAACAACTGTGCTCTCCGTACGTGGTTGTGATGAAGACTAGCGTTAAGGTTCGGGCCAAGAGATACACAAGTGTTGGCCCGCGCTTTAAGTTCTCTCACAACATAGAGCACACACATATAGCACGTGCTAAGCCGAAATGTTGTGAGATATGGTATAACATGGATAGATTGAGTATATCAGCTAGAGCAGCATCATTCATCTTTCTTTCTCCGAGGTCTTGGAGTGTTACCACACGATACACATTTTTTGATGCTCAAAGCGGTTTAAAGGGCTGGTTGTAACAGCCAATCACGAAAAGCCCGAGGTAGCTTTTCCTTGTGCTACGTTTTACGTCAGGCCTCTCGAGGGGGCCATTGATCGATGATAGGCTGGGTAACCTGTCATGATCTCTTTCTGGTGTGTGTTTTGTGTCATGGACACACAAATAGCAGAATGTAGAATACAGAAATTCGGTTTCCTCTCACAGTTTCCACGGATACTTTTCTGCGGGCCTCTTTTTTGTACTGACTCAAAAGGGGTCAACCACCTATCATGCTATTTTTCCTCGAATGGGTCCTTAATTTCAGAACATGAACATGGAAAAAATATGGATTCGAAACCGGTGTGGGTGCTCCAATCGTTTTCCCCGACAGACCGACTATGTCAATACAAGAGCAAGATCAAACTCCGTACCAACATAGCCCAAGTCATACCGAACAGGCGCAGTTACACAAGGTGAGCCGACGACATACGTAATTGGCTGGGAGGGCGCGGGGTGATGTGGGGAAAAGAAGAACATGGAGTAAGCAGTTGAGCGACCGCTCTTCTCCCCGGGTTTATACCCCAGGTAAAGTGCAAACGAATTCTGTGCCTACCTTGGATCTATTGTTTTTGATGCGGAGCAACCCCGGGTAACTCCACTCACCAGCGTCGACCCCAAGGACAGGACGAATGAGGCTTTACTTGTCCACTTGTTTTAACTTTAGTGAAAATTCTCTCGTTTTCTGAAAGAAACATGACATGCTTCTCGATTCGTCCGGCAGCAGAAGGTACGGAACATAGCACTGAAACGGGACCTGGCTGGTTCTGGCGGTGATTGGTTTCATGTTCGGGAATTGGAGGAATCGAAGGAAAGAATTCAAGCTTTGTGGATTTCGGCCTCTCCTGGCCAACCATTCGAAATCGACCCTGAAATATAAAAGGTGCCCCTCAAATTCGACATTTTTGTAACTCTTGTCTACATTTTTTATCGTTCTCTTCTACAACACACACACACACACACAATGTCTGACAGTCTCAAACAAGAGTACGCAGACGATGCCGTCGTTCACAACCGTGGGCCTGCAAAGACCACCAACGCTTTGAAGGGTTTCATGGCCAACCCCTTCGTGTTCGGCACAGCACTCTTCGCATCGGTCGGTGGTATTACCTTTGGCTGTAAGTATCCATGATATATCCGCTGCGTGAGTTTGTCATAGCATACTTATGCTTCTCCTTTGATGATCTTTTACAGATGACCAGGGTGTTATTTCCGGTGTACAAGAAATGGAGACCTTCATTGAGCGTTTCCCTATGAACTCGACTGAACGTGGCTTTGTCGTTGCCATTCTCGAATTGGGTGCTTGGGCTGGTGCATGGCTCTCCGCTTACCCTGCCGATCGTTTTTCTCGTAAATATACCATTGTGATTGCATGTGTCGTCTTCTTGATTGGTTCTGCTTTCCAAGGTGGCGCCCAAAACCTCGATTATTTGATGGCCGGTCGCTTCATTTGTGGTATGTCCGTCGGTTCGCTCAGTATGGTTGTCCCCATGTATCAATCCGAAATTGCTCCTCCCGAAGTCCGTGGTTCGCTTGTCTCGCTCCAGCAGCTCGCTATTACCTTTGGCATTTTGGCTTCTTTCTGGATTAACTTTGGCTGTCAATACATCTCCGGTGAAGCCCAATGGCGTGTACCCCTTTGCTTGCAGCTTGTCTTGGGTCTGTTCCTTGGTATCGGTATTCTCTTCTTCCCCTTCTCACCCCGTTGGCTGATGAGCTCAGGCCGTGAAGAAGAGGCCTTGAAGATTCTTTCCAAGCTCCGTCGTCGCCCTATTGATCACCCTGACGTCCAAGAGGAATGGCGTGAAATCAAGATCTCTGTTGAATTCGACAACGAACTCGAGCGTCACCAATACCCTCAATACGTCGATAGCGGTAATAAGGGCCGTTTCATGATTGGTTTGATGGGCTACCGCGACTTGTTCCGTCCTGGCATGTTCCGTCGTCTTGCCATCGGTTCCGTTCTCATGTTCTTCCAGCAGTTCTGCGGTACCAATTCGCTTATTTACTACGCTCCCAAGATTTTCCAGTCGCTCGGTTTGAGCGGTCAGACGATCTCCTTGTTGGCTACTGGTGTCGTCGGTATCATCAACTTTGTTGCTACTTTCCCTACTGTCATGTTCCTTGACGTCATGGGTCGTAAGCCTACTTTGATGGTTGCCTCCGTCTTCATGACTCTTTGTATGGTCATTATTGCCGTCATCTCTTCCATTTACCAAGACGACTGGGTAGGTCACGAAGACAAGGGCTGGGCCTGTGTTGCCATGACCTACGTTTTCATTGCCAACTTTGCTTACGCCTGGGGTCCCATTGGTTGGGTCGTTCCTGCCGAAATCTTCCCTCTTCGTGCTCGTGCCAAGGCCATGTCCGTCACTACATCCAGCAACTGGATGAACAACTTCATCATTGCTCAAATTACACCCGTCATGTTGGATAACATTGGCTACGGTACCTACGTCTTCTTTGCCTGCTTCTGTTTCTTGTCCTTCTTCTTTGTCTGGTTCTTTGTCCCCGAAACCAAGGGCCGCTCCCTCGAAGAAATGGACGAATTGTTCGGCGGCGGTACTGCTCAGAAGGATAACGAAATCCTGCGTCGCGTCGAGCAACAATACAGCGGTTCTTACATCCCCACTGGTATGGAGAAGCCTGATACTGCTGCCTAAAATTCTACACACACACACACACCCTCCCCTTTATTCAAATCCTCATATTGTATTTCCCCTCCATCTACTTTTCGCCCGCAATAATAACTCTTGTATTGTAAATATCGTAACGTTTTGCTTTAATTCTTATTATCTTCTATTTGATCTCCATTATACAAGGGAGCATGGTTTCTTCCTTATCTTGTAGTACTACTTTTTTTCTCTGTAACAATAAATTGCAATGAAAGTTTTTTCTTCTAAAAAGAAACACTTTATACCGACTTGATTTTAATCAACCACAGCCATGTTTCATATACTTTATTCGTGCATTTTCATTACCTAAGTCCTACTCACATCCAGCTGTCGACCTCGATAGTCGATATTTTGCTGTGTTATCGAGAAACGGCTCGACAGAAAAACCGCAGGCAACCGCAACCGTGCGCGGCTGTACCAGTTATCGCTAAAAATACATCATTACCCCTTTGTTCTTATCAACAAAATATCTGAGCTTAGTGGAAAATACCACTTCGATGTCGTTTGCAGGCTTCGTCCTACTCTGCAGCTAATCTTCAATTCATAATTACCGTATTGAAAAGCTGTGTGGAAAATGCCAACTGTTCTTTTCTATAACCCAGGAAAACTCCTCGTTTACACAGCATCATGGATGTTGATATTGCTGTCTGCATTTTCCATATAACTGGGCATAATCCTGAATGCCGAGTTCGTTTCCACTCTCGTTTGAAGACGGGCTTTGGGTTACAAGACGGCGAACATTTAGAAAGATGTTGATCAATCCTCAACGGACTTGTACCATAACAGAGCACATGTCGTCTCTCAACAGACGATTCACATTGACCATTGTTCTTTTATTTTTACGCCCAGCAAAGAATGACAATTTAGATATATCAATCATACTAACACGGCGACTAGCAGCAGATCCACTAAATGATTGCTCTTGCATATCAGTACATCCGCCGCAAATATGTCCGCACGCTGAAGCTTGAAAAAACTCCCCGAAAGCTCTAACAGAGTCTGGCATTGATGTCAATGATGAAGCGATGGAAGCAATAGACATGCAGAGCCGTAGATAACTTGTGTGTTTCTATTGCAATCTATATTAATCAAGCTTCCAAATATCAAGGCAATGGTAATTTCTCTCACTAACTCGCTCCCTAGCTCGCTCCAGACAAACTCATTTGAAGCACTGTCTTTCAGAGAGTCTCGCTGGCCAGAGACAAGCAGCGCGTAATCAAATTGGAAAATGTCTCAGATCCTACGACATGAAGATTGATGCTAGACCGTATCATCTCAGCATATAGCATGACTGAGATACGCAAATAATCAACGTTATATTATTCAGGTTTCGAAGATTACGGTGACGGTGTTCATACGGAACTTCGAAAAGACAGTCATTTCCGTTTTCGTATGAACATCATTAGCGCCATTGTGGGTAACGCATCATACGACGCTTTCCACGGTTTGCAAAGAGCAAATGAAGAATCGGCTATTTTGAATGTGTGACAAAGTTCGTTAGCTTTTGCTGCCGGTATTACTACTGCACAGATTTGATTTCTTCTCATTAGAATGAAGCTTCCTCTGCGTTAGAATACGGACAAACTGCTATTGATAAGCTCGAGCAGGCCATCAGAGCAGCTGGGACGGTTCCATGTAATCTGGAGACATGCTATGTTCAAATTAGCCTGAAATGAATTCGGAAACGCTAGTTTTGACGTGCCAAGCCATGGCAAAATGAACAGGCCAAACAATTGGCGGTAATTGCTAACTCTCCCGAGGTTAACCTGGGATCATTGGCGCCGTTTTGTAGTGCTGCTGGCACGGGGGAAGAAGACTTGGAGGAGGAAGTCGAGGACACAAATGCGGAGATACTAGACCGTATAAAGATAGCCGATGAAGTAGAAGATGATATACCTCCGTTTGAAGGCGTAATGCCGGTTGAAGATGCACCAGCCTCACCTACTCAGTAAACACAACTCGTAACTTTTTCTCCCATTTGCTAATGATAAACAAAGATATGGATATGTACCGAAAGTGCTATAGCTATGCTCAGATGCAGTTTATGCTAACAGGCATTATATTTAGCTGGCTTTTTGTCATATCAACTATAATCGGGTAATCACGTCTAGCAATCGGCCATATCTGTACAGTGGAGGTAAAGTCTTACTTAGCTATCGCATATAGTATCCTACTGCATATAAGGAAGGCTATATAATTGGATTACAGGTATAGCTTGCATAAAATGTTGGTTATCTCGAACCTGGCTTTTTAAATGACCTTTTAACATAAAATAGCGGATGACTGGATTAGCCAGTTTTTGTCTGATATTTGTTACTCGGGTTATAAGCTCATGATGGGAAAAGCTAAGTACTTCTTAATGTTACATCATCTTATCTTTCAACTGACAGCAGATAAAATGTGAAGCCGAGAGACACCTTTGGATTCTCTAATGCTGATAAATACTAGGCATTAATATGTTAAGATTACCTTTCGATTGTTGATAGCCGCTAGATGGTTAATCGCTCTTGGGCAAATATTGATTATATTATTCATGCCTGATCATTGTAGCGCTCAACACATTGCTCTAAGTTTGTCTAATACCATGGTTAATGATATCTCTGCTACCGTTGCCATCATTAGAAATGTTCGCACGCTACTTCATTTTGATCATCTTCAGTAGCAATACTACGTCCACAGCCATCTTTTAGCTGCTTTGAGCAGTTTCCTCGCCTCTATCTTCTTTTAGTGATACCGGCGTCCACTGACATTTTTAGTACCGGAAGTCTCAATACGCAGCATTACTGCTGCCAAATTGTTTTCCAAAAGAACCTCCATTTGTTGGATCTTGGGCGCTTTTCTTATAGAGGTCCTTCTGTCCCATCAATGCTTTCATCGTTACGGCGGCTTTCAATCGAATGGAGGCTTTAAATCTAGGCCCATGGTCATTAAGAGGTTGAGTAACAGTAGCTCTGAAAGGGTCTCTGACAGCAGCATCCGCATCCACGATCTCGGACAAAGAGAGAGGAATATTTTTCTTCTCTGCTACTTGCGATCCGAACTTGCTTTCACACACTTGAATCGCGCAATGGAAATCAATACGTTCAACAGCAACTTCAACAGCTTTGAGCAATTCTCAATGAGCGCGTAATCGCTGGAATCTGGTCATTCTGAGGAGTTCCATAAACATCTTGGACGCAGCGGCGCCTCGTCGTTGTCCGATTTCTCCATTTGGTTGTTTTTATTGCCTCTTTGCTGACGCAGTTGGTGAAAGACTCGGACACTTTTTTTTTCAAACTTCATTCCATGGCACTTTTTCATGTGCTTTCAAGAGGCGTCTTCACTAAGCTAGCTAGCAGATTTGATGCGTCCACAGCCTAAACATACTTTTCTGTAGCCGCAATCTTAGAGACGTGTTAGACACAAGGTTATGAGTAAGCACATAGCGTTTGTTTCTAGGGCTCCAAGTTGTTCCCGATAGCACAGGATTCCATCCATACTGGGGACGTTTTGTTCCTAAGTATCAAAGTGGTATGTATTTTTCCATATGAGTTATTGCTGGTCTTAAAGAGCTCAGAAAAGTGAGCCATTGGCATTTGTTATAAGCTTGAGTTGTTCAAATTAAGGAAACAAATAAGAAAAAACGAAAGCATTACTTAGGTTGTCATGTATTATAATATATTTGGTACAGCCAAGTAAAGACCAAAATGTAAGCAGTCTGAGCTTCTCTAGTAAAGTGACCTATATGAGTACAGTGGTTCCCCGTTTGATTTCAACTTCAAAGGGGGTCTCAAAAGTGTTGAGACTACTGAGGTTTGACACAAAACGAGCGTGGTTCGAGCAGTGTTATGCTTGAAGGGGTGTAGAAAAAGTTGAATAACTGAGGGTTTATCTTATTTAGAGTTTTTATTTAGAGTGAAATTAAAGGGGGAACCACTGTACCGCCAGCATTGCTGAACCAGTTTTATCATTACAGTTGTGAGCCAGTCTTATCGGCATACTACGATATAGCCGTTAGTAAAACGGGAGGAACCACCGAGTCAGCGTTCAAAACAGATCCCGATCGGGAAAATGCCATCTATTGCTATTTTGCAACCGTGGATCGCCGTATCAGATATAGTGGATCGGATGTTGACGTGACTAGAGTGTTGATGCAAAGGTACACTGGTGTGTGTCTATTTTATAGATACTATTGTAAATTTAATGAAGTAATCTTTTCCAATTCTTTGAATATATGAGTCTTACCATATTAGCATCGTCTTGCATTTTACACAATTCTTGTGCTGGTTGAAAGTGTGCTCATAAGAAAGACAATACAGACAACAGCTGTTTATTAAGTATTTGTACAGTGCTAGGGAAAGTTACCATATGGAAAACACCATCGTTTTGCGCCAGCTTGGTTTGTTATGGTTGCCTGTCTCTTCTATCGGAGAGAATGGAACGACTCATGGGCATACTGCCATTGTGAGCACAATTTAATGCGAATTAGCAGGAAGTAGTATTGTTTCGTAAGCAGACATGTACTTTATCCCTTTGTATGATACAAATGCCGGTGATGATCATGACCGTTATGCATCAGTGCCTTCTGACGAATAGCTACCAAGCTCATGTTTGATTGCCGATATGGATAGGGAAGGTTGTCACACGGTCTATAATATGAAAAGAGCTTCTAACTTCACGAGAAAGTATCCTTACGTCAGCGATGTGGATTTTTTGACACCAGTAAAGCTTTTAGTAGCCCCCTTAAGGCTTCACAATGTAATACCACGAGTGTTTTGTTTCCATGGTTACATGAGTTAACATTTAACGACGGTAACTAAAGTTTTTACGAAAGCTTAATTGATAATTGCTGTATATTCAACTTGCAATGATATAAAAATGACCAGCCAGATGCACACATAATCGTGAGAACCTCTTCACTCGTATATGACGAACATGTCCCACGAAGAATTTTAGTATATAGTACTTAAAAAATATCCACCCAATATCACTTAAGGGTTAATCAGATCAACTGGCACGGTGAAGGATTTAGTGGTTATAAAATTGGGAAGCATTTATGGTAGCTAGGCGCCAAGATATATATTACCCTTCCTTTATTGTTTCTAACACTCGCGTGACGTTTACCCACAGTTTGTATCATCGCCCTCTTGGTGGCAAATATTTCACCACTTATCTGGACAAAGCAGCTTACTATAGTTGATAATCTTTCCTGTATACAAACATGACAAAGATCAAGCTGTATAACCACACATCATTGCAACTCGTTGAACACGTCTTTGAAAAGTTTCCTTTACTATACGTGGAAAAGAGCGATATTGAATAAAAGTAGCGAAGTGGATGATTTTTTACGTACTGCTACGGCGAAAAAAAAAAATTGGAAGAACCATATTTGGTTGCATTCCAAATAGGTCTACGGATGTATTAAAGCAATTCTCACTCGGATTTGAGCCCTTCTTTTTAAGACCATGTCGCCAGTTCCTTTCAGCTTTCACCTTTTCAAATTCGATGGTGTGTGTCAAACGGTCGCGCTGACGCTTTGTCCACTTATTGGAAAATCTGATGGTATCGAGCCACTATGCTATTCACGCAATGTAGAATTTGCCGGCATGCTTATTTTTCAGCCAGGTAAAGTATCTAAAGATGGGGGCGAGGATATATAAGCTACTTCTAGTGCCCTAAGCCATTGTCACGGTAACGATAATTAAAGCTATGTTTGACATCAAGGCACTTTGATTATGGATATCATATCGATATTCATGACGAGTATTATGATCTACCACATTAAAACAAAATATACCGCGATTGGTAAGTCAAGTAAGAAAAAGGGGGGGGGGGAATATATTCATGAGATACATATGTGAACGGCAATTACCAACGACGTGCGAAACCTTTGACAAATATATACACCAACCAACGATCGAAGGCCGGAAAGAGATCACTATGTTCTTTCAATTATACCTCATGACCATCCTTCTCGACATGTTACTGGTGACCAGCATTATTCCAAAAGCATCGATCCTTTACCCCGTACGTGAAAAGTTCGTTTTGTATCTCATTCGACGATTCACTGTCTTCCTGAGAAACATTGTACAATTATCGCTGTGTATTACTGATTTACCACAAACAAACAAACAACGATATAGTACTTTACAGCAGCACATTTGGGCCTCATTAGCGCAACTTTCTGGTGTCTTCTTTTGAATGGATTTGTCGGCTTTCAATTCGCCGAAGATGGTACGCCCATCAGTCTGTGGGTAAGAGATCGACAAGGCGCATACAACGCGCTCGCATCCTATAAATCCACACTTCCTTTAGCTTATGATCCTTGGATATGATGTAGTCGATCCGTGTCACCTGCTTCACGATTTGGCTCACGGTCGTATTGATTTCCATCCTCACATTCAACAACGTCGGGCCATTCAACTACGAAACGCCGATGGTGCTCTGGATTATCTATTTCTTGGTCAACAGTGCCGCGTTTGTGATATATGTAATCATGCAGGTCATTCTTGTCGTGTTCACGCTGGATGATCCATGGGCGCTCGGCGATATTGCTTTTGGCACGCTCTTTTTCATTGTTGGACAGGTCACAATGTATGTGTTTTCTGTGGCAATCTGTGAAGAGCTGAAGCACTATATGGACGGCCTATTCCTGGGAAGCGCGTTCAACCTGCTTGCAGTTATGATGGTGTACAAATATTGGGATTCCATTACAAAGGAAGATCTCGAATTCGCTTTGGATTCCAAACCGCAGCACTGGCAGATTTTGCAACAAGTCAGAGAGGAGGAAGAGGAGAAGGAGTCGGTCTATCAGTAGCGTTGTTGATAGAACAACAGTTATTCTAAAGCACTATGGGAAAAATAAAGGCGGTTGTGTTTCGTGACTCTGTCAAACGAGAAAAAAAAATCACAGAAACGCGTTTTCTGTTCTCCTTCCCATTCTCTCAGACTCAGACTTTTTTTTTTCCTTTCTTCGTTTGCGTGTGCGCCAACGTCCTTTTCTACTCCTGCAAAGAAGATAAAGACGGTTCCTGAGATCTACTTCTTGTTTTTAGTTATTTGAAAGGTATCCTATCCTGCTTCGCATAGTCAAACGAATTGTGCCTCTCTTTTTAAAAAAACGTAATGGCTCAATGAATCTTTGACACAGTCCCTTTGCGTTCGCGCTTTTACCACTTACAACAACAGCGACGAATAATGACGGCAACAAACGGATCCGTGTCGATTGAGCTACAATGGCCTACTATTCCCCCTCCTTTACACGACGTTACAAACAACACTGGACTGCAAGAAATTGAAGATAGCAAAAATGGGTCTCCTACTGTCGAAAAGCACGATCCAATGCTTCGTGCTACTGCAGTGGGCGAAGCTGTAACCGTGGATGAATCACTCTTATTCGAACAGCAGCAGCAGCAGCAAAAGGGGACGCAGAACGAAGAGTCACCTCAGAATTCTATGTCCCCTGAGACAAATACGCACAATGACTGTCAGCAATCCAATGTGATGGATATGACCACTACGCATCCATTGTCACTCAACAACAACGTTGAAAAGACACCAGATCCATCAATGCCATCTGTTTCAGAAAAGGCATCAACAACGACGCCCATTGTAGTTGTCGGTAGCATACCATGCAAACGCACGTGTGAAGATCCCTCATTCGACTACCCTGGTGATACCGATGTCAAGCGTGCGCGTGCCGGCGAACCAACTTCATCATTACTCTCCTCCTCTTCTACTGCTATCGCAGTCCCACAGCCAAAGGTTTGGTGTCGACGATGTGGTACCACTAAAACGCCTCGTTGGCGGGGCGGACCTCTTGGTTCACACACGTAAGGGCCAGAATTTTGAATCAGAAAGATCAAGGTATAATTGCGTGAATAACTAATCACAATTTTTTCAGATTATGTAATGCTTGTGGCCTTCGTTGGAAAAATGTGGGTAAACCGGTCGAAGGCTTCAACAATCCTACCTACCCTCCACCCGAACTCCCTGAGGCTTTAAAACCTAAGGTCTTAGTGCCAAAAGCAAGGGCACCCAAACCAAAGGAATTGCAAACACGAGAATCAAAAGCAAGGGGGGCTTCACAAACCGCCGTTGAGAAAAAGGGAGGAAGCAGCAACAGAAAAGGTAAGGTTAATGTAACGATTCGATTGAGAACTTCTTTCATTTAACGCATTAGCTTTAACTGTTGTCATAGATATCCGCAATGAAAAACCTCGCAATCAGACTACCGTCAAAAAAGAGGCAGCATCTACTACGAGATCGACACCAGATACTGAAACAGATACCAAGTATATCACCGATTCAGACAGCATGTAAGTAACGAAAATGGAAGAAGATGTGGCAAGCTTGTTTCAAAACCCGGAGTCTAGTATGATGAGCTCAATGATACTCCTTTAACCAATCCAGAATTCCCAACAACCAGCTGTTGAGACGGCGAAAGCAGTTTTTAATTGCTGGCATGTACTCCTCTACTTACAAAGAGCTTCAACCGGCCAAAGGCACATCGGCAAAGCGACCACCTCGAGTATCCTGGAAAAAGGGCTCTGCAAATTTCACGTCGAATGAAGGGGGATCTCACTTTCGATTACCACTGCCCATTCACCAGGGCGAATTTATCTTGGATACCGAGCAGGACTTTATCCTGCCTGCCGATGTCTTCCAAGAGCACAGCAGTGGCCGTCTTCGGCCGATATCCAGTTACACCAAAATCAAAACCAGTAAATATCACATCTCTGAAATCAATGTATGGATGGTGCGAAAAGCAAGTACATGTACTTAATGATATTTCGGCCTTGATTAGATATATATGTTGGACGGAGGGCTTGCAAAACAGATCACCAAGCCGTATGCCAATGTGAGACACCGTCAGATGGGTCCATGGGTTGTGGTGAAAATTGTCTCAACAGGTATGAAGGTCTATTCTGACGAATAAATGACGCCATTTGTCGATTCTTTACGCCTTAGAACTCTAAACGATCATTTTTCATACTCTCGTCTCTTTGTTCCGAACCTATAGGATGTTGTTCTACGAATGTGATCCAAAAACGTGTCCTTGTGCAGAAAAATGTGCAAACCGACGATTCCAACTGAAAAAGTACATCAGTGAACTTGAACCTGTCCTTGTAAGTCTACGATTCGTGTTGACCCTTAAGAGTTTTCTTTTTTTTTTTTCTGTTTATATAGAAATTTCTTTATAGCTGACAGAAACCGTGTATACTTGATCGCAATGCTAGACAACTTCTCGAGGCTGGGGTTTGCGCACTTTGGTGGATGTCAAAAAGGGTCAGCTGATAACTGAGTACCGTGGTGAGGTGATCACACACCAGGAGGTCAAGGAACGCATGAATACCATATACAAAAGCAATCGAAACTTTTACTTTCTGGACTATTGCAACGGTGAAGTCATTGATGCCGGACTCAAAGGAAGTGAAGCGCGATTTATCAACCACAGCTGTGATCCCAACTGCCACATTGAAAAATGGTAATTACCGATAGTTAACAGGAAAGCCGATGCAAACCTTGGTTAACATTAACCTTTCTTCTCTTTCATAGGGGTCTGAAAGGTGAACTGTTTGTTGGTGTGTTTGCATCCAGAGATATCAAAATAGGAGAGGAATTGTTCTATGACTATAACTTTTCAACGTTTGGTGGCAGCGGAGACGATCAACTATGTCATTGCGGCAGTATCAAATGCCGCGGTGCTATTGGCAAGAAGCCGCGACGCGAAAACTAAGCAATAGCGTCATTTTATTCAATCCGTCAAATGTATCAATCCTTAAACTTATATCGCACCCTCCCCTCAACATCAAGCACCCTTAAACCATCACTCTCTGCTTCATAACTCGCTCTTTACATGGTTACCCGCATGATTTCAGTAATTTCGCGCAAATATAACAAAGAACAGGAATCACTACGTATCATGTCTTAATGAACCATATTCGTCCGCTGCGCTTGTTGTTTCTTATCTACCTAATGCATATACGCCAGTACTATATATGAAGGCAAATAGGCCAAATTTTGCCTGTCAAAGTCAGTAGTGCCATTGCTGCCTCATAGGAAATCAACTGCCATGCAGATTTACTCCTAGCTTTCACATATTTGGATCCCAGTCGTTCCTTCGGCTCGTTTCTTTCTTTCTTTTAATCGCTTTTATCCCATACTTGAGATCTCTTGAACAATAACCGGCAACTTAAAGCATGAGCACAACAAACACGCCTTCAGAATATGTGAAACTCATTAGCGCTGACGGATTTGAGTTCGTCATTCACCGCGAGGCTGCAATGCGATCGGGAACAATTAAGAATATGCTTGTTGGTCCAGGTAGGCAGGAACACTCATATACTACACAGACTTGGAGTTTTTGAGGAGCTTTCCTTCATACTGACACAAATGTCGTTGACAGCTCAATTCAAGGAATCTTTTGAAAACGAGATCCCATTCCGTGACATAAAGTATGTAGTTTGCTTTGAGTATTGAAAAATATCTACGTGTGGTTATGAACAAACACCAACTGACTTTTTTACTTCCTGGTGCTGCTTAGAGCTGTGATTCTCGAAATTGTGTGCCGATATCTCTACTACAAGTGGCAATATGAAGGCTGCACAACAGAAATCCCAGAGTTCAAGGTCGATCCTGAGGTGGTGTTGGAAACGCTGATGACGGCTGATTTTTTGGAATGCTAGAGCTCTGTTATTTTCTCCCTATCATTATTATCTGCTCACATTTCCATAATATCGGTTGTGGATCAAACCGTTACAGATATGTTGTACATAATCGCCTTCTATTCTCTTGTTCCATTCTTCAAAGTAACTATTCTCATCGTCTTCCAACTTCGCTCCCAGAATCGACACATCCTACATTTTCCACTTTGTCACAATGACGAATAGAAACTTAACCTAAGTGGTGGAAGATACATCATTACATGCTCTGATTTTTGTGTGTGCTATGAACAAACAATAGATTTTGTTGTAAACTATCGTTAAGTGGAAGGCAAGACATACTTTATCAAGATAAATAATATCAATAAGGTTTTATATACGTGTGCGTTTTTTAACTGTTTTATAGGGTAACCGAATGAATGTACATGACAGGGGGTTGGAAAGGATTTCAGAAATCTGCTGTACGCTTGAGTCGAGTGAGCCTTCGCTCTCTCTCTTCTTCTTCGCCCGATGAGTATTCTTGTTCTTCTTCCTCCTCTTCATCTTCGTCGTCAACGAAATCATCGTACTCATAGTTATCAGTAACTCTGTGTGATGTTGTTGTGTATCGATCATCGGCCCTTTTTCGTTGGCTCTCCAATTTCTTTTGTGCTTTTTGACGCTCTTGTTCTTCCTTCTCTACACTATTTCTGACTGCTTCCGGATCCTTTTCAGTAAAGAACATTTTGGTCTTAATCTTTTTGGCTTGTTCTGAAACTGATCCACTTAGTTGTCGGTGCGTGTCGCTGTGGATATCGTAGGGCCGGAAAGTCATTTGATCGGTTACTTCAAGCTGGCTTTCCAAAACACCAGATGATGTTTGGTGAGCAAGTAAATATGTATGCTCTTCTTTACCGAGCGTTTTCCGTGTTGCATCGAATAATTGGTTTCCAACAAGAAGCGATGTTGTACCGTCCTCCCATTCGACAAAATGTGTGTTACTTTCTGTGATCTACGTTTTTTTTGTACGTAAAATGGAGTTTAATAGCCACGAATAACCCCAACCTCTGGATCCTACATGGGTGTCTATGTAAAGACATACCGTGTCACCATAATCGTCTACACCTAATCGCCATCGAAGCGTGTGTTCCATTTGCTGTAAAACGCGTTCATCTTGTCCTTGACCAAGGCTACCTTCATTTTGTGCTCGAATTTGTTCCAAATCGAATGGCTCTGTCTCAATATCAAGGAAGCGTGGAACCTTTGCTAGATAAAACTAGAATGACACATAAACACTATCAGCTTTATTCCTTCTCGGAAAGAAGATTCCTTTCAGAACTTATATACTGATTCAGAGATCGTTTTACCTTGCCATCCGATGTTACAGGAAGAGGTAATGATGGCATTCTGACTTCAACCTCAATGCGTTGTTTCTTTTGTGTGCCGTAATCCTGATCGCTTCCGTAGTCTTCTTCATCGTTATTATCGAAATCATCGTTACGTCCGCTTGTCTCGTCATTATCAGAATCCAGTTGTCTTTGCAGCGAAATAAGAAAATCATTAGATTGTTTTAAAATACTGAGAGACAGAGAGCCAATGCAAACGCTGAAACAGCAAATGACTATTTAACTATATAATTACCTTGCGGGTCTTTTGCTTGCCTTCCGTTCATTATCACTTTGTTCGTCACTGTCGTAAGCATTGGCTTCAGGACTCGGTGAACGCGCTTGAGGACCAGGTGAGGGTGATAATGATTGTTCACCTTCTAAATCTGAAGCTTCATCCCCGGAACCGAATAGATTGCCAAAGTCGTGTCCATCGTCGTCGGACATGTTTATTATGTTATGTGTTGTGGAGCAAAAGGTAAAGAGGAAAGGAAAAGGTTCTAATAAATTTTCTGCTGCTACTCAAAAAGAAAGTCAACGATTATTGATACGCAACACACGACAGTCCATCGTTTCCATAGAGTTTTGTAAGCGACAAACGTTCCTTGATTGCTAGCGAAAGTTTGATGACAAGCTAATAAAGCCTCTCTTTTAATCTCTAATGCTTCTTCAGCTGTATTTTTGTTACTTCTGGCTTTAATGAAGGTCAAGACAGATCCTTTTTTTTTAGCTACTTCCAAAAAAAACTGATGATACAATTGTAACTAGGGCTCATTGAGTAGTGTTATACTGAAACTAACTAATCCTTAATCATTTATTACTAGGAAAATCTGTTGTAAAAGGTATCAGGCATCATCATCTGTAATCTTAGAGTCTGAGAATGAAAGTGTGTTTCTTATATATAAAAATCTCTTAAAGTTATTTAATTTTAAAAGCTTCAAAAATTATTATAAATCTCAACTTTTTAACTAATATGCTAATTTTTTACAATCTAAAAATCATAAATATTATACCCACCAATTCTATTACCTTCAAAAGCGATGAAACTGCCTACTAATGTGGTTGCATGTTGTGCCACGTAGTGCTGGAAATTGCATAAATTTATGTAGTTTATAATAAGATTAAACCTACCAGCGGTGGAGAGATGGCCGAGTTGGTCTAAGGCGTCAGGTTAAGGCCCTGATCTCTTCGGAGGCGTGGGTTCGAATCCCACTCTCTTCATAAAATACCACCCCTTGAGGTGGATCATCTTTTGTCTTTTTTGTGAGATATTTTTTTTCTTTTTCTATTTAACATCATTTAAATTGTTTTTGATTTTTGATTTTTTTTTGCCTCAATCGCTGCTCCTGCCAATGTTTTGTTTAGCTTTTTACAGCTTCAGTTACTGATTATAACGTTGCTGTATCGTCACCAACAATATCAAATTTCGGTGTAAAGTATACCGGTTTCTTCGCCTTAGCAAAGAATTCAATACGGCAGATAGATGGAGTCCGGAACCGGTCCCTTTTAGCTGTGACGACTGTGAGCGCGTTAATAATTACCATGTTCTATACCGAGCGACTCTGGGTCCAGCAGCTCGGAGATATCTATGCGTTCGTATATTTCGGATCTTATCGACCGATTCTAAAAATAAGAAGCAGCTTTACGACCTTCAACAACATTGAGTCCAACTTGACTTTAAATCCTTAGATTACGCAAACAAATCATATCGCTCTACGGTGGTGACAGGACTTCCACCTAGTATCCACAGCACAAGCCTCACTGGAACATATGTTAGTTCACCCTACCCCAAGGATAAACTATAGTGCACCTTTATCAGCGTATTCGACGCGTGATTTGACTGTGGGAGCTGGGGTATCAATCATTTTGACGAAGGAGCCATCGGCTCCCCGTATTCTCTGATTTATATTGAGCTTTCCACTCCCTTCGTCCCTTTTACTACGTTGATATTCGCCATCACTTCTCTACTGTCCCGTTGTACCAGCCTAACCATGTCTGTATACTTCTGGAGTTGTTTGTTCGGATATGGCTCTTTTCCCTCCCTCATTCTATATACATCACCCACTAGGGTTAGAGTCGTCAGTCTCGTTGACGACGCAGCATTACTAACGATGTATTGACAGCAACCCGACGACATGATACAGTACACATAATCAATGTGAAAGTGCCGTGATCGTCTTGATCAGACGGTTATACCGGTGTCGTTTACTAGACTCGACACTATTTGTGTGACAGCTCACGGTCCGGCCATATTATGCACGACTCGTCTTCGAACACATCCGAGCATTCCAAACGCGATAAGAGTCGATTTTCGCAAACCTAATGACGCGCGTGTTTTTAAAATTTGACAACAAACATCCTTGGGCTGGCAGCGAATCAATGAACTCACGCACAGTAACTACGCCATAAGTGTTACATGGCCAATCATTTGCTGCTGCACCCTTCTTTCCGCATTGCTATCTTCAAAAACTGTGCTAGTAAGTTTCATCAAAATTCCACAGACGACTTCTTTAATTTCGTCTACATCCTTGACTGCAAAGCCTTCGCGAGCGACGGCCAGCATGATTTCCCGCCCCATCCTACAAACGGCACACAATGTGATAGTTAATCCGCACTTTCATCCCGGCTTCGACAAATACGCAAGCCTGCCCATTCAGTTGTGTCGCTTGTTCGACTCGACGTGTATGGTCACTTTTGCTACACTCGAGCTTGGGATGCTCACTGCGCTCCACACGGACCTTGGCCACGATGTTTATTTTCCCGGGATGTGGTGCTGCTTCCAAACGCCAAACACAGCAAGTAAGCCGGACCGCTTTATAACGATATATTATACATGCTTGTGGTCTACATAGACATGAAGAACACTCCTGTTTAAATCAAATCCCTGCTGCTGAAACATAGATCTACTTGGCTAATATGAAATGAAATCCACTGCACGTATAGGGAAGGTACATTACTCTGGCAGTAATTGTAGGTCATACAGAATTTGCAATAGATACATACCTGTATAGAGGTTGATAGCAAGTATAGTATGATAGCTGGCTCCCTAAATAACTCAGTAATCACAATTACAGAGCTTAATACTGGATAACGGATGGTATTACGGACAAACAAGTGGACTTTTGTCCTATCAGAAGAGTATGTATCAGCAGGAGATATTTTACTTCAGTTAGAGGTAATTCCTACATATCTAGCTAAATAAGCTTCAAACATAAGAAAAATGCATTTTTACGGCAGTGACAATCATAATACAATAATTATCATAAGTCTGCTGAGCCGCATAACGGGGTTACAGGTGTTCTGGCATTAGTCTGTAGAACAGTATCGCTAAACTTGTTAGAGACAAATATCTTTCTGCATCTTTCTATTTCTACCAGCAGCTCACAATATCTATGATATTTATTAAGTTTATTCAAAGAATATACTGAGTCCAAAGAAGGGAGGTATTGCGTCTATAGTTTATAAGTTTGTGGATTAGAAGGTTAAGTTGACCGCATAATCTACTCTCCTGTTCCCGCATGTTTGGATCGTAGTTAAAAGAAATCAAGAATCTTATTTGTGTTATCCCTTTTACCAGCAACAAAATATCAAGTGCAACGACCATCCATCACATGTTTTTTATGGTGGTAAAAGGTAAAGGAAATACACAAAGAGCCTTTTTTTTTACATAGGTTGGTGGTAGTGCAGGGAAGTATATGTCTGTTATTATTTTTTTACATTACAGGGATGCTATGATGCTATTTACATGAGTGGTGATGTGGCGAAGCTTGTTTGATAGACTGTAATCGCTGAAAAGAGAGTATTCATCGTCAAAAGTCATTGTAGGGTTCAATAACGATTCCCAGATCGGCAGATAATCGTTAAATAGGTATATAATGGATGCGTTGTAAGGCGGTGGAGGTGAGGAATTTGAAGAAGTTGCGTTGCCGTTGACTGTAGGTTGTTGTGAAGGCGACGGTGATATGTCGTAGCGTAATGTCGCATCGAGCTAAAAAAAAAAAAAGAATAGGGAAAACCCCAACGATCACAAAGAAAAAAATAATAATCAGCAAGGCAGGTTCGAAGTGAAAACACCAGCCCAGAACATATTTTTTGATCTTTTTCAACTTGCTATTGACAGGTAATCATCGTTACGCCAATGTGGGAGGAGTGATAGAGCAGATAACGTCATGATAAGTGCGACAACAGTGTTTCCGTTGAAAACATCGTGCCATTCCGAGGAGAATAGCCGGATAACTGATTGAACGTCGTTGTCACAAAAGCCTGTATAGTCTCTCCTGGGTTAATAGACATAAAGGGATAAATATTTAGAATTTGATTATTACCGTTTAGTATGAGGATCCATTCGCGCATTCGATCCAGACAGGATTCTAGGCGGTCGTCATCGGATGGACAAACCATCCAGCCCAAAGTGCGCCACGAAGAGTCAACCTACGTCAAGCAAATATCAGCTTGCCTAGCATTAGGATTTAAAGCAGCCACAGTAATAAAAGATTATTCTTACATAGCTATTCCATGGCTCTGATTCGTTGGAACACCATTCAAGGACAGTCAATGAGCAATTGTATATGAATCTCGGGTACATGAGCGGAAGGAGCCAAGCATGACACCGACGATTCTTCAGGCCTTCAACTGTTCCACCATAGATGTACGTACTAAGGGCTAGTTGTAGACGGTCATAACAATTATCATTCTGGGAATGAAATCCCAGAACTGTCGCTGCTAATGCTAGTTGAGACGGTAGACACTGTGAAGAGTTCCCACTCTTTATTCTTCGTTTTAGAGCTACATTTGCTTTATCACTAGAGACGTAACAAAACAGCATTTTATGGGTAGTTCACTAACCTTGAAATGATTATCTTCCACTGGTTCACTCGTTGTATGCAGAACCGAGTCAAATATATGCCATAAGAGACGAAATATCCTCCAATCACCTGTCGAAAGAAGGTGGTCTGAGATAACAGTGTACACCTTGCGAAAATGTCGAGCATTCATCAGCACCGCCTGAAAAAGCGAAGAGTCGTTGAGCAGTAATTGGATATCGTCAGAAGGGATGTATTTGGATTGAAGGGCGACAGTGTCGATTATATCAACGATTTCAGCCTCCAGAATTTCGTCATAGAAACGCCACAAGCTACTCGCATTATTTAAAGAAAACCAAAGAATAAGTATCAATACAAATTTATAAGTATTCATACAATACTTTGGTCAATTGCGTTACCTCGTTTTAAGATGCCAGGGCCACTGCTGATACAAATACCACAACTGACTTTTTTCCTTGCGTTGCAGCTGATGATGTTGCAACAATGTATCCAGAAATGACCGTGATATTGGCCGCTTAACAGTGCGGATTTGTTGGATAATATCTTCCTCGTCGTCGTCGTTATAATCGATCTCCAGTGTAGGCGGGGATCGCGTGCCCCAATAAATATAAATTAGTTCCTTCTCCAACAGGTCGACAGCACTCGATACCAATTTTTCAATGATCAATCTTGCTTTGTCTTGATGGATAAGCACAAGACTCATATCCAACAATTGGCCCAGTTTTTCGCTCTAAAATAACACATAAGAATCACCGCCTATAAAATACCAGCCTTTTTCTCATAAATGTAAAATTAGTTCCCTTCTTACGTGCAAAGTACCGGCTATAATGCGATCATCAAGCTCATATAGCAAACGGTCCAGTTGCTGTTGTATATGCTGATCGTTATTTCTTTTGTGATTACGGTTTGGTTGAAGTGAGTCAAGTGTTGACGCGTGAGTGAGTCGCCGTAAACGCGTTATGCACCACTGGATAGAGCTATATCGCATTTGTGAAAGTTTGTAAGTAAAGCCTCCTCTCCACACAGGAAACAACAAGAAAAACAGTTGACGAATTACGTCGGTTGTGCATGAAGTGGCTGGTCTCGACTCGATTGCTCAAATTTGGTGTACTCAAGTAAACATGCCACAAGTTGTCTTGCGATTGCGGGATGTGCGGCTATGAGGGGGTGTAGCTAAAACAATCAAATCAGATTATGTTGTCTTTTTGAAGAAACGCGTGTGTATATCTTTACATAAGTTTCAAAACAAAGTTGTAAAATGGCACATACTGAAGCAGTAGTAAGTGTTGATTCTGCGTCTGGATAGAGGGCTGAACATTGATCTGCTGTTTGACATCGGCAAAGAGCCTAAAGGAGGTAGAGGGGAAACCAGAGCAGGTTTCTGCGCGTTAGTGGAAAGGTTAAAAATAACCTGACTGATTCTCCTTCGTTTTGGTTTTACATTGTAGAAAAGAGACAGGAAATCAAGTATGAAGGACGATTCCTGAGTTAACAATCGTAATCTTTCGCGGTTATTATTAGCGTGAGGGCTGGCAAGTGCTTTTTTAAAGCGAGGCCAGTCCATGAGCACAGGCAAAAGGGTACGCTCATGTAAGCTTTTAAAAATAAGGTACGGAGCCTTAAACTGGACCGGCTAATTCATGTAATCAGCTGCTGCTATTAGAATCAATATTAAAAGCGTGACAGAATCAAAGTATACAAGGCAATCAAAAAGTATGCATATTAGATGAGCTATGGACAGTCTCATAGACATGTCCTTAGGCAGATATGGAAAGCGTGGAGAAAAACTCTTCTATATCTTTATTTTTAAATAAGAAAAGGGAGCCCTATCCACAGGCTTCATTATGTATGCTAGCTGCACAAAGGACATTTTGGGTTATAGCGTTCAACATAAACCCTTGGTGAGCGATCCATCGCTACGGATTGGCTATAATGATTTAGACATCTCAAAAGGGGATAGAAAAGCTGCACGGTTTTAAACGGTTTAATCATCATATAATAGGGTCGGTTCTCTTGGTGAAAACCTACTACTATCTCGGTCACGCGGAACTTCTGCTAGTTAAAGATCCAGAAAATTTGTTGCATCACAACGTCATTGTCCGTGCTGCATCTTTGTCACCTAATCACAAGCAAGTCTACATATGTTAATGTCACCATCACACATACCTCTTGATGACGCGATATGGTTGCATACCACAGATAAATTATGTGCACACTGCTCACTAGGGCTCTAGTCAGACAATAATTATTATTACTAGCAATGCAAGCAGCTGCTGTAGTGTCATTAATATTTCAATACAAACATAGTGTGTAATGTGGAGAATATTAATAGATCCTTCAAGGTCGCACACTTCTCATTACTATAGTGCGGAGTAGCACCATGTAGTTACGTTAAGAAAGACCCTGCATGTGCAACAATGGAGGTTTGTGTGTGTAAAGTGACACTTGGCCCGTGATATATGTGACCGACGCACAGATGCTTTCTCTCTTCTGAATTATCATTACACTAACTTATTTTTTTTGTGTGGAGAAAGAAAAACAATGGAATTCTTTTTGACATTTCTGTAGTACGGAAAGAAAAAAAACATGGTATCATAAAGAAAATTGCACACACAAGCAAATAAAAAGCAGGCAGCTGTGAATGGTGTGCACAAGAGAGATAGAGAAAAAAATACAAAGAAGGACTGGACGATATAGCAATACACTTTGGTGAGAGATCATTACAAGCAAAAAAGAAAGTACAAATGAGAGAGGTAAACAAAAAGAAAGAAGCATATCATAGCAGTATATAGTGTAGAAGGGGTAGTAATAGTTATAGTACTAGTAGTGTAAAGTTATACGGGGATGGGGTTTTTGATATATGGGCAAAATGGGGATGGCTTTTCTTTAGGCGAAGTATAGGAGACAAAGAGAGTAGTTGGAGAGAAGAGAGATAGAATAGAAAGAGCGGGGATTGTATAAATATTATTATCTGATCTATGATGTAGCTTGCTGATTACAAATGTTGGTCACCGCATTGTACTTGCGTGCACCCACATAGGGCGTGGTTGGCGTCGTGGGCGAGAATGCGCTTGTTTGGGATGCGTTGGAAGACAACGTGGGTGTGCCCTGAGCAGCAGCTGCTGCTGCGAAATACGACTGCTGCTGTTGATGATGGGGATGGGGCGATTGTTGCGGTACCGATCCAGTCGAGTTCAATCGCGAGCGAGTGCCCGACCAATCCACAGCGGCGGCTGCAGCCGCAGGATCCATTGTGGGCACATAGCCGTTATTAGGCGTGGGTGGATGAGCGAGCTTGTGCTCTTCATGCACAGGCGTCTGAGGATGGGGTGGCGGTGGAGCTGCAAACTCGCCACCGTTGTACATCTGTGGCGTCGGCGACTGTGGCGAGCCTGTGGACATCATGTATGGAGGTTGATGCGATGGAGGTGGCGGAGGTGGCGGAGGATGATGGTGGTGGTGATGCTGATGCGGAGGAGGAGGATGATGATGATGCTGATGATGATGATGTCCATTGCCGTGGTAGCTTGGCGTGGGAGGCGGTGGAGGCGCTGCCGATGAAGACGACGAAGGCGTGGGTGGATGGCTCATCATCATTGTAGGCGGTACAGGGCCGAAATGCGTAGGATAATACGGATACGATGGCGATCCGTAATCATTTGGCATCATGTTGGGTGGCGTGTACGGCGGTCTTGGGAATGCTGCTGCTGCTGCTGCTGCTGCTGCTGCACCGTGGTCAGGAGCTGCTGCCGAGGGAGGTGGATGATGGTGGTGAGGTGACTGTGTCGGGGTGGGCGGTGGCGGAGGAGCGGCAGCGTTTGGCCCCAACATGCCTGGGCGCTCCTGGCTGTCGGTGTAGTGGCCGGGACTACGACCACGCACGACGAGAGGCGCAGACTGGCAGGACGCGATTTTGATCGGCTCGCCTTGATCCGTTTCGGCAAAGAGATCAGTGACACAGACGTAGTACTGCTGTGCGGCACGTCGTTTGCCATTGTTGGCGGTGGCCGTCTTGAACTGGATGCGCTCAAAGGTAACAATGTTCTGGTTCGTTCCGACTGAGCTCATGCTGAGATTTCCGCCGGGCGTGATTGGCTTTGGCTGCGGGGTCATTTGAGGGCCCTTGTCACGCTTGGGCGTGTGCTGAACGAGTTCGATCCGCTTGTCGCTATTAGAGACACGTGCAGAGACGCCCAGCAAGAAGCGACGCACGGGATAAAACATGCCATCGTCCGCACGGACAAGGCACGGCGGTTCGTGTTCGGTGTAGTAGTGGTTGATCCCATGGATAGAAAATGCACTACTGACTTGGAAATAGTTGCGTCGATAGCACGTCCAGTCATTGTCCGCAAGGAAGAATCCTCGGTCCATCTTTGATTGGATTCGAAGCGTCAACCTGTAGTTTTTTTCATTAGAAACACACACATACACACATTCTCCTGGACGAGCAGTAGGAGGCAAATATGAAAAAGAAGCACTTACAGGGTGGTTCTATCAAGCGCAAACAGATTGTCGAATGGCTTTGTAGAGCTGAAGAATGGGCCTGTCTCGGGAGGAAAGAGTGAGTCGCTTCGGCCACGCTTTCTAGGGACAGCGGGAGGCATGTATGCGGCGCCATGGAACGGAGGGGAGGTAGCATAGGGACCGTTGGATGGAGGTCTTGTTGGCGACGTGGCATCGGCACTAATGGGGCTGAGGCGGGGAGGAGGAACACTATGGACGTGATTGGCGTTGTTGATGTTAGCTTCTTTCATTCTCCCTCGCTAAAATTAGTGATCATCCAACAAAGTCTCATTACCCAGGTAGTCGCGAGTCGGCGGTCGGCGTCTCTGGCTTTGCTGAATATCCACCGCCATTTGCTGAGGTATATGAAGAAGGATGCTGATGTCTAAAAAATACGCAAGGGCGACGATGAGTATATCCTTATTGGGAATGATCAACAACCCAACACTTCTATTGCCGCCGCCTCTTTTTTTTTCTCCTTCGTTTTTTTTTTCATATGACAGACACACACACACACACACACACACACTCCTTTGTCGTAATGTTCGATAGTCCCAATTAACAGTGACAGTGACAGCAAACTTACACGGGAGGATGCATTGGTGCACTTGCCGAGAAGGATGGCGGTGGGGGAGGAGGCGGATAGGCCGAGTGATCCATGGGTGGATAGTGTGATTCGGGTACAGACGGACTGGGAAGACTCTGCGGCATTTGCCATTCTTTCGAATCGTGCACCGAGTTCATGGTGGGGTACGCGTTGGTGGTGGTGGTGTTTCTGCTGTAAATGGTGCCTGTAGATGTCCTTTTTTCCCGTTTATTTCACTCCTTTCCTAGCGCTGATCGTGCGATGGAAAGAAACAAGACAGAAGAGAGAAGGGGGGAAGGAGGAAGAAGAAAGAGGAGAAGAAAAAAGTTGGGAAGAAGAAAAAAAAAGAAGCGCAAAATAAATATCTCTTATACACGCACGATGAAAGAGAGAGGGCCCACACAACTCGCACTCACACTCTCTCTTTTCCAGGTCGGGGAAAATACTCGGGCTGATTAAGGTTGAGGAGCAGACAGCGCAACGTTAAAGTCAACGAAACCCGCTCCTCCATTTTGGTGTGTCAACAATCTTTGATGATGATGATTCGCAGGTTGATTGCAGCAGCAACAGCGTTGCTATTAAAAAGCAAGCAAGTAGGTAAGTAAGTTAGCAGTAATGATAACAGGACACACTATGGGATCGGCGTGTGCAGTGGAACCTTGTGTGATCCTCTATTGCGTTCGTTTTCGCTCGTTCCGTCAGCTTATTTGTCAAATCCATTCTAATACATTGCGTTGTTTCACAAGGAGGAGAGGGGGGTTTGGGGGGGAAGGGCGCCCTTTTTCCACACTTTTGTATGTTTGCCTGGTTCACTTAGTAGTAGCAGACGCAAGAAGATTGCTTGACTAGCTCTGTCGTAAACTGTCATGCCGCTGTGCGGTGCTGATCCCTTTTGCACGCACGCGCACACTGTGCACAACTGTTGTACATGCATTACACTCAAAATGCCACTTGCATGGATAGGCGAGGGAGGACGAGCGATGCAACATGGCGCGTGCGTCTTGATGGAGACAAGATCTACTATCCTTGCTGCTACTGCTGCTACTGTTGTCTCTTCATCTTGCCTTTGCTCGCTTTCGCTTTCCTTCTCGGGGAAGATCAGTGATTGGGGGTGAGCTGTATTTTACTTTACGACTCTTATTGATGAGTTAATAATGTACGGGTGTGTCACCGAGTCAGCGGCCCAAAACTTTTGCTTTTCCGCGCCCCCACATGATGTTCGAAGCGCATGTGGCGGATGGACTTTTTTGGATGGTTACCCTGGCGACAGAAGAGCCGATCATTGTTTTCTCTCTTTGATAGCAAGGTTACCTCGTATAACCCTCAAGTGGCCTGTTCTGTGTGTGTGTGTGTGTGTGTGTGTGCTGTGTATTGTGTTGCTATGCGACGCGCACGGACAGTACATACATTGCTCTGAGTATGTGCACACACACTTCTTGCTATACTCTCCAAACAGCACTACTCCAAAATGTAAATTTTTTTGGGTGCTTGTGACTTGGGAATTGTTTTACAGAGCAAAAGCGTGTGTTTTGCTCTTGAATTAAAGTTTTCCCGTTTTCCTCTTTTCGTTCCAATCCGAAAAAAGAGGCCATTTTGTTCTTATTGCCCTCAAGCCGCGGGTCGTTATGGCATGTATTATCCTTGGTTTATAATATTTAGTCTTTTTAGTGCACATCAAGGCTACATACCTTTTTCGTTGGGTACACAAACGAAATTAGGCTTTTTTCTTCCTTGTGGAACCGCTCATCTAGCCCCTGGTTTTATTGCACTTGGCTCCCCCTTTGTTTTTTGTGCGTGCACAGGGCAACGGTCAGGTCCACAAGAATGCGTAACGAACAATACCATTCATCGTCGTACTACTTGACTACTACTTGCCTACCATATAACTTAGAAAATCCGAACTGAAACATAGGGAGCACAGACCAACCATACTATTTAAACCTGAAACAATAGTAACGCAGATACACGCCACCCTTTTCATTTCCGCTATTGACAGAAGCTATGCTTTACTGCAAACGAGGCTCTCTGCCAGGAACAGCACAAATACATACACACCTGGCTTCTCGTGATACATACACTGAAACATTGAATTTTGATTAGCGCCGCCATTCAGCGTACAATGGTTATCACGACTTGGTATATTCAATGTTGACGAATGCCATGCTTAAAGTTTTTGGCAGTCGCTATTGTCGTCTGCAAAACTCAAACTGTTCCCAAATGGCACTGGTTTAAGTAAGCTTTGGTACACAGCGGGATATACTACACACGTACAACCATCCTACCAACTGCCAAACTACTCGCAATGTTGATGGCTAGTTTAGCTAGCTCTACACTACTGCACTCAGGACAAATATCAATATCTCAAATCACTGGCGAATGGCGGGACCTTTTCTGAAGAAAAATAAGCTTTCTGCAGCGCTTTTCCGAATTTGCACGACACCTCGAAACCTCACAATATACAACTGTCAATCTATTCATCAGGCAAATGAGATTCAGACTGTTCTGCCATTGCAAGCCAAGGATGATTGACCGATTTGCTGCATCTGCCGTTCTGCATAATCACATGGTCTACATTATCTGTTTTCTCAGCTGAATCAAAAAGATGTTATTGAATGCTTGCGTATCTCCCGACATTGGTTGAATCGACGAGTTCATTGCTAAACCATTGACAATTCAAACAAATGGCAAAGAGTGGAATCAGAAGAACGTCTGTACATTTACGCTGTTCTCTTAATATTCGTGAGCAAAATCTACGCGTGATGGAGAGCGATCGATATTCAGTGTGCTGCAGGATTTCGTAGCTGACTAAACAAAGTAGATCGACAAGCTTAACATTTGTTGCTTTACAACGCTTTTTGTTCAATCAAGCTCAAACTCATCCATCATGAATGATATGGTGTTACTCTGCATGCAATGATGAAAATTTGTCCTCGATTAACGCATTTTACGATGCTTCTCGGGAACAAGAACCTGATACTTTGGGCGAGTGAAGTGGTGAAAGAGATGATACTTTACGCGCTTTTTTCGGTTTATCTTGAATTTAGAATGCCATTTTCCTGCGACGATGTCCTAAACACCTGAATATATATTTCTCAAGTTTTGCTATAAAGCATGTTCAAGCTTGAACGGATGGTGTACCTGAGGGGATGAAATGCTCGAGGCTTTCTAAAGAACCAAGCGCTTAGTAGGGCTGGCGCTGTGGGCTTGTCCTGCCACTACAAATACGAATAAAATAAAGCGATCATGGATCAGGTCTCCTCCTCTCAAATAACTGATGTACCGTCTTTACAAATGCTACGAAGTGCTATTTATCCAAAAATAGAACTCAACGCTGCACATGTAGTACACTGTAGCAGTGCCTGCGGTTAAACTTAAAAGAACTATGCGTTTTAAGCGACACTACATCATGATTTTAGTTTGGGAAGCTCACGCAAGTATATATGATTTTCAAATCTCCATCAGTAGTGATTACTGCTTCAAAGCTCCCAACGCTCTCACAGTGAGCTATACGCTACTAATCGTGTCATTTCTCTGCAAACGTAGTCAAATGTATTGTAAGAACACACACACAAAAAGCGTCGTCTATAACTATGTATATTCATAAGGGAAGAGCAGAGTATTGGTGTTTTTATTGGATGTGCAGTTGTATAGGGAGCGGTGCTGTTTTCTAATGTCTCACAAGCTACTCTATATATGATTGCTCCACTGGCGATGTAAGTAATCGATCGTTTGGCTCAGCACTGAGAATGATATAGCTCCATTAGCATAATTACTTAAGAATCCATGTATTGTTCCCAGTGCACGAATTGCAACGACAGGCACATCGGCACTGATTAGTTTTCTGGCATAAGCTTCTCCGTCGTCGCGCAAAACGTCAGCTTCTGCAGTAATAATTAATGCGGGGGCAGTATCCTTCAATTCCTCCACAGTAGCATGTAATGGCGATACAGTGCTAAGCAATCGAACTTGCTCATCATGGTCGTCCGGGAGGTACCAATTCCAATACAGTTGCATTGCCTTTTTCGTCAAGAAGTAACCATCGGAGAAAACCTGGTAAGAGTCAGTTTCAAAGTTGGTAGCGCAAAGAGCAGGATAGTACAGAACTAGGCTCTTGATCACTGTGGTTCCACGTCTTTGTTTATCTAGAACTGTACCACAAAATATGCGAAAATAGAGGTTAAATATCCAAAATGCACAAAATTGAAAATCCTTCTTCACGCGTCCAAATTAGGAAGTTAAGAGCTATACCAGATAAAGCAGCAGTAAGATTTCCACCTGAACTGTCACCGATAACCGCGATCTTAGTTGGATCCATTTGGTGCACCGAAGGATCGGTATCCACAATCCATGAGAGAACGTCGTAGCACTCTTCGAGGGGTATCGGGTATTTCACTTCTGGGCTGAGCGTATAATTGACGAAAACGACAGCAGCCTTAGCGTGCAATGTCAACTAGATAGTGATAAGTTTAGTATTTTTGAACGTTATACTACGCGACTTCCCCGCCACCGTACCCTGCCGTGCACAGCATGTGGGAGTGGACTTTGTCCCGCAATAGTTACTTACATATGCTCGGAGACCTTTATACATATTCTCGTCCCCAAGAACCCATCCACCACCGTGACTGCAATTGCAAAGAAAGCGTGTTTTGAGACATTATAAGCGAATTTGAAAAAAGCGCTATGTTTGCGAGATCATAGTACTAGTAGTCCTTACATAAAAAGAATCACAGGCAATGTTTTTCCTTGAGTATCCTTTGGTCGGGTGATACCCAGAGATATTCCACTCGGTGTTGTTGTATGCTCGGCATGGACTTGGGCAAATAGCTTCTCTCCTTCTGGGTCGCTTAAAGCTTCTGTAGCACCTACGCGTAGCTCTTCCAACGGAATGGCTGTCATATCCAAAGCTGCATATTGGTCCAGGTACTCTTGCTGAGGCTTGTGTAATTGTACTTTAAAAGAGGACATGGAGATGTGATGTTGATTCTAGCAGATAACAGTGCTGGTGTTGTGGCTGAAAAAAGTGTGGGTTGATAGAGAGTAGAACTTCTTGGCAGGTGAGGATCCAAAAAAAAATATGCGAAAGGCTTATATACAAAAACCCGGTTTGGACGACGTAGGCATTTAACAATCGGTGCTGCTGACAGACATGTACTTAATCAGCTTACCAAAAGATGGCGCAATGACGATGTCCGTGAATTAACGTACTTTAAGACAGCAATAACTTTTACAGTTAATGAGCAAGGCACAACAACAGGTACATGTTCCCGGTACACACATTATGCCATTATAGTTTTGTGAAACAAACACTATTTTTCCCATCAGGACACATATGCAGATTCCACAGTTCTACCAAAAATAGTACTTGTCATTCTTGATAACTGTCGGCATCTACAAAAAAAAAACGGAAAATCGACTCTAAACGGTTGTAGCTACGAATAGCCAAACGCCAACAAAGCAAACCTTCTGGAACAATTCTAGGGTTGTCTCATTCTACTCCTTCCTTAATAAAACTATAAATAGCTGGATTATTGTCGAATCTGAGGAAAAATGCGGACATCGGCACAGACAAATTTTTAGATGCATATCATTTTTCATACGTTGTATAAACTGTTTTGGATCGACGGAATCTCTTTGAGAGTTCTGGAGTGCTTGCGGTAAATGGCGGTGCGATGATCTGCCTCCAAGAAAAAAAATGTTCATAAAGTTTGGTAGGGGAATATGATCATAGTCGATATGTCAAGCGTTCTTTGTATCTTATGGTATAATAATCATAAGAGAAGTGCTGCAGGTACGAGTTTTTCTAAGCGGGGTGTCAAACGTGAAACCTGGTATAGTCAATCCGAGTGCCGTCTTGCACGTACGAGCTTTTTCCCAAAGGAACTGAGCAGCATACGCGTACGAGCTTTTGTCTACCCATGAGTCTTCCCTTCTTGGATGGCCTTGCCAAGATAACTAGCTATAATCATACCTTTTAACGTAGAGCTGATCATTAAACGGGTGCAATGGTTTCAAATACGCTGTTCTTTCCTAGACCTTACATGATTCATCTGTTCTGCCACTATTAATGACATATCTAAGTTTTGCATTTGCTTCTTATCTTTGAGTTCATGGCCCTTTCTCGATATTTAATGGCACACCAAGCTCAATCCCAGAATGTCAATAAATCAAGCTTTTATGTAGAGAATTTTTCTACCGAGTCCCCATAGAAGCAAATAACTTGTTTGATTGATTGGCATTCTGGGATTGAGCTTGGTGTGCCATTAAATATTGAAAAAGGGCCAAGAACTCAAAGAAGAGAAGCAAACGCAATCTTAGATATGTCATTATATTGGCAGAACAGATGAATCATGTAAGGTCTAAGAAAGAAGAGCGTATTTGAAACCATTGCACTCGTTTAATGAGAAGTTCTACGTTAAAAGGTATGATAATAACTAGTTATTTTGGCAAGGTCATCCAAGAAGGGAAGACTCATGGATAGACAAAAGCTCGTACGCGGCTGCTTTCTTGCCACATATTTTTTTGCATTGCTTCTTCAAGCATACTGCTTGCTGTAACCGATGGTGTATTCTCTTGCTCTCAATATACTCCAATCGTAGTCTCACAATCTCTGCTAGAGCTTCCTTTGTATCAGAGACATGCTTGTCAAAATGCTGATGGAAGAGAGGAAGTGACGCAACTTAGCTACGTTTGATGATTATACAGAATATTGATCTTAATCCTTACCACTAAATTACTTGTGTTATCCTTAGAAACTCTGTCTTAACTCGCCGATACTTCTCGGAGCTCAGTTCGTTCTCTCGTACTTATGGTTTCTGCTTGGAAGCATGGTCAAACAAAGAATTGGGTTTCTCATCCATATTAGCAACGAAATTTTAAGAGCGAGTAAATCTTTCAGCGATGGTGCAACAGTATCAATGCTACCGTAATATCTTGACTCGTGCCGAGCGTCTGTTACTTAAGCGTAATTTCTAAAGCATAATAGCAATAATATCATATATTGCAACGTAGGGTTGGCTGTTATGTAAGCCAAAAAGAGATAGGAAATAACGGGTTTATTCTTTATAGAGCTTTGATGGCTTTTCGAGGAAAATTTATAGCATCTACCTCTTTGGAGGGATAGAAGTGAGTCCCACTGTTTGGTAACAAATGTAGTAGCGATTTCAATCTGCTGTAAAATAACCTGGGTAAAACAAGCTGTTCAGCGGTATTGTATGAAAGAACAATTGGTTAAGCCGCACAATAGACAATTTATAACGCCTTACAATTACTAGCGGGAGTTTTGAAACCCCCAATGGATACATATATTCTTTCTAACGAATCGTCTTTCAAGATAGAAGACGGAGCAGGTTGTCAGCGTCATCTTTTCCTTAGCGCAACAGCTTGCCACTGTCCTTTAAATATATTTATGGTAGTCTTACATTACCTTCTCCACTATAGTTCTGGCAGGAGAACTGCATTGTGAGTTAGTGCCTCTTAGAAACAGTCATCCTTTAAAACGTCAAAGAAGCATACCGTTTTAACTGGGCGATATAGCTTTAAATTGCATCTATACACAGATTATATATCTGTTATTTATGTAGAAGTAGCTTTGTAAAAGATAAACGCCTGATATAAGAGTGCTCGTTCAAGAACTGTAGCAGCACTTGCTTTATTAAGACCACAATGGCTATAATTCTTGACTTAGCCGAGGATAACTAACCTACTTTCCTGCTGGCTTAGCGTTTAGCAGCACACAAGTGTAGGCCGGCAGGTCGGTATTATCATTACAGATGTCGATATACTAGAAGATTGCGGTAGAATTAGCAGTTTAGGCGCATTGTGTGTATCCCTGATATTGATACCTTCCTCAATCGCAGCATCAAAGGCCAAAGCAAATATATGCGGCACAAAACATCAGACATTGTACAGAAAGGAAAAAGAGATGAAGTGTGGTATAATATTTTTGCATTTGAATGTTTTTTACTCTACATACAGTTCCATACAAAGAAAAAGAAATGCGGGGAAAAAGATATTGGTATAATCATCATCTATTGGGCCTATGTACGAAAGATGAAATAAATGGAAGAAATTTGAGAAGAGTGGGTGTACAAAAAGAAAAGAAGAAGAAAGAAGGTGCGTTGACGACTTTTCTATTATCGCGAGCGACGAGGGGTAATGAATTTGGTATCTTTGCTCTTGGCTTTGGTCATCCGCACTTCAACTTGATTGCCTTCACCATCCACAGGGACCAAGAACTTGTTGCCTTCTTTGATACCATGCCCATAAGAAACAGGCGACATGCCACGCTGGAAAGGTGTGGAGCGTGATTCTCGCACAGGCGTAGGAGGACCTCGTCCAACGTTGCCACCACGACCACCACCACGGATAGTAACAACGCCTCCAGATGTTTGCAAAACGCCTTCGCGGATCCTGGAGCCATTGCTGTTATTACGAGAAGCACTGGCGCCAATCGTAGCAGCTGCTGATGGGCGTTGCTGCTGCTGTTGGCCTCTGGAAACAAAGTTGCCATCCTCCAACAGAGCGTGATCACGCAAGAACTGAGACAATTCGACCCATCCGCCGCCAACTCGAACCATCACCATGCGACTTCGCAGAATGCGGCAATATGCAAGCTTCGGATTTCTGGCACCGAACCAGTATCGACCGACTTCGCCAGGAACCATCTTGACACGAATCTTGTACGGTGAATCGTTAACAATATCACCGACAGCCATATCCAGATCGTTCTTGGGATCCGCAACGTAAGCTTCGGGCGTTTTGCTGGCAGCACGCGAGGGTGGACGTCCAGTAGTGGCCCGTGTTGCTGGTCGCGGTGTCCGTGTCGCTGCTGCTTTCGATGTTCGTACAGTAAGTGGAGGTGGTCTTCGTGGTGCCATGGCAGATTGTGGTCGCGTCTTGGTAACCGTCCGCATGGGCCGCGGCGTTGACTGCACAGGCTGTGGCTTTTCTCCAAACGATGGCATGGACTGGCGTTTGCTCAGAGTTGATTTGCGGCCAAGCAGGCTTTCCTTAATCATTCGGCTATTGAACGACTCGCTCAGAGGACCAATGCGGTTTAGCAGATCGGCGCGTTTGGATGCCGCTTGTGCTTGCAATTGGGCCCACTTGTCCTTCAAATCCGTTAGGCAGTCAGCAACACGTCTGTCTGTGATAACGTCTTTTGCAACATCCTTGGCTTCATCCATCAGATCGTTAATCTTTGGCTCGTAGTACCGGTGCCGCGTATCCAAATCAATCAACATGGCTTGCAAATCAGCGCGACTTGGCAACCCATCCACCACGCGGGCATATGATGGCGATGCACGCTCCACAACTTCGTACAATGCCGAAAGCATCACCTCAAGCTCTTCGACGACGGTCAAGAATGCTTCGAGCTTTTCAGCAGATGCAATTGCGTCGCGCTTCATCCGAATGATATCCGTCAGTCCACGAACGGCTGCGGCGATCTCAGTGCGTTGGCCGGAGAAAATATCTTCACTGTCCGAGTTGTTGTTGAGCATTGTGTCGAGCTCTGTCAGCTTGGTGAGCAAGTGCTGTTCAATATCACGGTCGGCGGCATCCAGTTCTGCCTTGGCAACAAACAGCTCGTGCTCCGTGGGCATCATCGAAAGCGGGCATGTGGTAATCATATCAAAGTCGTTGCCATCTGCTGCATTGACCATGTCCTCGGAAAAGCCGCCACTGACACGAATGCTGTTCGCTCGGTCCTTTAAATGACCCACCAGCGTCAAGATCTCCTTGACCTTGCGAGCAATTTCCACGTCGCGCCATGAATTTTGCACGGCCAGCTTGGCCATATCCAGCTGGTTTGCAAGCTGCTTCCATTCGCTCAAAATCATCTCTTCTCGTTCCTTGATGGCGTCCTTGACTGGCTCGGGGTCGACGCTGAGCTCGTGCAAGTTAACTGGCTTATGGTCCCGTCCATTGAGGATACGTGACGGCATGGCTTTGAACGCGCGCACAATTGGCTGGATCTGGGCAATTTTGCTTTCGAGTGCTTCCATGTCTGCACGTAGCTCGCTTTCGTCGGTGATGCACACATCACCTGTGATCTGTGATATAGCTTGACTACATTGGCTCATCCACGTTTGAAGGTCGCGCGCCGCCTTGGCATGTACTTGTGTCTTTTTCACAAACGCCGCCTGTCGCTTTTCGAGACCGACCGTATCCAGTAATTGTTCAAGTCCATCCTCAATGCGCCTGACAGGGCCTAGCACGGTTTCTTCGTCGTAACCTTGGCTTTGTAGCGCACGGGCCACATCCCACAACTGTTTCAGTTCCTGCTGCTGCAGATCACGCGCTTGAGCTTCAGACGCTGCTGCTTCCTTTTGAATACTGTGGGCCAGCCTTTCGATCTCGTGTGTCTCGCCTGCTGCAAATGGACTGCGTCCCACAATAGCCATCCGTCCACTTACGGTTTCCTTCAACGCTTGCACCTGTCCCGACAACGAATCAGCCCTGCCAAGAAACTCGCTCAGGGCAACGGCATTGTCGGCATTCTTCTTTAGCGCGTCAAGGCTGGCCTGCACCGTCTGCGCCTTGCTCAACAAGGCAGCATGTCGATCGCGTGCACGCGAGTAGTTTGCAGTTTGCAGTGGATCTTCCTTGACTTTGCTGCCTTCATCTGCAATCTCTGCACCAGTATCATTGAGTGTCTTGATTGCTTGGCCAACCTTTTGCTCAATGGCTCTCAAGTCGTCGTTGCTCCATCCTGACTTTGCCAGCTCAGAGATGCTTTCGTTCAAGCCCACCAACAAGCTGTTTTCAACCATGCTGAGACGTCGTTGTCGATCGTACCACTTGCCGACAGTTTCAGTGAACTCGAATAAGTCGCTCATGTCACCATCAAGTTCTTGCCAGTCATGTTCAAAGAAGGCCTTGACTGCATCCACATCCACCTCGTCGTTCTTCCCTGACCCTGCATGCTTCAGATCATCCCGCAGCGTATTGAGATTGTTGGACTGCTCACGAAAAGAATCGGACACTTTAGCCAGGGTGTCCCGTAACGTCTCATAGCGTTGCCGATCTTGCTCTTCGGATTGACCTGTGATGAAGCCGCACGTTTGCTTCAAACCAGGCAAGGAACCACGCATTTCATGGAGAAAATTTCGCAGTAGACTGAACTTTTCGGCATAAGTGTTCCCATCCTCCTTCTTTTTATGCAGCGCTTCCAAACTGGCACCGTGCTCGTCAAGCATTCCATGCAATCGATCGAATGCATCGGTAAGATATTGTGATACGTCTTCCAATGCCTCGCGGTCAACGGCTGTGTCCATTTTGGCAACAGTTTCCAGCAGTGAGTCGATTTTTGTGAGCACGTCAATAGTTTCATTCTCCTTGCCACCATCCAGCTTCTTTAGCAAGTTGTCGCGCTCACGCTGTAGCCGTCGCAGATCGTCCATGCTCAGCGTGTCTGATTCGACATCCACTCGTGCTTTGCGTAGCGTGTTCATCCGCTCGTCTGCCCACTCGCTTAAACGTTTCGCGTCGTTCAGCAGCTGCTTGCCACGCTTGTGTAGCTGTAATACATTGCGTAGGCCATTTAGCGAGCCGTCCAATTCGTCGACCAGACCGACAAGCTCTGTGCGCTTTTCGCTGACGACTTCCCGTGTAGCACCGTTAGATGCATCGCTCTCCTCTTTGTCCACCTCAAGCCCTGGGGTTGGGTACGGTATCCGACCAGCTGTAGCAGTGACAAGTTGAACGATGCGTTCATGTAGCTCTTGAACACGGCCCGTCATTTCGCGGTCGTTGTCATCCGGCAATGCCGTGCGCTGTGCCTCCTCGAGATCCTCCTTGAGTTGCTGTACGTCCTTTTTGATCTGGTAGTCTTGATACAAAAAGTCCATGACTTTCAGTCTTTGCTCGACAACTTGGCGTGCGAAATTAATCCTCTTGAACAGATCTTCAAACTCATGCTCGCATACCGACTGCCTTGCTTCCAAATGTTCGGGAACATCAATGGTCAAAGCGTCCTCCATGTCATGAAACGCATCAACGGTCTTGGTAAACTGGCCTTGGTCAAAGTCGTTGCGTTTGTTTTCGAGCATTAGCAGTCGCTGGATGACGAGTTCCTTCAGCCGTTCTTGAGCAATCGTCTGCTCGCGATGATGTGTCTCATCAGCATCACTGTGCAGGTCGTCCTCTGCCGCATGCCACCGTGCGCTGCCACGGATAAATTCCTCCACCTCATTGTCGGCTTTCTTCAGCCACACATGGCATTTCGCTAGCTCCTCTTCCCACGCTGTTCGTTGGGTCAGGACGTTCAGATCGTTGCTTTTTTGCCGCAACGAGTGCACTAGCTTTTCAAGCGATGTCAATGTCGTCAGCGTTATCTCGATGGTTGTTGTGTCGGCAGGACTCAAGTCCTTGCCTGCACGGCTTGCACCCGTCAGCGCCTTGACATGTGCACGCAGCCGAGCCATGTCCTCCTTATCGAAAGTTTCGATTTCCTTTTCAAGAACTTGGTGCGTCGCATTGAGTTGCTCAACCTGCTCGCGGGTCGCCGGTAAATCTTTGCTATTCAGGGGTTCAGGCACTCTAATCTCCTCAAGCCGCTCCATGCGTATGGCGATCCATTGTCGTATCCGTTGAGCCTCGGTGAACCACACTCGAACTTCTTCCACCCATGTTCGCACCAGCTCATTCTTTTTTACAAGCGCATCGAAATGCTCGCGGTACACCTTGTCGTCCTTGTTGTTCTGTCGGTCGCTGGCTTCTACCATGTCGTCATCATCCCGGATGGCAACAACGCCATTGCCGTCGACGCCCTCTTCGTTTTCGTCACCTTCACCATCATACTCTATGAGCGCCGGTGACTTGACAAGATCGGGAAATGTTTGCGATATATTCTCAATCATGGAGAAGGCCTTTTGTATGCGCAGCTCCATATGCTGGATGTCGCCGTCGGTCGATGTTGAAGTGGTCTTGACCATCTTCAGTTGGACGTAGTCCAGCTCGTTTCGCACGTCAAGACAATGTCTTGAAAACAGATAGCCATGCTGAAACGTAGCTAGCAGATGCCCACCTTTGTCTGAGTCCTCCATCAGCGCACGGAAAGCCAGGTCGACCTGATCGCACCGCTGCTGGATGGCATCGTCTGGTAGTAGTTGCTGCGCCAAGCTGTGAAACCCATCAAGCTCATCTTGTCGAAACGCCTGCAAAGTCACCTGAAACGTATTGTAATTTTGTTCATACGCCCTGAGATCTTCGTCTCCGGCTTGGAGGGGATGCAAGAGGCGAGGCCCTTCGGTGGTACATTCGCTAGCTTCGGACGAAGATTCGAGGAGATCAGGTGTTGCAGACGAGGTGCTGCCACGGACCGAGGCGTGGTAATTCCGCGTCGGAATAATTGCTACCAGCCGATTCTGGAGCTGGAGGATCTTTTCGAGAACCGCATTTGCACGCGCATGAAATTCGTCCCTGTCTGATTTCACCGTCGTCGTCGTGGTAGTTGTTTTGGTCAGTTTCACATGCTGGATAGAATAGGTGGCTGTTACTGTAGTCGCCGACTGCTTCTGCTGTTGGGTGGATGGTGCATTGGACGTGCTGTCGCTGGACGATGGTGAAACCGTCGTCGTAGTGAATCGTTCAATGTCCTCCCGTCGTTTCGTTCTCACCTCTTCGACCTGGTTTCGTGCCCGTACGCCCCGGATAAACTCGACCAAGTACGCCAAGACGGATTCCTCGTCAACATGCATGGCATCTGCTAATACGCTTGCATCCAGCAGCACGGGTACGTGGAATGTGTTGTGTATCCGTCGAAATGCAGTCTCTAATGTGTCCCGCCACCGGTTTCGATCTTGCCGTCGCTCTTGTGAGAGAAACTCAGAAAGATCCGGAACGCATTCCGGTTCATGGCAATGTAATAAGGTCATGAAGAACGAGCCATCCTGCCATGCGTCACTACAGTCGTCGACAGTTGGTAGCATTGACGCGTTGATATAGTCGGCCAGCGTATTTTGTGCCCATGTTAGCAGGACTTGCTGGATATCAGCTGGTGTGGCAGCGGTATGTTTGGGTATGCTAATGATGGGATGGATCTAAATATATGTTGCCATTATAGTCAGTTATCGCTGAGAGAAGTCGCGTGACCAAGTATTATTATGATTGCCATAAAGGAAACGCGCATCTATGTGTGTGTGTTTGTGTGTGTGTGTGTGAAATGCACGGTTGAAACAAAACACATACATGTGAGCTCATGAAAGCGAATGTATCGGTTTGCAGTGAATTGATGATGCGTGCTTGATATTGTGTAAGGACAAAAGAGAAAAATGAGATGCTGTTTTCTTGCTCATGAGGGTCGTGGTGGTGATGGTGGTCGTTGTGCCTGTCTGTTGTCTTCTTTAATGTGGGCAAATAGTCCAGTTCCAAAAAATTCTGCAGTGTCGTCAGTGCATTATGCCGTAGATCCCTTTCTTGTTGCGGTGCTACTGGAATATCTGTCAGGGCAGATACAAACTGCGCCAATAAAGTGTCGTCGTCCGCGAGTTGTGACAGGGTCGATATATTACAGTTTAGGTTGTGGATCCAATGGATCAGCATGCTATTCCGCAGATGGCGACATTCTGGCGGGATGGCAAGTGGCGGTGACGGCGGCGTGATGGGCGGTTCGGTCATGGTATAAGAACGATCGAAGGGCGTAGCTGTTGTGGATGGCGTATGTGAAATATCATTGAGTTTAGAGGACGTATTAATTGCTGGTTCGATGTCAAGATCCGTGGTCATGAGCTGAAGTTGGGGGTATATTGTAGATATTACAAGGGCAAAAAAATCTGTTGTTGTGGATATAAGAAGAAAAGAAGAACGGAAAGAAAAATGCTAGTGGTGGTGGTGGTGCTGCTGGCTGCTGCTGCTGCTGTAAGGAAACAAGGGAGGAGGTAGTACGCGGGGGTGTGTGTGTGTGCCAATCTGTTTTGCTTATTTTTTAACCAAAAGGCGTCGTCGTCGTCGTCGTCGTCGTCTTCTGTGTGCGTTGGAGGAGGCGGATTAAGGGGCGGAAAGTATACACCACACGACAGTGCGTTTCTGTGATGTTAGAGAAGGGAGGAAGGGGGTTTGTGTGTGTGTTTGTTGGAGAGAAGAGAAGAGAGAAAGAGAGTGGGCAAGAGGGCGAGCGAGGCCAAGCGTTAAACAGCACACACAACAAACACACATGCACTGGTCTCCGAACAGGCAAATGTGCCACAATGTCCTGAACTCTTTAAGGTAACCACGTTCCCTCTCAACTACGAATTGTGTCGGGATCCACGCCGCCACTTTGGAGGCAGAGGCCTTTCCGAACAAGAAGAGTGCGTTCGGGTGAGAGAAGAGCTGACTAGACTGAGTGTAATGCGTGCGTGTGTGAGTGAGCCGGGGCCCATCTCGATAGGTGCTTCTTTCTTTTTGGACACATTTCCGCCGTTCGTCCCCCACCCCTCTCTTTTTTCTTTCACAGCTCCATTTTATTCCCCTTTACTTTCTCTGCTAATGCTATACTAGACCCTCACGTAGTGCAATGGCCACCCGACTTAGGTGCGGCATGTGATCCTACTTTTTTTATACTCACTTCCTGGGTCCCCTTGTTGCATACTGAACAATAAGTGTATCATCTCTTCCTTCTCTTAGCAAGGACATGAAACGGCTGTGGAGACGAAGAGTGGGGTGAAGTGGAGTGTGAAAGACCTGTGTGATATGTAACACGTTCTGTGATAACTATAGAAGTCCCGCCTTTTGCACACTCACACACACGCCTTGTTGAGCTGAGTCCATTACACTTTAACGCTAAGTAGTAAATGTAGTTTTTATAATGGAATTTAATAAATAGTTAATAGATTATATATCCTAATTGTACACACCGGCATAAGCACATGCTGCCATCTATTTGTCAGGCCAGAATCTCTTTTCCTTCGGCAACAACATAAGGTTTAGTTTCTTGCCCCGGCTTATATGTGTTTTAGTCAGTTCTACTTGGATATAACCATTTTTATTTCTGCACTATTACAAAAGTACAAGCGTAAGCGATCGTGTAACGTCAAGATGATACACTATACAAACCTTTCATCTACCTACATGCATAAAAGTTTTGACAAACGTCTGTAAAATGAACAAGACGCTCATGCTGAAACGCGAAGCAAGGGCAACTACCGACTGCCACTTGATTGTCACGCTGCGAACCAGCAGTCTATAACAATGATATACTTGGATTAACAACTAAAAACAAAAATCCATCGAAATGATTTAGCCATCCTGCATCGGACACTGTGTTCCGTGGTCCAGGGCGTACAAGGAGTTAAAATAAATGGAGGATACTCTCTCTTCCGCACAAGGACTGTCAAACAAGAAACGGGGTTTAGCCTTTCTGAGAGCTTTAGACCTTGAAAGATTTGCTCATCGACACTTCTTTTCTTTTAACCTCAAATATGCTTAAGAAGAGTGCACTACTGCAAATCTTTACTATCATTAATGTCGACGTATGATGTATAAATGCGCAGCAAATATATACATAATTCGTCATGCACGAAAAAAAAGAGTGGAAAAGGGGAGAATTTCATTGCTATGTAGCTTGGCACTCAGCAACAGTAACCGTAGCACCAGTGGCACTATGTGCTACGTAATAACCAGTAACGTGTGCCGTTACAGAAAAAAATTCATACGTCTCTTTATACATTACATCTATACTCGCTTGAGTACATTAATGTGTGTTCTCGCACACAAAATAGAAGAATGGCTTAAAGAATATTACATCCCGTTCTTTGTTGTAATTTTTTTTTTTAAAATTCAACCCCTATTTCATGGTAAAGGATTTTTTGTGGCCACTCGTTAAGAATTATCAGTGATGATCGGCGGATATATCTCAAACAGGGAGTATACTAAACAGGATAATTAGAGAAGAAAGAAAGTGCCATTTGCGTTTGTCGTTGTCCAAACTTGATAAACTTCTTGAGCTTGTTCTTCCTTATCTCCTTTTAAAGTATGCTCAAGGAGAGTAAGAGAGACACACAATACACATGTTTTACTGATTTCTAATATGCTTTTTCATGCATATTCATCAGCATTATAGTCATGCATATATGCTGGCGATACTGCTGATGTTGTCCTTTGTCTCTGCAGACTTACATTACAGTAGCTAATACTGTTAATATATGCAATCTCGCTAGTGTACTACATCATCATACGCAAACAAGCAAACGTAACAATGAAGTTGCTAAACATGCTTGCCTACGCTCCTGCGTATGCCGTAGTGTAGGAGAAAAAGTCATAAATACAGTAATTCTGGTACTACACAACGCTTTTTTTATTATGTTGCAAGACTTATCATACATTGATAGTACATTATGTATGTCTGTAGCTAGATATCACAGACTTGCTTATACATATTGTAAGTCATGTTATGGATCATTTAAATGATCGCTTAGAAGTACTTGAAGAATATATGTACTTTATGCTGGGCGATCCAGGGGAGTGGACAAGTGCATGGATCGTCACCCCATAGCCTCCTTCGTATTATCATATTGCTCAACAAACAATCATTTTAGCAAAGAAAAAAGAGTATAGGCTTGTATATTACAGGAGGAGGAAAACCTACTAAAGCAGACATATTGACTTGAGATACTCAAATGAACAGACGTCACACTATTGTCAGTTTACAAATTAATCTTCAGATACAAATGTGTGGATTAAAGGTACCAATAGGAAAGTAATCGGCACATACCAGTAAAACACTGAACGGCGATACTAAAGAATATAATAGGCGATGAAACAATTCAAGTAGGGGAGAGAGGTTTGTGCGAAATCATAATATATCCATGATCCGTTAATATCCTTTACATCCCAAATATTCCATATTGATCCGTTGGACTTCTATCCGCTTCACGTACAAGAGTTATCCGTTTCTTGTGTTTTGAGCCAAAACCTTGGTCAACAGTAGCCAAAAAGAAAAGAAGGGCGATGAAGCCGTTGTATATTTTTATAGGATATCTTATGTATATACTAGTACTGCGAAGGGTTAAGAGGATGCGTAATCTCTTACGAGGATTCTTGTAAATGTTTAAGTCACACACATCGCTATTGCAATAGAGAGCAAAGTGCTGCTATAATTGGTTTCTATTGAAATACTGGTGCTGCTTTGTCAATAACAGTAGACTCAGTGCAGTGTAAGTATCATGTTTGTTTAATAAAACGGGCTTTTTTAACTTTCCTCACTTGTTGTACATTACTGTCGCAACGACTTGGTAGAAAAGAAAGTATCTCGTTTAAAGAAGAAGCGTTGATAACGATTACCACTATTTGGTATGCCGTAGGACAATCGCGTGCAGGAACTTGGGTGTATATGTAATTCCATATCCATTGTTATTGCTAATCAAGTCTTTTCTTGCGGTTTCTGCCTCCTTCTTCTTAGCATGATATCGCCCTTTAGTGAAGTGCTGTTATTAAAAATACATAATACGGGGGCTTGTCTTCTTTTTCCCTATTATTAGCAATGTTTTTGATATATTATAAAACATACTAAAGTAGTAGATGATGAATGAGTCAATATGCCGAAATCTATTTGACACCACCTTCCCGTGACAGTGAGGTTGAGTTAGCACAGGCTTTCTAAAAATCATTTTTCGCCATGGAACCTGCTTTTCCCCACTGAAAGCTTGCCTAGCAGTCTACTAGTCGAATTTTTATTTAGCGATACTGATAGCTTCCCAATGAGTACGCTAATTGATCCTCTATTTTGCTAAAGAACTAAAAACACGCCATTTAAGCAAATGGATACCAGAGTCGCTCAAACAAAACTCGAGTAGCGAGATTGCTAAGGCCACATGTCAATTTATGGCGTTTAATCATGCTATTTCGACTGCTTTAGAAAATAGCGAAACTGCTGGGGATGCTCTGATGATTTCAGGAATTACTGCGTTCCATGTACTCTGAAGCGCCTCGGTTTTTTTTTTTAAAAAGGCGGAATGCAGCCGATTGACCTTTCGATAAACGTTGTCGGAGGCACCACGTTTCCAAAAGTCATATGAACAGATTTAAACCATTATCGACATATAAACTTGCTAACCATCAAGGCATCGAAGGTCGTGCCCGCATCACACAATCCCAAGAAGACTTTGAGTACAGAATCAAAAGGTCACAAGAGATACCGGCACGGATTCTTGTCTTCAATGATAGGCCGTACGATAATGCTCTAGCACTCAAACGCAAACTTTTAAGTTTTCAAGACAAAGAACGTAACGGCATAGGTTGGCCCCCGGCTATTTACAATGCCCACAACCACTCGAACTCAAAATCTACTTATCACCTCTTGCGGCATCTTTTCCACTACACTCTCTAACAAAGCTCCTTTCAAAACGATCTTAATATCCAGTACGTTTCTCTCTGTCTGGAGTGTACACCCGAAGCATGTGTCATAAAATGAGCCTTTATGACCCAACGCTGTGGCTGCACAAGTCATCCAATCTGTTCAGAGGATCCACGCTGAACTTCGTCTACAGTCAGCTCCTATGTATCTCACTTACTCTTATATTTTGTCATTGCTAACTACTTCGTACTTTGATAAACTCTTCTCTTATCATACTAATAAGACAAAGAACGTAGCCGAATTAAGGAAGCTCAAGCTTCCTACCAATAGCCTTGGTATTCAGTATGGAGAGTAAACATAATAATTAAAAAATCGTATGAAGTGGGTGTCTCCTTCTTCAGATCCAGTATGTAAAGAAATGTATTCAGTGACTAAAATACAGATATCTGAATATCTGATCAAACTATGATTGGCCCACAGTTAGAACACACCGGTGTGTCGCTAGTCCTATCGTAATGTACACTAATGTTACTTGGTTCGATATTGGCAGTTTCATGTATATATACACTTTAATAAACTAGCCCCGACCTGGGGGCTCCCCCTACAAAAAAATAGCATGATCCCTTTCTACGGCTTTGACGAAAGCGTTTCCAGAGCAAACATCACTGCACTAAAGTTGTTAAAAGCTTCATTCTCGAATAAAAATGCTTTCTTCGCTGTTGCTGTCATTATTGGTAGAGGATATAGCATAGAACAGCGAGCGTCGTCCACCATCATTATTACTTTTCCCTTCGCCTACATGATTTCCCAATGCTTGGGTGTTGAAGTGCGGTCTGTTGTCAAGAAAGTACTGTACGTCGGTAAAAGTGGTTGACCCATGTATGTACATACAAGAGACATGGGCCTTGTGTTCCCTATCCAGACAACATGATCGCGAAAAACCAAAAGATATTTGAACGCATATACGTCGGCAGATGATGTTCTGTGATGACTGAAGCTAATTGTTCCTTTAAAGTCTTCATAAATACTTGGTAAAAGTGCTCTTTATATTTCAAGGCTGTTGTGTATAAAATAAAAAAGACAGAGCAGCGCACATCGTGATTGAGCCGCAAGGACGGCGACACTGAAGCTTCTATGTCACTTTTCTTATACGTATTTTTCGCATACTGTTTAAATCAATATACTCAGTTACGAACCAGATTATCCTCACTATCGATAGTTAGTAAAGGTTAAGGTAATGAAATGCGTATATGAAATGCTGTTCGCATCGCATCGTGTAGATGCAAGAAGCTCGTCACGTTGTGAATAGCTATTCATTTAACAGCTTCTAAAGGTGGTGATGTAGAAAGAGGAAACGATCTGCTGGTGGTCATCATCACTTTCTTCTTGTGTAAGTACTTTAGACACTCTTCTAAGCACCACAGAATTTATATCTTTGAGTCAACGCATACATGAAAGCAAGTATGATATGTTTCACGTTGATTTATAAAGTGACAAAAAGCTTGTGAGTTGACGTACACACTTGGTTATATCCTAGCCATTCCAGGTGGAAATGCATGCATAAAACGCTGTCTCTTATTTTCGGTCAATCGACTAACATCTCATTCCGTTGCCAGAAAGGAGCAGCAGCAACAGCCAGTTGGACAGAATGAAGGAATGAAGAGCAAGATAAAGCAGCAGGGCTGTGGATGAGCTGCACCAACTTTTAACAGCATAGAGTATAGAGCGGTAACCTCTGGTTGCGGCACAGGGTAGTGTGATACTATGTAGTGTTATACAATGCATCATTCTGCTGCTATCATATCAGCCTTACAGCAAAAAAGGCGAAGGGGAGCGCATGATACAGTAACACTACGCCACAATCGATTATGCTGCGATGTATAAATGACTGCTTTACGATGTCGTTGTGAAAAGGGGATCTCTGCTAGTTTTTCGTGCTGTGAGATTCTGTACGGGACAGCAAATTAGGTTTCTCCTTTTTGCCCTTGTCGGTTAAGTGAAACATCTCCTGTCGACAGCAAGCGGATGTTAATCCACGGCCAAAGTGCGTAATACGTATCGCACTTTATTATGACACTAACAGCCCCAAAGCCCATACTTTTGAATGCATCTAGCATCCAGTGTGCTTTGTGATTAGCCTTTTGTAGATCAAAAAATATAAACATAAAAACCCACGTTATAGTATGGATAACACGAGCAGCTTGAAAACAGAGCAGATGCATTTGGTTCTTGCTGGTGTTTTGGTGTGCATTATGGGAACAGTCTCTATTCAGAATGCGTCACATATGATAGCACGCAAATAATGCCGGCATACCCCTTGGTTGGACATGGTATCATCTTTGTCGGCCCCTGAAGAGTATGGAGATTTTACCCCACACATATTTTTGTGTGTGCGAGTGTGCAGTGTTTACATAGATAAAATGGTTTAGCCGGCACTCAAACGGTACCTGAGAGATCATGCTTTTGCTTGTACAAAAATGAAAGCGTGTGCTGTGATATGTATGCGAGGTGCACGTTACACCAATGCCATTAAGAACATTTTCAGGCAATTCAAAAAGGGAGAAAGGGTAAGACACAAGAAGGAAGGAGAGCCGAGTTGCTATGCACCCGTGAAACAAGTGTTCTTGTAAAGCAACAAGTACTGTTTGGAAAGGATTGACACTTGGCCTGGTGGAAATGCAGCTGATGATGTTGCTGGATGAATCCAGTGCAACAACCGGATTGCATGTTCTTGGCCATTCAAGAAGGCCGACCCGAAAAAGAAAAAAAAGGTTTCTGTTCCCCCAATTCATACAGCGCCCCAGGACACCTGGGGGTTTTTTACCCCAAAATGCGGGCTAACGGAGTACGACTTTTTTTATATATGTAGTTACCCTTCCCTCCTCTTGTCTTTTTTTTTTTCTTTTTTCTTTTCCACACTCTCGCTTCTCCACTTGCTACGAGCAGTGAAACCGATTGCCGTGGATAGAATACACACTCAGAAAAATGACAATGGATATGCAGCTTGTGCCTTACTTGCATCCTACGCTTCCATGGAACAATCTCGATGAATTATCCTCGCTCTGGGCAGGTAAGAGAACAAGCCCCTCAGTCCGTAATTATGTGCGTTCTGTGCTAACAGAATTCTCTTTTGAACCTAGTCTTCACCAAGTGCAAGCGACAACTTCGGAACGGGTTTCGGCTTGAGAATATGACGTGGCGTTTATGGTATCGCCAAGCAGTGATGCAAAAGCAAACAGCACCACCCGCCACGATCCTTTCACCCGGCCCATCGTCAACCTTGTCGCATGAAGAAGACATCCGAACACGACGCTCCTTATCACGCTCCCGGTCGTTACCTGATCTTCGCGTTCCTCGATTACAGTCCACACAACCACCTTTGATCCAACCATTACCACAACCACAACAACAACGATCCTCTCCTTCCTCTCCTACAACCAACCACAAGTTCTTCATCGATGATGATGACGATGATTTTGACAACGAGGACGAGGACGATTATTACCCTGACGATAGCAGCATGAACGAAAGCGACGACTACTGGTACAACCGTCCTTCTTCAACGACCACCACAAGCACGGTGTATTCTTCAACAGTATCGTCTGTCACATCGCTTCATGAGGATGGACAAACTGTAAAAGAGCAACTGTTTTCTAAGCACGCGCTGAGCAGCAGCAGCAGCAGCAATCGCGGCCCTTCCTCCGGTTGTACAGTTGCAGCAAAGCCAACATCATTGCTTTCCAGCATGCTACAGCAGCAGCAGCAGCAGCAGCAGCAACAGCAGCCAGTGCGAAAGCAGGAGAAAGCTCCGACGACATCCATGTTGCGCCGATGCAAGGGCTTTTCCCAACAGCTCGACTCTTGGTTTTCAAAAGCAGCTGCTTGAAATGGTTAAGATGACAAGCTGTCGTTCTCGCACACTCAACAAAAACGCGCACACGTACGCACCCTTTAGAATTCCCTGATTTGTATACCCCATTCCTTTTTTTCCTGTTTATGCCCAAGAGTTACATTTGTATAGTTTTTTTTTTTTTTACCTTTACTGTTCTTTGCTTCTCCTGATACACATATAATATTCACTGCATACCCCTCTACTTCTTTTTATGAGAATACATCTCACTAATGTTAATAAAGAGAGAAACCTTCCTATATTTTTATGCACCATCCGAGAGATATCCCGTGATATATCGATACATGTGCGGGGGGTGTTTGGAGAGCCGATCTCTGAATGTTCTCGATGAAGTGCATCTTTATTGTAGCGTGTTATGTCGTGTAAACCTTACACATCCCGCTAGGAGAATGGATGCATCTGAATGAAATGATACTTCTGAGCAGAAAGAGACAAATGAAAATGTGATAGTTCAGCAGCCACGTCTGGATCCACAAACTGATCTCTTACGACGAGAAAAAACAAGCTGAAGAACTGATCTGGTATATAATATCTGCACTGATCGAATAAACAATCCAAAACCGATTTAAGCGCTCCTTTGTCCGATGAAAACCACAAAAGTGCTTGGACTTGGAGGAAAACTTATGTCGGTTTTTTTTTGCTCTTGCTATGCTTTCGCGTTTCTTTCATTTTCTGTTTTGTTTTTATGATGTAAGTGCATGAGTGTGCGTTTTGTTTATACAATGGCAAAATAAAATTGTCTACAGGAAGCGGATTACCATCCTGCTATTGACCAAGTATATCGGGCATCGCCTTAATATCAAGTCGTACAGCCTTTAATTGTACATCATATCAGTTAATCGACTTGATGCATGTTCCGGCTGTATTCATAGCTTGCCATGGGTTTTTTCTATAATATGGTAGCAGTGTCTCGGAGAGCAATATCTACCAGCATTATGCAGTTGATTTGCTACGCGGATTTTAAAGCTATTACTAAAGGTTATTGTTACAGTCGTGAACATTAATGCTACTACCCGGCGGTTTGGGGTTCAGGGGCATTGCGGCGCGGTCCCGTTAAATCACACGAGCGAAGCGAGGCAGGGACTGCTAGTATCTGAATATAGGATCTCTTGGTCTCTTTCATCCCACCTTTACTCTTCTTCTTTCCTATTACTACTACTACTTCTCCTACGTTGTCCAACATGATATGGAGATGTAATATTTGATATCTATACCTTTAAATGATAATTCAATAAAACTGGCACCTCTTTTGTTCGCAGGACCCGCATCTCTCCTTCTTCACTCCTACCACCCTAGATTATCCAAGAAAATAATACTTGGCATCATTTGACGGAGGACGACAACGACGAAAAGACCTAATGAATATCTACCCCTACACACAGCGGCAGTAAAATGGTCGATATGAGGCTCATTCGATGTAAAAATAGATGTGGACTCAAACATGCAGATTTCTTCTTTTTCGTGCAACGATACAAAAGTCGGGTGATGCAACAAAAACTGCTTTTGTCTTGGAGATACAGTATATAATACATCAATCCTGAGCCATAATGTCTCCTCAAGTAATTAAAACAGACAGTCTAGTGTACAGTCTAGTCATTGCAAACTGCTTGTTGGCTCGGAGATGTTACTGCTCTCGTAGTACCTAATGCAATGGCTTGTGTGGCTCATCTTTCTTGGCATGGATTTGCGCGTGCACAACGAAGCAAGCCACAACCACAGATAGAACCCCACATCAATTTGATAAACACTAAAAATAGGACCCATTTATGATGTAGTAGCACAGCAGAAAATAAAAGCTCATCAATTGATCCTTATCTCTTACTGCCAATAAACATCCGGTCAAAACAGGCAATGCATGAAGGGATGGCCGGAACAATCGGTCCGTCGTTTTGATCGTGTAATCTACTACTTGTTATTTCATCCGCAGAAGCTTACTTGTGCCTACTTAATAGCGGAGGCGTAAGAATGACAGGCTGATGATGCTACAAATATTTTTTAGAATACCGTACACATATTTCACCCTCTCTTCTCTTCTATAACACACACACAGAGAGAGAGAGACGCGTACTTATGAAGCCTAGTACCGACCAATTGGGCTATGTAACCACCATACATTTCGATTGCATTTTTGTTTTACGTTTGTGCCCAATTTTTAGTAGGGGCGATATAACCAGCGGATAATCATCATAGAACCTAGCTGGATATACAAAGACACTTTCAGAAATGAGCCCTGGCCTTCCAAGTTCGTTGAGAAAAGCGCTTTCACTATCATTCAAGCAAAAAGACTAGCAGAGACTTTTGAAGTCTTCCAGAAGAAAGCGCCACAGTCTGTGCTACATCGCACACCAGAAGAAACATACGTATAACATAGAGGCCGCAAATCTACTCTCTTGAGAGTGTGGGTGTTCAAACAGCTGGTGCGACTTTTTCAAAGCCATCTGACGGGTGATTCATTTTCAGCATTGCCAAATTTTGTTATTGCCGTTTCTCCATGATTTTAGTTCATTTGCCCAGCCAGCATTTTTACGCATACACGCGTACACACGCACTCGCCGAAAAGTAAGAGAGGCAGTTCCGGAGTTTTTGCCAAGAAAATGGAGTAAGTATTTATTGCAAATCAATACATGAGGATATGAAAGATATCTTGTATTTTAAAAAAGAAAGTAGTAGTGGTATTCAGTAGAGAAAAAGAGAGATAGTTGGGGAGCATAATTTTTTTTTTTTCGGTACTTCTAACAGAGACAATCGCACAAGGCATCCAAAGCACAAAACGCTAGGCAGCCGATTAAGCATGCCATGCAGCAGCCATGGTCACCTCCACCTCGTTGTTCTGGTTGTTGGACATATACCGTGTTCGGGGGTGGTTGAGGTTGATAGTAGCCTGGATCATCATTTCGGCTTTTATCAGTAAAAGATCCCAATCAAACCCACACACAGGGCCTTCATCATCCTTTGTATGAAAGATCCCTATTTCTTCGTCTCATATGATATACATACCAGGGTCACCACCTTGTGGAGGAGGATAGTATTGTTGTCCTTGTTGCGGAGGAGGATAGTAAGGCTGATCGTTACCCATGATGGCTTATATTACTGTGGACCGGTGCGTACGAGCGGAAAAGAGTGGGTACTGTAGTAAGAAGAGACGACGGTAGAAATGAAGAAAGAGAAAAAGAAGAAGGCCAAAAAAGCAAATGGATGTGCCACACACCCAACTCCTTATTTTTATCACGCACTATTTTTTGTGGTCAGGAATGGCTTGAGAAAGGTCGCTTATGCTTTCTAAACTAAACCTTTCTTGACGTGTTTTGGACAAGGACGTGTAAACTTATATGCTGCGGTACATTATTATTATTATTAGCTCTTCTCTGAGATTCAAAAGGTCCTCTCATTCTCCCTCGGCATGAACTGCTTGGGCGTTTGTTCCTGGTTTACCGTGGCACAAGGGTACCCAGTTTCCATTCAAGTTGTCACGAGCCATTCCGTCCATCCCGTTTGCCAAGATGATCATTACGCTGTTGGCCTTGTTACTTGAGGCTTGATATCGAACGCGCATATTTCTGTCTACAGATATAACGTACAAGGTTCTGATGGTCAGCTGCACTGGCTTGTTTTGTGCAGTATACCTATAACGCAGCCCTATTGTTACTTTTTTTTTAACCATGTGTTTTTTTCCTTCTTCTGCAAATTGGCAACAATAACACTCCTCATGTCACCAACCTCATCGTATATCTTATAAAACCGCTCCAATTCATATAGACATGTACTGGAACTCAAAGTCGCGTCGATGAATCATTTACCCAAAGTGATGCGGTATCACGCCAGTTACAGAAGATATATATGCATAACGGGCTTCTTTGCTTGTACACAGCATATTGTTCACGATGACGTTCGGGCGCAAGTGCAAACAAAAAATGTTTCACACAGCAAAGGCACACAACCATCGCGCATCGTTTGTTTGTACTGGTTACTTACCTGATAACAGTCCTTCTACAGACATCTGTACAACCATGTACGTAGCCACTTTCACAACGCAATGTGCATTTCAAAAAATCCTATCCTCCCCACACACCAAACACATAAAGTTTAGTGGTGATGTCGCTGTACAAAACAAAAGCACCCTGCGCAAACAGGGATAGCGGAATTTGCATCTATTACGCGCATATGTTTAATTTGAGTTCTGCAGTTCGTATGCTGTTACTTATTCGCTGGCCACAATATCTTTTAATTGAGCCACGGCGACCTGCTTTCTGGATGATGGAACTCAAAAGCTTAGTGACTTTGTCGACCATCGAACCATGTACAACTTTCGTGCGAGAGAGACGGTAACAAGTTCTTGGCATTGTAATAGAATAGATACAGTTGGTCAGATGAGAAAGGGTATTCTAAAGGTCCCAGTAAACGCTTTGGCATAGTTTAGATTACTGTATCACCTCACCCAAGCCTTTCGAAGTGTTCCCGAAACGATTAATAAAATCAATCATACTTTTTTTTGGATAGATATTGAACATTAATGCTCTATCACTAATTACAAGAAGAGAAAAGAAAATACATATCGTCTTTTTTCAGACGGGAGGGATGAGGCGAGAGAAGAAATTGTCGAGTGTTTGTGCATGTATGATAAGTGAATGTGTGTGGCTGTTGCTGTCTAAATGGCTCTTGTCTCTCCCTTTATCTACCAGTTGTAGAAAGCCTTTGGGTTGTAGATTGGCTTATTCTCCTTCAAAGGTGTCCAAACCTTCTTTGTGTCCTTCCAACCACGAATGTTTCTTCGGGAAGCTGTGATTGCTTCCTGATCCGCTTGAGGTGCCTCTTCAAGCAAAAACTTGATATGTGATTCCTTGTGATGCATAATACCAAACTGACCACGACCGTGTGGTCGAATGCGTTTGATGTATCGTCCTTTGCCAACCCACGCTTGTGCTATCATTACCAAACCATACGTAAGTATACTCGAAAAAAAAACAGTCATTCCCTCCTTCTCCTTATCCTCCTCTTTCTCTTGCTCCACAGTAGTAATCGCCTATAGACTTACCGACAATGAGGTTTTGCATATCCTTCTGTTCTGCAGCGTTCTTTCGAGCAAATGCCAAATTGTGCATGATCTTGCGTGCTGTTCGTTTTGGTGAGAATTCCATCTGTTTGATAGCTTCGTCCACAGGCAAGTTTCGGATTTGTCGTGCAAGCATGTTTAATTTTCGCGGGCTGCCTTTCATGTTGGTAGACGACCATTGGTACTATTGTTCAAAGCAAGTGTCAGAACTCCCTTGTCTTTGACAACATCAAAAAACACACTATCGTCCTTTTCTCCAAAATAAAAAAAAGGTATATGACAATCAAAAAATACCTGTTTCTTCACTGCCTTTTCACCATGTTCCAATTGTTCCTTTCCAGATTCAACAGTGACATTTTCAAACAAGGACGAAGCACCAACATCGGGTCGAGATGTAGCAGGTTGTTCAGCTAAACGACGAGGTGCTGTAGAGAATCTAAAAAACGTCGCTGTGTTAACAAGCTGCACATGCATGTGCTACAGACATTCAGAAAGCATCTTTTTCTGTAGAGTGAGTTTGGAGATGGCTGGTAATCGTACCTTTGTAAGCGCGTTGGTTGTGACAATGGTCGACATACGGCACGGAAAGCCGAGGCTAAGGATCAAAAGAAGTGAATGAGTCAATATGCGTTAGTTTAGAGTGGGTGCGTGCATGCGGTCGCGATTCAAATACAAATATAAGAAGAGAACATACTTAATGAGAAGCTGGCCATGTTTCTTGTTGTTCTTGTTGTACGCTGGAAGGATTGTTTTTTTTTTCTTGAAGAGCCCTTCAACCTGTTTTCAAAATCCGCCACCATTTTTGGCAAGTGCCGTCAAAAAACCCGTCGTAGATTCATGACAATGTTATGCCCTCATGCCGCGCATTCATCAAGCCGGTTGAAATATACAGCGCTCCGAACTAAGTTTGTAAGAACCTGAACGCTATTAGCGTTTAGATCAATGTATCGGATGAATACATACGTAGCTTGTCATTCACATCATCGCTAGCATCTTTTCTTCCCTTACGTTGGTCCACCGTGATTTTGATCCATTAGAAGACAGCAGCTACTGATGAAGCACGCAGAATATGGTTGCTCGTCATACAACATTGGTAGCGTATTCCGTCTCCAGCATTTTGTCACTCGTCATTCCCTTTGCACTAGGCAGCAAGAAGTCCGTTGCAGTTAACAGCGAGAAAGAAACAGACGAGATTGGCATCTGGGTGATTGATCCAAGCGATCCCAGAGCATAAATATGACCATGAGGACAATGAAAGTTCTTATTTTTCATATGTTTGAGCTTAAATTAAATGATCACCTTTCACCAAGGCAAGGCAAGGAGCCATAACAACGGGGACCAAATATTAATTGAATAATGGCATTCTATAATAGCTCTGACCCGTCACGCCGTGATCTCGGCCATAACTCGTACGGTTCACGAATAGCTTGCTCATCCATCTTGTATGTGCTCATGATCTGTCTACAGTCATAGTCACTTAAAATCTGAGGATAATGCTCAGTTGAAGTCACTGGCCATGTTGATACTGACAACAACGACAAGTGGCAGGCTCTATAGAAACTTATACCCTTTCTGCAATTGTTTTTGTACATGCTTGATAAAATTGATATCTTTCACACTTTGTACACATCTACCACAAAACTTGGGTTAGCAGTACTGATGCTATATCTTTGCTGCATGTCATCTAATAAATCTCTTCCATTACAACAGCATCTATCATCTATACAGCTGCTATCATAGCGGAGGTTCAGTCCCAAGGTGCGAAGACGATCAATGCTCGTTTTCTTATAAAACAACGTGTTTGGATACATTAGGTGACTTACTCCGGTGGACGGAGTAAACGTGTAACCTTCTAGCTGCTGTCTGTACTGGACTACGTCGATACCTGAAGCATTCGTCATGGTTGCCACGTTACGCCTCTGACGGGCGCCCTTTCTTTGATGACAAGTAGTGAAAATTTGGCTGCACGAAAGAGAATGAAACAAGTTGCAAACTAAATGGCGTCTCGATCGTTGGCTATCATTCATCATCATGTATATTGTGATAGTAGTAGCAATAGCAGTAATACCGATGTAAGCAGTCGATTATATAATAAAAAGTGCTTGTTATAGGATCATTTCTTGTTTGTAGAGTAGTAGTGCTTGCTAATAAGGGCGAGTTGCAGACTTGATATGCACAGCTATCGTCGTATTAGCTAGTGTAGTATATTGACCCGGCCTTCAAGTGTTTGATGATTGCATATCATCATGGCAGCCACTCACTGCTGCTGGCCGAGCCAAAAAGGGAAACTAGATCCGATATGTCTACGCATGAAAAGTCTCCTCACCATATCAGGTAAAAGCTGTCTATCTCTTTCGAGCTGCTTTAAACGAACCATAGCAACTCTTTGACAACCAACGGGCTATGCATCACAGAGTTCAGGGACGGTTCTAGTTAGATACATAGTGTGAGAAATATCTGGAGATCAGATCTGTAAGCGTAAAACTATGGGTCCACAACTCCTCATGATCACACACACACACACACACACACACCACGCACAGCCATTGATGTGTGTTCTTTCCAACGAATCCATTTGCAACTCGATCTAGTCATGGTCATGTTTGTGGTGTGGTGGTCCGGTTGGACGGAAATCGACAAAGGTTTACCCGTGTTTGTAACACGATAGAATTGTTTCTGGTAAACCGAAGATCCGCGCTAGTGATCGGGAAAGCCACCTAAATTTTCTTTGCTCATCATGACCCACGAGAAGCTGCGCATCACACACACACACACGATCCATAATTTCTTTACCGGAACGACAAGTACAAAACCATCGGTCTGGTTTTTCTTGATGCTCCCCAAAAAGAAAAGAAAAAAGCGGGCCTTTATTGCACCGTTTCAAATGCTCTTCTTGCCAAAGGCAGCGACTTGAGCGGAGCTTTTAAGATATGGAGATTTCTTGTCGTTTTTTTTTCGTGCTTCTTGTTCTTTCCCTTTCACTTTTCCACAAATTCTTGATCCGATTGCGAATGGGGACGCCACCAACAACAGCAATGGAAGAACCAAGTCGTCGTCAAAGCGTTGATGCGGATCAAGACGAACGACCATCATCCAACGACACAGTAACTGTTCGATCTGTAACAACCACGACAAATGAAAAAACGCAGATCAGTGATAATTACGCCGCTGAGAAAAAAGCAGCTAGAAAACGTCGGATTGCAGTTGTTTTGACGTTCTTGAGTTTGCAGCTTTCACTGTTTTTGGCAGCCTTGGACAAGTAAGGAGGAAAAAAAGATGGCGATACGCGTTTTTCCAGCATGTATTGTATGACTCATTTTCATCGAACAAAAATCCAACAACAGCACCATCGTTGCCACATCGTTACCGAAGATTGGATCAGATTTCGAAGCCATGGCGATTTCATCCTGGGTTGTCAACAGGTACAGCAGTCGTGTACTTGTCTGAATCCGTCAAACAGATAGCATTGCATCTTATTTAATTGCTGTTTATCTTGTAGTTATGTACTGACGCTCGATGCATTTCGTAAGTTTTTGTTTTCTCGAAGAAAGAATGAGGGAGGGAGAGCTGAAAGTTTAATATGTCTATTCCCCACACCATCTGTTTGACTTTGCATAGAGCCGCTCTTTTCAAAATTTTCCGACATCTTTGGCCGTAAATACATACTCATGTTTGGTATTGTTGTGTTTTTGATCGGTTCTGTCTTGTGCGGTGCTTCGCAGGTAAGGAAGAAGTAGTGGCATGCTAGTGTGGGGGTGCAGCAATGTGTGTGACAAACAGGTTGGGCACTGTGTGACTAAAGAACAATGTTTTGTCAAACCCAGACGATGATTATGCTGATTGTTTGTCGTGCGATTCAAGGCATTGGTGCGGCCAGTGTAAGTGTTTCTACAGCATTCTGTACTCAACGCTAATGTTTGTTTGTTTGTTGCTGTTATTGGCTCATCTTTTTTTGGCTGTTGGCTCTGTTACAGATATTCTCTATGGTAAGCTATCAAGTTTTTTCATCTTTTTTCATCTTTTCGGCGCCGCCGTCCGGTTTCAGTAACACGTCGTACAGGTTTTCGTCATTATATCCGATCTGGTACCATTGGAAAAAAGAGGCAGTTACCAAGGGTAAGGAAGGGTGCTATGTACACACGGTGGTATATAGAGAAGGTGTTACTATTAGCGAAGCACCTAGAAGATGGGAAACTATAGCTGACGGGACACATGTGCTTAGAATTGTCAATGCCGTTTTTGCCCTGTCGAGTGTTTTCGGTCCCTTGATTGGTGTAAGTAGGTTTGTTTTATGCTTACCGGAATATGCAGACTACTCACAGATGCAATCATATGAACAAACCAATAGGGGAGTTTGACCGACAATGCATCATGGCGATGGAATTTTTACATCAAGTAAGCATAGCAATAGGATGAAAGGGGAAAGATCGGTGGTGAGAGACAGACAAGAACTGCTTCACTCAACGACAAACGCTTGCGTATTCATGTGATCTCCTCCAGTCTGCCCATCGGTGGTGTTGCTCTTGTTATTCTGTTCTTCTTTCTGCATCTGCCAATGGAAAAGCAAGACTTAAAGGCGAAATTGAAGCGCATTGATTATGCAGGCAACTTTCTGGTTTTGGCAGCTGCCACCTTATTCCTGCTTGCCATGAATTTTGGTGGTCAGACGTTCCCATGGGATTCCGCTGCTGTTATTGTGAGTAGTAGTAGCAGCAGTAGTAGTAATCGGATACCAAACCTACTACATGGATCGGTGCTCACCCTTCTTTCCACAATAGGCACCGTTTGTTTTGACAGGTGTTTTGATCGCCTTGTTGGTTGTGGTCGAAGTCAAGTATGCTGCTGAGCCCTTGATGCCACCGCGGTTGTTTAAGAACAGGTCCATCGTCGCTATTCTTTCCGTCAACCTGTTCTTTGGCCTTACTTTTTTTGCTGCTCTTTACTACTTGCCCATTTACTTCCAAGTCGTACGCGGCGATTCAGCCACGTGGTCCGGTATTCGCTTGATTCCCATGCAAATGGTGATTGCCGTCCTGTCAACCGGCGCCGGTCTTTTCATTTCCAAAATTGGCATGTATCGACCATTGTAAGTATACTTTTTGCTCTCACATATGGAAAACCCGTATTCACAGCAACCCTTAACTTTGCTTCACTCTGTCTGTCATATATATCATAGGATTACTATTGGCATGGGATTCTTGACACTCTGTATCGGTCTCTTCAGCTTGTACGACGTTGACACGTCTTGGTCAATGATCTATGGTTTCACTGTGATTGGTGGTGCTGGTAATGTATCTCTTCTTTATAACACAAGGGAAAGATATAGGAGACTTACTATTAGTTGTATGTGACATTATGTCATTAGGCATGGGCTTGCTCTTTTCCTCGACGATTATTGCTATTCAAGCTGCCGCTGAGCCGCGTGATATCGGTGAGTGCGAGGACTGATATTAGGGAGAGAAAATGGGGCTAACAGCACAATGTGTTGGGTCAAAATATAGCTGTCGTCACTGGTTTAAACAATTTTTCGCGTGTCTTGGGTGGTGCTCTCGGTGTCGCTATTGCATCAGCCATTCTTAACTCATCACTGAAGAAGGACTTGCCTAACGCGATTCCTATGCAGTATGTTGAGATGATCTTTCAATCGCCCGAATATATCCGGGACGGGCTACCACAGGAGTATTTCCAAACCACAGTAGAGATTTACGTTGAGTCATTACGGTTTGTTTGGCATATTCTGACGATCATGAGTGGTCTAGGTAATAAGCGTTTGCTGGAGGAACGCTCGAAAAAGGAGAGGAGGGCGTTTGCTAACCGTACAAACCATTGTCTTTTTAGGATTTTTGAGCTCATTGTTAGTGAAGCATTATCCATTGCGTAGACCTGGTGGACGACCCGCTCCAAAGAAGCAAGACGAGCAGGAAAAGCAGCAAGTAGAAGTTGGTGAAGTTAATGGACGCGGCGAGAAGCAAGTAGCTTTGAGAGATATCACATTTCAAGCAGGTGATGTAACGGTCGTTGGCGAGTCGAGCAGCAATGATCAAGTTGTTGTCAAAGTGGAGGATGAAGGAGATGCCAGCAATAGTCCTGCAGTTGCTGCTGCTGCAGCTACTAAGCGCGATCAGTAAATCTCTCCTGCTTCTCTCTCTTTCTCAGCCCCCCACCAGGTGAAAAGGCGTTTTATATACCAGCATAACCATCATTTGTCTCTTTTTCATTCTTTGCATTCAACAGCAACACTTATTTGTACTATTAGTAGCAATAATATTCAGCATCCAGTCAATAGTAATCATGCAATTCTCGCACTTTTTAGCACTTGTTCAACACCACCCCCAAATCAGCCACAGTATAAAATCACCAAATATTTCGTTTGCAATAATTATCTCAGAGTGGAAACAGTTGGTTTTCCTTTTTTAATTGTTAGATCCATCAATCAATCATGTACACATGATCTCTTATAGTTTGTAAGGGTTGGCTTAAATAACAAGATACTAAGGGGTGGTGGTGGTGGTGGTAGTGAGAAGAACGATTTTTAAGGGGGTCAGGATTTGTAAAAAGAACAAAAGAGTGTTTTCCTTCCTCTCTCGCTATGGTACATAAGGAAGAAGAAGATGATGAAAATGGTTTTGTGGTGTGTGATGCGCATATATGAATAGAGACGAGAAGATAAAGAAGTATAATCAGGGCAAGCCCTTTGTTTTTACTTCTGCAGATGGTTTGAATGTGTGTGCTTGTATGGAGTTGGTGTGTATGGCGTGTGGGGTATTTCTTTTAAGCTGTTATTGATGGATAGGGTAGGTAGTGATTTCTTGAGATCGCAGCACCTTTTCGACCAAGAAAGCAACGCGTTGGCCGTACTTGGATCCGCGCAGCGAAACCATATGGCGCTTGATCAATCGACACATCTTGACCTGGTGTTCCGTGCCGGCATGGTTGATGAGCCATTGGACGACGTAGTTTCCATACTGATCGGATGCCATGTCAATGAGCGGCTCGCGGCGTTGCTGCTGCTTGAGCATGATCTTCTCCATAAACTGTTCCAGGAACACCGGGCCTCCTGTGCGCAGGGCCTTTTCGACCACCTTGGACGCAAACTGGTCCATCGAGAGTCCCGCGGCGTGTTCCAGAACCACGCGGAACGCATGCTCGCGGTCGCGACTGTCTTGCGCCTGTTCCAGAATGTGTTGGACAACCCAGTTGCCCCACTGGCCCCTGGCAATCACCATGATATTGTCGAGCACCTCATCAAGGACTGGGCGTTTGTCTTGTTCGTTGATGTTCTCAAAGATATGCTGGATTACCAGACTGCCGGTTTCGTCGAGTGCAACTCGGGTCCATTTGCCTTGCAATGCCTGGTTGACACGGTCCATTACAGGGGGTACATGGTTCTCCTCCTCGCCCCATTGCATTTCAAACACCTTTTGCCAGATATGGCAGGCGTGCTTGTGCGTGATCGTCTCACTGATGTTTTCAAACAGTTCGTGGACCATCGCAGAGCGCGTCGCTTCGTCGGGGCAGCAGTCGAGCGCCTTTTGCAGGACGTGGCAGCCAAAGGGTTGACAGGTGAGTGACACGATACGGCCTTGCATCTTTGAAATCAACGCAGCGATTTGTTGACGTGAGCCCACTTCGAACAGACGCTGAACTAGAAAGTTGCCAAATCGACTGGTCATCAGTGGATACGCTTGGGGCAAGATGGCTTCAAAGATGGCCTCCTTTTGTTCATCGGTGGCAGCCTTGAGTTTTTGTTGCAGGAACAGTGACGCTTGTTGGTCGCCGCGTTGGACGATCTTGTCAATCATGGCCTCCCAGTCCACGGCCGTGTTCTTGTCCAGTTTGCGTCGGTACTCTGCATTTTGAGAAGATTGATGGGGCCGTCCACTTGCCTGCTTCTGCATAACAATCAAAATAGTAATAGAGGATGACAGTTATTAATTATTACTGTGCATTAATGTACTTTAGTACTATGTATGTGTATTGTTGTAACAATATGTACCTCTGCAGATGTGCGTCGCCGGCTAGAGCTTTTTTCAGTTACAGTGGTAGAAGTGTTAGACCCAGACAAGAGTTTTCCATCCTTGATGCTGTTGTTATCATGAAGGTTACGCGAAGATCTATAGCGTATGCACCCATAAGCTTAATAAGTTTTGTTGTTTTTCTATTTATTTTCTCGGACCAGGGCTAAGGCTTACTTTGTCTGCCGTAATGATGGCTGATCGGTTGACGTAACGGAGAACATCTTTTCACCATTGTTACTGTTGACGCCGTCCTGTTTCTTCTTGGGCTGTTGCTGTTGCTGTTGTTGTTGATGGCAAAGCTGAGCCGCTTGGGCGTCGCAGAGCTGTGTGACGACAACCAGTTGTTGCTTGATGTTCTGGACCTCGCGTTCTTTTGTTGAAAGGCACGATTGTAAGCTCCATACTTGGTGTCGATGCTGTAGCAGTAGTAAAAAAAATGAATAAAAAAAGAACGATGGATGGATAGGTTAATCGATAAGTGACACAACCGGAACCGGATTCCAAAAGTGGCCACATGTGTGTGCGCAAACACCAACCTTGTCTAATTCCGCTTGTGCGCTATCGAGTGACTTGACAAGATTGTGAATCGCGTCAATGGCACTAGAAAGGTGGTGTCGGAGACTGTCAGTGGACATTGTGTTCATGGTGGGCATTGGAATGGAGAGCAAAGCGGCGATCGTGCGCGTCATGTTGGAAGCAGGAGAAGGAATGGCCGGCCTTTCCTCTACTGCCGCGACAGCTTTGTCGAATACAGAAGCCATAAATTGTTGTTGACGAAAGTCGTTATTGTTGTTGTACAAGATATCATCGCGCCATAGTTTGTTGTTGACAGTAGTAGTATCCTAATCATCATTTCTTAGCAACAGCAACGGCAGAAAATTCAGGGGTAATATCAGAAGTAATAGAGTATACATTACCTTGCTAACGAGTGGCGAATAAAAGTGATCAAAATAGTCGAATGCACCGTGCTTCAAGTCGTGTCGTTCTTCCTTGGGAGATGGAGTGCCAGACGAGCCATGGTCCGCAACATTGCCAGGAAATGCGCTTGGTGGAGTAGGGAGCCGCGTAGTGAGACGTCCAAAGTAGTCGAGCTCGTCCAAGGAGCTCGAACCAAATGATTGTCTGGATTTCAACGAAGATGATGCAGGAGGTAGTGGAAACAGTGGCATGTCATTATCGTACTGCTGCTGCTGGTGCTGCCACTTGCCGTTCATTGTCAAAATGTTTTCTTCAGTAGTAGTAGTAGTAGTGACAGGTGTCAACATTATGTTATTATATTTGGAACGAGAGAGGAAGAGAGGGTGTGAGTACGTGTCTTTGTTGTAGAACGAGAAGAGAAAAGAAAAATATAAAGAGACAATATGTTCAGATTGAAAGAAGTAAAGAGTGAGTGGGAGAGAGAGAAAAGAAGGAAGAGATGCAAAACAAAAAAGAAGGTTGTTTAAATAATTGTTCGATCTGTGGTGCGTGCTGTGCGCGTGTGTATGCGTATATGCGCGGCGATGGATGGAGTATATAGAGAAAAGGAAATAACGAGACAAAGAGCGAGAGCGAGAGCGAGAGAGGCAAGCATGATAATTGGACTGTAATGTGACAAGAAACTAGCAGCTCATCAAGGAAAATAAAAGTGAGCTGTGCATCGGGGACGCCCACATATGGAGTATATACAGTAAGTCGGTTATTTACATCATAGACCTATCACATCAAGCAGCACGCTATGATCATTGCTTTCTCTCGTAACAAGTTGCATTGTTGTTGTTGTTGTTGTTGTTGTTGATGTTGTTGCTCCACTCAGCACAGATCAACAGACGTGTATAACAATAGAGTTGCTTTATTTGTAATGGGGTTGGCACACAGTTTAAACAAAATTTATATTAATAGGTCCTACGCTACTGCTAGTGCAACTCCCCGAAAGAAAACCTTGGGGGGGGGGGTGGATAGAGAGAACACAAAGCCCCTCTCCTGAGCAGCCTACACAACCCCCTTGGACACAGACGCAGCTTATTACATATTACACACACACACATACAGAGAGAGAAACAGCAGCAGCAGCACTTGGCAGCAGTAGCAGCAGTCAGCCAGCCAGCCAGCCAGCCCTATTTTACTCCCTATCCATGGGCCACATATAGAATAGCATACATGAGGACAAATGCTATATCAGCTAGCATGCATTTCCCAAGTAGGTAAGCTTCTTCATAATTGTCCCTGCCGATCACCGCCGCATTGTCACACACACAGACATGCTTCTATCCATCACACCAATTTCTATCATGATTCTGCTGATGCTGAAGCTGATGCTGATGATGTGTCTCAAAAAAAGAGTTATTTCAGCCCTGACCATCGATTGTCCTCATTATTCCATCACCAACACACATACCAATACACAGCCGCGTGCGTGTGACATGATATGTGCTGCGATGATCCTTCTCATCGTGTCTTGTTGTATGTTTTTACCATAATAATCGCTTAGCCGCTTTTTGCTCTTTTTTTTTCTTAGAATTTTAGTTGTTCTTGTGCACCAATGCTTGTCAATCACAATCGGTCAATCGGACAGAAAGTCGGTCGCCGGTTCGTGTAATATAACTCGTCATTTACAGAGTATTATCTACTTGCTTATTTATTACTTAGCCCGTTGCCCGTTCAGCGAGAAAAGAGAGAGAGGAAGAAGGAGGGCCAAGTTGATATGCATCGTACATGATATCGTGATACAACAGCAGCAGCAGCAGCAGCAGCAGCAGCAAGAGCGCCCGCTTGCGCACATACGCAACTTTTAAACTTTGTTCTTATCCGTTCTCTCCATTCTTTTTCTCTAAACAATGTACGGTTAGTCATTACTCTTACTTTCACTTTTTAAAATGACGGAGTTGCCTTTTTTTGTCACTTATACTTGGGCGCGTGTTCGTGCGTGCGTGCGTGCGTGCGTGCGTGCGTGTTTGCTTATTACTTGCCTTCTTTTCACTGCTGCAATAAGTGTATATAGTAGAGATGCTGCAGACGCTCCACTTATTTTTAGCATTATTATAATTACTATTTTGCGTGATAGTACTGCTGCGGTTCCTGCGTGCTATTAGCATGCGGTACGCGCTAAGCTCTCTTTTTCTATGTTGCCTTCTCGTGCCACTTGAAATCCTATATTAGGACATTGATGCGAGAGAGACAGAGTGGGAATGTGCTACCTACCTACATTTTTCAGGGCAGGAACCTATTTGACATGTACCCAAACAAAAACAAACAGGATGAAAGAATCTTTTGCTTGGCTCATCTAGTCACAGTGTGGTGGTAATTGTCAAGAAACACAAAACGTGGTTGTTTCCTCATGTTGCTGCTTATTAGGCAAAATGGAATCTGAAACGAATTTAATCCCGACCCCGAATCGTTTGTTGGGTTTCATCAAAAGAGGGGACCCTTTTCCTGACTGACTGACTGATAGGGACGGATAGACCGATCAAGAAAACGATGGCCGTCCGTTCGGAAGCACTCCTTTTCTTTGTTACTTTGTTGTTGTGTGGAAATCTGTCTTTTTCCAGATAAATAAGAGCGTGTATGACAGGAAATCCACGAGGCCAGGGCTGGACCTCGTACCAGTTTGGAAGGCGCTCTACGGATATACCACCAAACATAAATATCAACCCACCACCACCTGCTCACTATGACAACGACACCTACGACAATTCTCCCACACCAATGGAAAAAAGGGCCGGGTAATATACCATAGTTCAGTCACTAATGGAGTCTCCCAGTTGATTAACCCTATCATTTGGTTACAGGTACTTTGATCTGTCACTGAGTGATCCTGCATCGTCTCCTCCCGAACTGCGGCCAATGTCAAAGACACAGTTACCAACAGCACCTCAAATATTTACCACAGAACCCAGTATTTCGAGTGCGGACGATAACTTTAGTACAAAACCAACCGAACGCATTAGCAGCCGCGAATACGATCTTGACAGCCACAAGAACACTAACGTGCAGGAGGTGCCGCTGCAACACGATAGCGACGAACAAGGAGCACAAACACAAGCAAAGCCCCCACGTGGCGTATCTTTTCGGCCCAAACTCGAATATATTGGTCGTGCTTATTCTACCGCAGCCCAGTCCCTCAATACAGTCGATGAGCAGCCGCGATCGAGAAAGGAACGGGTCATTAGCTTTGTGCATCGCCGGTTTCCTAGCCGTGTTGTGCGTCGTGTACTAAAGTGCACGCTAGCGTACTTTATCTCGACGTTGTTCAGTCTGATCAGTCCCTTGGTACAGGCACTGGGTCCAGCTGCTTTCTTGACGACGGCTGGCGTCGTCTTTAATCATCCAGGCCGTAGCATGGGCGCCCAGTTCGATGCCACCATTACATCTGCCCTTGGTGTATGTTTTGGTATGGGTCTTGCTTACGCAGGTCTGGCTTGCTCAGTGGCCTACAATACCCGTCACCCGGATACCATCCAAATCGGCAGGGTGATCAACGCATTGTTTTTGTTTGTTGGCATTTTTGCAGCACAGATGATCCGTCAGTTCTACCCAAGGTTTTTTTTCTTTTCGCTCCAAGCCATGATCGTCTTTATCTTCTGCTTCAGCACTGCGGCTGGCATGTTGCAGACGACCATACCCACACAGCTGCCACTTTCTCTTGGTCTACCGCTGCTTTGTGGTGCTGCCATCTCACAAATCGTCAATATTTTTATATGGCCAGAAACTGCGGTTGAAGGTCTTGGTAAGCAGTAGTTAGTAGCACATCACTGCATTATCGTCAATAGTGACTAATGCACAATTTTTTCCATGGCGGAGAACATAGGTCGCGCATTGCGGGAAACTTCCAACAGCAGCAAAGAGATGCTTGATCTGATTACCAAGCAGTTCTTTCTTGATCCCGAATCCGAGATGGTGGCAGGCGAAGTTGTCGATGAAACTGCCGAAAAGATGCGTGCAGGCATGACCAAGGTCAAGTCTGCCTACCACGAAGCGAAATACGAGATATCATACACATACATCCGCCCATACCAGCTAGGCAACATTCAAAAATCACTCGATCGCTTGACCAAACACTTGAACATTCTTGGTGGCAGCTTAAAAACAGAGCGTGTCTTGTTTGAGAATGCCATTGCCGCACTTGCGGCCGAAAATGCCGGTGCTGGCTCGACCGACGAAACCGATGAAGACACCGACGACGATCATGATACGGAAGACGAACACCACAAAATGACGCATCCACACGACGAACCGCGCAAGTCGACGCTACGCTGGCTCAATACCGAAGATGAACTGAATTTACGCCGTGCTGCTATGCTTGCTGCTAGCCATAGTCCACAAAACTCACGACCAAATTCGCGTATGGGGTCTAGAGCGGGCTCACGCGCCGGATCACGACGTAACTCACTCGAAGACGAGGACCATGAGGATCAAAACCAGAAATCCGTCTCGTCGTTACGATCATTCCTGAATCTCGCTAGACTGAGTAACCCCATGCCAAAACCACCACGCAAAAGAAATCGGCAAATAATCGAGCATGGCGATGGTGAACTTCTAGTGACCTATTTGGAGAGTCTGCGTGATCCACTGATGCGATTGTCGATGGAATGTGCGCCCGTGCTGGACTGTGTCAGCCATAGCATTGTCGAGGAACTGGATATGGACGACGATGACGACAAGTCGGTGTGGAAGACGTGGAAGGCATACATTTTCCATTTGCTAAAGCTCAACAAAAAACGAAACAAGAACGAACAAGACGAGCCTCGCAAATCCTGCAAACTCAAACATGATCCGAAAAACTGCAATTGCGCTGGTACGATGCGCGAAGCGATACGGAAATTTGATGAAACCGAAGGCGAACGTATGCACACGTTGTACAAACTCAATTGCACCAAAGTGGGCAATGACGTGTTGGATCTGGGTATGCGTGAAGAGCTGTTCCTGGTCTTCTTCTTCATCTTCTCTTTACGTGAGGTAGCAACCGAACTTGAAAGCATGGCAAAGACAATGGATGAGTTGCGACACTCAAAACATAAACGACGAAGAAAGCATCTATACATGCCGCAGTTGACGCAAAAGTGGTGGAAGAAATGGGCTAGCACGAACAATCACCAGAGTATTCGTGATAAGGGTGGATATTCACTTGGTAAGACCCCTTTTTTCGAATTGGATTGGCGGTTCATACAGCTACTATATCTGTTGCTAACCATAATACTGTTGCTATGGTGTTGTTGCGTTTTCTTAGCAACGTTGCAGCCTGCCATGAAAGACGATCGAGTTCCGGATGCCGCTGACGAATACCGCTTACGACGGATCAAAACAACAGATACAACGAAGCAACAAAAAACGAGGCGCATGTCATCTGTCGCATCACAAACCAGCAGCACGATTATATCACCTGTTTTAGAGAAAGTATCGTCAAGATCGACCATCACACTGCGTAAACAACGTTCGAATGCGACCAAAGACTCCACTCACCTCGGTGTTATTGAGGATCTTGAAGCTGGGGGTGCTATCAAAGAAGAGAAAGAAGAAGAAGACAAGCAGCAGCAGCAGCTAGAAAAGATCAAACCACCGCTGTTCTTGCGCATCCGTTATGGTACTTGGAAGACGTTACAGTACCTGAAAAAGTACGAATTTAAGTTTGCGCTGAAAATGGCGTTGGCGGTGCTTCTTTTGAGTTTTCCGGCGTTTATACCTTCTTCGACTGCATGGTACGAAAGTGTGCGTGGTCAGTGGTCATGCATGACCATTATCGCCATCATGAATCCAACTAGGTAAACTCTTTTTTATTAATATATTTCATTCTCAGCATCAAATGTGGTAGTTTATGTGCGTTAAAATGCTTGTGCATAACCTAACATCTCGGTTTTTTCTTTTGTTCTTGTTACTATTTATAGCGGTGGCACATGGGAGGCAAGTTTCTGGAGAATCGTAGGGACTTTGGTGGGTGCCTTCACGGGCTGGGCTGCACTTGAGGCAGATGGTGGCAGCCCCTACTTGCTGGCGCTGTTTGCGGTGTTACTATGTAAGTATACATTAGTAGTGTATGGCAGCAATAAATCGATAGTTGCGTCGCTCTCGGACATCTTGTTGTTGTTATGATCAATTGGCAGCTAATATCTCTATCTTCATAATAATAGCTATACCTTTTTTCTATATTCACCTGGCAAGCACATATAACAAGGTTGGCATTGTGGTATTGATGACTTATATGGCCGTTGCACTGAGCAGACATGTCACGGAGTTGTCAGAACCAATTCATGAAACTGTCTGGTATGTAATTTCATTACCATCCATGCGGCCTGGTCAATTATCCTCATATATTTACACATACAAACAAAAACTTAAAATCCAAACGCAACCATTGTTTATGTTTCCAGGAAGCGCACGGCTACCGTTGTGGTGGGTATATTGGTTGCTGTTATTCTTAACTGGTAAGATGATCTTTCCGATTTATCCAAGATCTATTAATGCATGTGCAGGATGGGCGTTAAACGTGTCGCTGAGGGCTATTGACGAGCAATGTGGGGCGTTCTTACTATGGGCAGTAGCACTAATGGTCCAGAACTTTTGTCCATGATTAAAAAAAAATAGGATGATCTGGCCCTTTGTTGCAAGGCATGCGGTTCGGAAATCGGTTGCAGGCATTATCGGCGAACTGGGCGACTATTATACCTTTTTAATGGGAACATTTTTGTTCCATGATCATCAAAACCTACCCTCTGATGAGGATGAGAAAAAGGCGCAAAAGATGGAAGGCGGTATTCAAAAGTCAATCAATGCTTGCAGCGTCCTATTAGAGCTGACGGACCACGAACCGCGGCTCAAGGGGCCGTTTCCTAAAGATTTTTACAAGGAAATGATCGTCTCGACGCGGAACCTTTTGGATCGATTGCTAACCATCCGAACAGCACTCATATCCATGCCAGCATCTGTCAAGAAGGATATCTGTTTACAGGAGTACAATGTGCATCGACGTGATATGGTAAGTTTTTGTGGAACAAATAGGAGGCCCTTGACGGGATTGGATTAGAGGGAAAAGGAAATGATTGCTGATGCGCACATTTTTATTATATTCCACTATAGACGGCATCCATGCTACTCCATTTTTATACCCTCCAAACGTAAGTGTCCTCAAGTATATATGAAAACTGATTGATCAAAAAGAAAAACTGAGCGTGTACACATTTTTTCTGTGAACATTAGGTCACTGAGATCCAAGATTCCCTTGCCTGCTTACATGCCTTCTGCTAGAGCAGCTCGCACTCGTTTGATCCGTTACCGCCGAAAGGAAGCCAAGAATACAAAGCAATGGGTCCGCTATAGAAATTTATGCTGGTTTGCCATGGCCAGCTCGACAGAAGAAATTATTGAGGAACTCGAGCATCTAAATGATCTTATTCGATTCATCGTTGGTGAAAGCAAATTTGCTGATAGAGCAAGACGTATTGATTCATTGCTTTAAAGAATAACTGTATGACCAGCGTATCAGCTACGTAGGTTAGAAGAAAGACCCTTTGATATATTACTCACTTCCCTATAATATGTTTCGCTAAATCATTATTTCTTGTCTTTTTGCAAAAGCTCTTGTAATTTTTTAATAACTTATTCTTTACATCCTTGTTACACACTGTATTCGCTTTTTTAAAAAAAGGGTAATCCTTATCAATTTAACGATGTCTATGATGTTTTAGTTGTCATATGTCTTGTGGATTCCATTGACCTGGAATACACTAAGAGTAAAAGCAGAAAGAACGGACGTGGCGACCTTCACTGCTTAAAGGGTAATCATAAATATAAGTATACATACACCACACAATGCCATGAAACATCGATCAGTCGAAAAGCTCATGAACAAGGATTATCAGGTTTAGATGCGCAAATATATGGGTTATCTGGGCTTTCAGGTGAATACCATAACGAAGTATAAACTCCCACAACCTCGTTTCGCTGGTAGAATAAGAAGTTTTGTTGGTTCATGATGCTGGGGAGCAGAGCTAATTGATGGATATCTATAACGGACACTTTCGTGCGGTTTGCAGCGTTCTGTTTTTAAAAAAAAGACTCGAAAATATGGGGTTGCGCCACACGTCAAGTCGTAAAGTGTATCCTGGGAATTGTTTAGCTCATTGCCCCGTTCCCCTTTCCACTAATAACCACCAGCATATGCGTGATAAACACTCAGTCAATGAACAAAGTAACTTTGTTATTTGATCTTTATTGATATTACTTTCTTCAGCCTCTGATCGCTTCTCAATATTACTGATAGGAGCTCGTTAGAAACTAAGCTTGACCCTGATGCTACCGCAGAGCGATAAGTATCATCGTTTTTTACCATTTATTGAGTGGCTGACGTTTTTGATCACTGCACTCAACAATAGAAAGCAAGTTCGCATAGCACATACCCCACGATCTATTCCCTGTGTCACCCCGCGTCATTTTCAATGCATCATCTGCTTCCTCCATTTGTCATTAGCAAAAAAGTTACACCGCGAAGCAGTATTAATAGAGACATTAAATAGAGACACGTAAGCATAACATAGGGTGCGAAACTGGATCAAATTTGTGCAACAATAGTAAATCAGTGAGATGTCTATAGTGATGCCGGTTCTCATGGTCAACAAAGTAGCGTGGCTTAAGGTTATGAAATAATAATAAAAATAATAATCTATCATCATTCATAATAATATATAAAACAAGCTAGGCGGTCATTATGGTAATAGTAAAAAGAAACGAACGATTTTTAAAGGCAAGAAGTAGCAGGATCTTGACAGCAAATTATGCACGGAAGCCAGTAGATTTTTGACGGACCGTCATCTATTTCTCTCCTATCCCGAGGATAATTATACTAAAGCACTTCTCTCTTTTTTATTTCTTTCTTCCTTGATTTCCTCACTCATTCAACCATGTTTCGACTGGTTCCATTACGATCGTTCTCATTGTCGCGTCTGCCTTGTAAGCATCGCCAAAGATCGTCATGACAACAAGACTACTCACGTGAAGAGAGATTCCTTTATTTCTTCAACAGCTCGACGATTCAACAGCACGGTTGCCCCCAAGCCGCTGGACGGTATCCGAGTACTTGAACTGGGACAGGTATATGAGTGAAACTATGATGAAAAAAAAATAACTAGAAGTCAAGTTAATAGTTCGTCGTTGCCGTATTTATTAGTTGATAGCTGGCCCCTTTTGTGGATCGATTTTGGGGTATGGATATAGAAAAGTAGAGTCAAAAAGTAGAGTGGGAAGACATTACCATTGCAAAGCACTACGCGGAGAAACTTAACGATAGTTCCTTTCTATCTTCTTCTTAGATATTATGGCGCAGGTAAAGAAACTTTTTATATTCTTATTACCCGAGTTAACTAAAAAGCTCACCGCCTTCCTACTACTCATAGATGTGGTATGTTCTATGGTTATAATGGTGACAGTGTGTCTGTATCATGGAGTGAAGAATGCTTATGATGGAAAAAAAGGTCAAAGTAGAACCACCTAAAACTGGTGACCCACTTCGCAAGTGGAGACATGTGGATGAAGACGGCGAGAGCCCTTGGTTTCGTAGTCTGGGAAGAAACAAAAAGTCAATTTGCATCGACTTGAGAACAGACCAGGGTCGAAGGTAATACGTGCTTGTCAAAATAGAAGGGTACTCATGACGATCCGAAAATTAAACTTTTTTACATGAAAAGCTTGGTAAAGAAGTTGGCACAGGATGTCGATGTACTTATAGAAAACTTCAAGCCAGGCACAATGGAAAAATGGGGTCTTGGACCTGGTATGTTCGCGGAAAGAAGATTATTATTGCTAAGCTTTATGTAACTAATTACTGTAATCTTTATATATTAGAGGATCTCTATGCAACCAATCCTGGGTTGATTTACACTCGAATTTCAGGCTACGGACAGACAGGCCCATATTCTAAGCGTCCTGGATTTGCTGCTGTTTGTGAAGGCATGGGTGGGTTCCGCTACGTCAATGCCGTGCCAGGCGAGGCCCCTGTACGACCGAATATAAGCTTGGGCGACTCGCTTGCTGGCATACACGCAGCTTTGGGTGTCTTGCTCAGCTTGATTGGTCGAAACAAACTTGCTGGCACTGCAGAGAAAACGGGTCAAGTAGTTGATGTGGCCATCTATGAGAGCATGCTCAACATGATGGAAAGCATTATTCCGGAGTATGACAGATTTGGGCAGGTATGTAGTAGAGATGTTATTGGCTGACGAATGCATTGACTCATATTTAAATAGATCCGTCAACCGTCCGGATCTACTGTGACGGGAGTAGTGCCCACCAATACGTATCCCTGCAAGGAAGGTCAATATGTAATCATTGGCGGCAACGGCGATACTATCTACAAACGACTCATGAAAGCTATCGGCAGAGAGGACCTGGTATGTAATAATCCTGTGGATATGAAGGAGGGCTATAGTAACCGTGTTCGGTCTAGTTTTGAAATTTATGCATGTTCCACTTTTGAATTTTCGTGTAGGTTGGCGCTGAGTATGAGACCAACGCTCACCGCGTCAAAGCGCAAGAACTCATTGATGGAGCTATCAGTAAGATTTTCTGTTTTGTTTTTATTTTCTAAAGTAAACATAATCCAAAATCGAGTTGTTTGCCCTCTTTTTAGGTGAGTGGACGGCGACCAAGACTCCGGATGAAGTATTGGATGCGCTTGAACAAGCATCCGTTCCTGCCGGTAAAATTTACAATGCAAAAGATATCGTAGAGGATGAGCATATCAATGCTCGCGGCATGATCGAAACTGTTACTGTTGGTAAACCGGAAGAAGGAAGAGGATACGAACTCAAGGTAAATTACGCAAGAAAATGTCAGAGATTGGGTGATGGAAGTTGTGAAACTTAACCTTTTATTGTTCGCTCCCCTTAATAAGGTTCCCGGCATGTCTCCCATCCTTCAAACTACCCCTGGTGCCACAAAATGGGCCGGTCCTGATCTAGGTCAAGACACTGTTGAGGTTCTCGAAAAGTCCTTGGGTCTGTCTAAAGAGCAAATAAGTTCTTTGAAGGAGCAGGGCATTATCAACCAATAGGCTACGAATACCTCCCCAACCCAATTTGAAGATCATCCTCCTTGTTATATTATGATATCTCCTCTCATAAACTGGATTAGAGCATAAACTATGGACCTTATACTATCGTGGTTAACACTTCCAGAATACTTAAAACTTGATCCGCTTGATCAGGCTTTCACTGCGCAAAGAATCTTGCTTAATTTATGTTTTAAGCGATTTGCTCGACCTCGGTTTTTTTCAGAGAGCACAACCATCCCTATAACCACCGTCATCATTACTAGTCTAATCATTATAATCATCGCATTTCTACTTGCTTTACAGGATTTTGCATACGATACCGCTGTCGGCCTTCTATTTCTTCGTACCTGGGAGGATATTTTTTTGATATTAGGGAGGAGCATTTTTTGGTACATGGGTGGCAGGTTTTTCGTATGGGGGTGGGTGATTTTTAGCTTGTGGGGCAATTTCAATTTGTGGGACAACGGCTTTCGTAAACGGGCGAAACGTTTTTCCGTTTACGGGCTGGTTATTTTTCGTATCTGGGCGACAGCTTGTTCGTACCTAGATTACTAGAACTTCGCAAGTGGGAACATTTTTTTTCGTAGTGGGCAGCTCTAAGTCACGCCGTTTGACGCCCACGACGAGTGTATTCAAAGACGGGATATTATTGTGCGACATGTTTTTCAAACAAGTCGCGTTAAAATGCTAGTACGAGAATATTACAAATTTTCCTCTCGTTTCCTCTTTCTTTTTAAAAAATGCTACCTGATAAACGTACTCTGTCCCGCTCCTCTTCAACTTCTTCTATGGATGTTGACATTCATCAGCAAAAGCGTGCTCGAACTATCAACCGCACAGGCTCGGAAATAGCAGCTGCTACAGTCGACCCCCGTTAACGTCAACCCTCAGGGTACCAGCAAAAGTGTTGACCATATCGAGGGTTGACGATCACCGGGGGTAGAGAATAGGCAAGAACTTTAACTGCAAACTTTGAAAGGGTACCAGCGAATCTGTTGACGCCATCGGGGGTTGACGTTATCGGGGTTGACGTGTTAACGGGGGTTGACTGTAGTAGTCTTATGGGTAAGTATGCTGGTGGCCCGGTTGCAGCTCTTACGCGTTCTGTAAGTCAATTTTCTTTGCAAGACAATCCAGGTGACGGAGGTATGTAATACTTATACTTGCAACGTACAGTAAAAGCACTTTGTATCCATACATTACTTCTATATGACGTTATTTTAAAAGGCGAACAATCTGACGAAGCGAGCACTATATCTGGTGCGCGCGTAGAGGCCAATCAGGAGGAAGCTCTAAACGCATCGCATGTTGAGGGTAAGGCAAACAGGAAGAGTAATTGTCCTAGCTCTTAACATATAGTTCATTAATTTACACAGAGCGCCCCAGATATTACCGAGTAGATTAGGAGGGGGACCTTAATATGAGTGCCAGTGGTGAGGAGGGCCCTTCAACCACCCGACCTGAGCCTGAAGAGTCCGTTGATGCTAGTGGCAGTAGCAGCAGCTCTCGTAATTTCCCAGCTGCAAGGCACCAATGTTAATAAGAAAAGGGGGCCATACAACCCTCTCACAAAAGCCCAGATTGGGCAGCTTTGGGAGGCATGCTTGCTGGAAAATCAATGAAGCAAGCTGCTGCTGCCAACAACATCAATTTAAGTAAATTGAATGGCCGCTCAAATGCCGTCAATAACTTGGTGAAATGAATAGACATATTTGCATATATGTGGATGTGGACAGCTTTGCATTGCATGAACATGTGTATGAAAACTTCCAGGAGACCTTTAGCGAGCAAGTTCCTCGGCATGTGTTGAAAGAGCATTTGCAGAACAATTTCTGTATTACCTAGAGACGCCACCAAACGTGGCCAAAGCAGCAAGAGGATGCAAATCGTCTTCGAAGTCGATCTGAAAGCGTACACTCTCTTGCTGTAGCAGGCGTCGATCCGCTAAAGTGTGCTTTTGCTGATGAGGCAGCCTATGATGTCGACACAAATCGCAAGTACGGCGATGAAGCCAAAGCAAGAAGCAGAGCTGCCAAAAAGCAGGGTGCTATGATAATCAGCAGATCAAGCAGCGAGTAAAATCGGAACTGCCGATAGCAACACGGCTATCTTACCTGGCTGCCATGACGCGCAAACAAGCCGTCTACGCAGACTACCAGAAGTTTAGGAAGACGTAAGACGACGACGTAAAGAAGTTGTTCGCACCTTGCTGGCTAAAATGACGAATACAGAGCTTCAAGGATGGGACATCGTCTTTGATAACGCTTCACGCGAAACCAGGAAGATGATATCCCAGGTAGTCGAAGCAGGTGGCTCCAGGGCTATCTTCTTGCCACGATGCTCTGACATGGGCGAATCACTTAATCCTGTCGAGTGGTTCTTTTCAACGGTAGATCAACAGTGTAAACGGCACAAGACCAATAGGATGACCCCAATGACTACATCTTCCGCCGTTTATAGGGTGCCATTAGGGATACGCCAGAAATCGATCTTAACACCATCATCCACGGTAAGAGGTTGGTTTGCAATTGTAGCGTTAGCAGCCTCTAAAGTCGTCATTATCTACATTCCTTTTCTCCATTCATTTTGTCTATTAAGTTGATAGGAGTAAAGAAGTAGCAATAGTACAATGAGAATATACAATAGAGGGTGGCAGTAAGAGACGCGATTTGACAAAAGACAGAAAAGGAATTGAGAGAAGAAAGAAGTGAAAAGAAAAGGGAAAAGGGAAAAGGTTTAGGGGCATATAGGGAAGTCGATTTTCAACCACACTTTAAATATTATGCTTTCTTTAAAGCATGTGAGCCCAAGCGATTTCTTTTGTGATGGCACAAACCCCTTTACCTTTAAGAATAATCACTCAAAACGTAGATGTTACTGGCACTGCTAGGAATTTGAGTGCCATCATCTTGGAGAGCTATATATATATATATATATGGATTTTTGCACTTCCAGCGCTCAAGTTCAGGTTGATTGACACTTCCTTCATCACTACACCGAAATCAGTCTTGACCCGTCAACCCGAGTTTTGACCCGTCGGGTTGAACGGGCCGGGTCGGGTCAGTGTTTTCTTGACCCGTGGGTCAACGGGTCAGACCCTTGACCCGACCCGACCCGTCCAATTGGGACCCCTATAGAAGCTATACTGATAGTTTGATGAATGTGGGTTTGCTATTTTAGATCGTATCAATGGTATGATTCCAACAACATATATATGCTGACTTCTTCGATCGCGCCTGGCATAGTTTTTACGTTTAATATGAATATATTACGGCTGACTGACTTTTTAACAGGTTTATGTGAAAAGATCAGATTTGGTGCCTCTAGACAAAAGAGAGCCAGCTGCCAAGGGTAACATCAAGTTATCATTGCAATCTACATTGAAAGAATGCAACTTACAAGTCATCTCACATTTATAGACTTTTAAGCGCTGTGTTTGTTCTGGCAAGTGTATGCGGTCCTTTGATCAGGAGTAAGTACCTCAAATTACAATTTATGAATATGGCTATGTATGAGATTTTACGCAAAAGCCAGATGATTTGTTTAATATTGTTATTGTATCGCTGCTGTTTGGGACACAGGATGTATTCACTGAATACGTAACATGGCGCTGGAACTTTTACATCAAGTAAGTCGTTAAAAGAGATTAATGCGCAAAAAATTATTATACCCACAACACATAATTAATACTGTATGATAGCTAAATGGTTGGCTGGATGATATATACTTCTTCAACTATTATAGTATTTGAATTGGCGGTATCGCTTTGATGGCTCTAATTTGTTTTCTTACAATTGTCAATGGACAAACAAACTTTGATGAAAAAGCTGAAGCGTGTTGATTGTGCCGGTAACATATTATTACTGGTAGCTGCCACGCTGTTTTTGCTAGCCATGAACTCCGGTGGCCTTTTCCATGGAAATCAGCTGCAGTCATTGTAAGTTCGCTCTTATTTCCTACTTAATTTGATACATGGTTTTGTTTTCTTTTAATTTGAACATGTAGGTGCCATTTGTTTTGACGGGATATTCATTATTTCTACTGTTGTTGTGGAAACAAACTATGCCCAAAACCCGCTACTACCACCGAAACTATCCACGAACAGAACCATCATCAATCTTTTTGTTACCAACATTTCTTTAGGTATTACATTTTTCGCCATCCTCTTTTACCTTCCTGTGTATTTCCAAGTTGTGCGCAATGACATCGCCATGTGGTCCGGTATCCATCTGATACCCTTGCAAGCTGTCATTTGCGTAGTGTCAGCTGTTACTGGAGTGCTGATAATCAAACTTGCTTTTTATCGATCCTTGTACGTGGTATATACAGACAATGCTGTATTGCGTTATTGAATATACATACACACGCCTTCTGTTTTCTATTAATATTTTGCTTTTCTAATCTATGATATTTGAATGCTTTTAGTAGTGTTGCTGTTGGAGCAGCAGTTACAACTGTGTCAGTTGGCCTTTTTTTGGTGTGAAGACATCCTGGAAAAGATGTCCATTTTCAAAGTACTTGACAAGCATTAATATTCATTCTCAAACATGTGACACCCAACCATTATACTAGTGCGTTAGGCACTTTCAGGGGATATCTTCAAAAGTACCCAACAATCGGGCTGCCTGTGATATACTCAGAGCCATCAGCTTTCCCTGAAAACCATGGCAGGCTGGTGTGAATGTATACATGTATCTAGAAATGGTTTACTAAACCAAGGCTCTTCAGAATTGTATGAAAATAACAACATGAGAACTGAAAGCTTTTAATAAATCATGAGAGCCTGTGTCTGTTAAAGTTAGCGATTTGTTAATAGAAAAAAAGTGTGTGGAACTACTAGAGCTGGAAACGATGACTGAAATACTTGCATTGAATCTTTATCGTAGCACGCTTATTACATAGTCTTTTAAGAGTAAACCAACCCGGAGAATACCAAAAAAGTAATTCAACACAAGAGATAGAGAAAGAGAGAGATTATCAATCACAATTAGTATTAGTCGCAAGCTGGGATCAGAACATGTTACGCTATTGACGTAAAAATTCATATGATTAAAAAATCTGTATTAGAGAGCACATATATTATAAATTTACGGGAGTGGAATTGAGCTGGCAAGAAGTGAAAATAATACTTATTATCAAATGATAACACAAAAAGACGAGAGAACTATGAACATCAAATTACATGAATACAAACTACTCCTCCTTTGCCCTCACTTTAAACCCACTTCCAGCTGAGAATTCTCCGACGACCTTCTGATTATAGATGCGATACATTTCATCCAGCTCTTGATTAAAAATTTCGATTGCCTTTTGACGTTTGACCGATCCTTTTACGGTAGTTGGTAACTGTTTATTGGGCGGAAGGATGTATACCATGTCAGGAACAGCAACGAGTCCATGGAAAGGCGCATGTTTGTTCGCTCGATTCACTGCTGTATACACTAATTTAAACAGTAGAGTAATTGTCAGAATCTTCTTTATTCAACATATGCACTGCCTTGTGTTTATTAGTATAAAAGTACCCCTTGATGTCATTTCCGCTGAAGAGCAATGAGGATCTTCATCCATGTTCAGTTCCACCAATGCAGTAGTGCACGGCCGGTCTTCGCCGACAATAATGCAGCTGCGTATTATATCCTCGTTGCAAACCTCCTCTTCCATAGGTACTACATTCAGCTTTTCCCCGAAGCCCCTATGATGTTTATACACAATAAACATTGAAACCATACGTCTTTTAGTTCTCTCCCTCACTCCGTATCGCTATCCATTACTCTTACGTAAAGATTAGATCATCCTTCCTGCCTGCAAACATCCAATTTCCGGGCCTTGTCGAATCTTTTACGAACAGATCCCCTGTCACGAGATCACCAGTGGGCCGGTCATTAGCGCCACGTAAGGCAGGATAGCTGCTGTGTAAGATAAGTTGATGCAGATCTTTTTCATATGGCTCAAAAGTCGTGTAGCGTAGCAACGCATTACTAGGTTCAATGTTAGCCCATCGATCGTTATCCTCAAAGTTTGAAAGGCTAACGCATCCAACTTCTGTATGTTATACAATTTAGTTGTCTGTTTTATTTCTTGTAAGCGATCATATTTCAACAGTGTTACCTGTCATTCCGTACGCATTTCGAACGTTTAATCCCTTGGAATGCAAATAATCTCCAACTGCCTTCCGAAGTGGTGATCCAGTGGTCAAACTGAACTTGAAACGCTGCAAGGTCGCTGCATGGCGCTCATCATTTGTACAATGTTTCAGATACTTGGCCAGCCTGTCCAAGAAAGCCGGTGTCGTTATTAAGACGGTCGCTCCACTAGCATCGGCAGCAGCAAGATTATCTAGAGGTATGGGATTCTCACAATTGAGCAATAAAATACTCGCACCGGTCAACACACTCATTATAAGCGTAACTAGATACACCAGAAAGTATTAACGAACACGTTAAAACAAATAGATCAATGCAAATCAACGCGTGATATAACAGGATTATAAGTAGACATACAGATCGAAGGTGCGTGAAAAAACTTGTCTGTTATCAAAATAACGTCGCTCGGTCCCACCGCCAAGTATGGACAGACTTTTTGAATCGGTTTCAAGACGATCTCCAGGACTGAAAACAAGTGCGACCGTGTACTCCCAGAGATAAGCTTCGGTAACGCGGAGGTTGTCCCAGAACTATGGAGCCATGTAATAATAGCATCTGGGTCTGCAGTCACTGTGCCTTCGCGCTGTCTACTGGTGCTATCCTCATCTTGTGGAGTACTGACAAAAGCTTCACTTGACGCAATAAGCTGATCAATGTCAAAGTCATCCCAAATCTTGACGCGGAAATTCGAGTCGGTTAAAGCAGCCGCACATCCCATGGCGTCTTTGCGGTATGTTTCCGAAGCAACCATGTAGCTTGTGTTAGTTTTCTTGATCATATGGACATTCGCCGCTTCGGTATTGTGGGTTGATAAGGGAAAATAGATAAAGCCAAGCTTTAGTACAGCGAAGAATGCAAGTACAGCTTGCGTCGTGTCTTCACTCAATAAAGCAATGCATTGCGTGCCGGCAGGTACTATCGGTCTCCATGTATTTGCGAGATGAGTCGAGATTTTGTCGACTTGGCCATAAGTCAGCTTCTCTAGTTCGGGTGACTTTTGTAACTGGTAGTAAAGTAGTGTGTTGTTCTTGAAGCGGGCCGCATTTGCTTTGAATGCTTGTAACAGTGTGTCAAAATCGTTATAATTTGGAAGTTCTTGAACCATGCTGGATTAAATGGATACCAAAATGAGAGTAACATTGAAGCTATGCACGGTTGATTTCGCTTTTATACACTTCACTAAAATCATCTATCGTGAGGATAAAGTATGGGCATAGAAGCCTGCTACATATGGTGAGATTAATCACAGTATACATCTCAAAGCGTAAAATACCTTTAACCCTCCAAGACCTTTCGGATGAGTTCCCCTTGAACGTACATCTTAAACGGCATTCACACGCAAGTCGTGCGGAAATACAAGCTTCCTTTTGTAGCCATCTGCAGCCTTCGGGCACCTGAAATGACCTTCCAGGACGCTGTAAGTTCCAAACGATAATATAACTAAGCGGATGAAAAGCATGTAAAAGCGCTTCAAGGCTTTTTACACATCGCGACACGTAGTTTAGGCTCTTTGCCGACAACCAACACCAAATCAGGAGATGGTATTGTATAGGTATGATAGCCCTACGCGTAGAGCAATTTCCTCTAGTCACCGCTGGTTGTGCGAAACAGGTTGCATATTCCATCTGCAAGGAATCAATGTTTATTATGCACGATGACCAACCAGACATAGTGGGAGAAAAGAATTGCATATTCTCAGCATAATGCTGTACAACGTTGTTTCTCACAACAATTTATTATTCTTCGGCTGGCACTGACTAGGATGGTGTTACTATTTTCTTCTTATTGGTCGAAAGCTCAAAGAAAAAAATATGTGGAATGTAAGTGTAATAGCCGAATCATATAGAAGCGACTGGAGAACAATAAACGACAGGGAGTGGAGGGAGGAGCAATCTGAATCAGTGCTTACGCCTCGAATAATAGCAGTAAGCCGTCGGTCTTTGACCTCGGCTGTGAAGTCTAATACTGTATGATGCATGTGTATGCACATTTGAGCAGTTAATTGAGTGTAAGCTGTATGATATTACATACGTGACCCTTTATATTGGCGTCGTTTCTTGCTGACATCAATATGTATTATAGCAATTATGTAATTCTATACAGTCATTAATACATGTTTTTCGAACTGTAGAAGCAAACAAAACAGGATTTTGCACTGGAAATATGTCGCTGCGCAAAGCTATTATATTGTTTATTTCAATGCTTGGCTATGTGAGAACATTTGTCACGAAAAGAAAAGTCATTCGGTGTTTATAAAGGATTCGGGATAACGGCAGATGCGAATGTCACAAATACTGTACATGCTTGAATATATGGATAAATTCAAAATGAAGCCTGTTATGTACTACTGTATAATATTATATGCACTCTAATTGAGATGTTGAGGTAGCTTTATATTATGCGTTGGCGATATCTGTTAATGAACAGTAGTGTGTGATATATTTACCATCATGCATATATCATGCAAGCAGAAACAAAAGGATTAGAGTTTAATTATTGCTTGGATCATATTTGAATAGCCATCCTTGAAATCATAAGGAAAAGAAGCAATGCACTGTCACATGTAGTAAGACATCCTACTATGTCTGTATGTCCTGATCGCTTCCTACAGACCTAGAGCTACAGTTCAATCAGCCATTATCAGAGAGGGGCAGTACTTTTCAGTCTTTAATGCATGATGCTGGTCTTATTGATAAGATACACAATTTTGACTGTACATCTTAATCTGCGAGAGGACCCAGTCGAACGGTATTTATGATCGCAAATAGGGTGCAAGGCCCAGTCGGCCTAGCAAATTAACAGGGTATCAACATGTACACGGCTAATGGTATATCCTGCTTTCGAGTGTTGGCTACATGCATATACTATCATATCACGCAATTACCAGTTTGAATTTGAAATCAACACTGCTGTGTGCAGTAAAATGAAATATAACACACAGAAGTACGTTAAATGTTGTTCATGATGGATAATAATTTTTTATATAACGACAACAGGAAAACAAGAACGTGTCAAGTCTATACAGATATAAATATATGTGTGTGTGCGAGTGACGGTGAGCGTGTTTAATGAAAGATGATGGGAAGGGACGAGAGGACGAGAAAAGGTGCATAAGTGACAGTGATGATTTAAGCCTTGTTGGCGCGTCTGGTCTTGACAGACTCGGATAAACCTTCCAACATTTGCACGGTGGACTCGAAATCGACACAAGCATCGGTGATCGAAACGCCGTACTTAAGATGCGAAGGTCCTTCTGCTGGAACACTCTGCTTGCCCTCGTTCAAGTGGGACTCGATCATCAAACCAACAATATATTCTTCACCAGCAACGATCTGTTCACCCAAGTTCTTGGCAACCTTGGGCTGGTTGCGATGGTCCTTGCTCGAGTTACCATGAGAACAGTCAACCATGACATTGGGTCTCAACTTGGCCTTTTCCAAAGCAGCCTTTGCGCTAGCGACATGTTCTGCATCGTAGTTCGGTCCAGTGTTGCTACCGCGTAAAATGACGTGAGTGTCTGGATTTCCACTCGTATGAGTGATCGATACTATGCCAGACTTGGTGACACCCAAAAAGTGGTGGGGCGACGCGGCAGAGCCAATAGCATCTATGGCAATCTTGACATTGCCATCGGTACCATTCTTGAAACCGACAGGGAAGGAAACGCCAGAAGCTAATTCACGGTGCAACTGCGATTCGGTGGTGCGTGCGCCAATGGCGCCCCAGGAGATAAGATCGGCCAGGTATTGTGGCGAAATAGTGTCAAGCAATTCAACAGCGACAGGCATGCCGCTGTCGGTCAAGTCGCACAACAACTTGCGACCCACGCGAAGACCCTTGTTGATGTTGTAGCCGTTGTTGATATCTGGGTCGTTGATCAAGCCCTTCCAGCCAACAGTCGTGCGAGGCTTTTCAAAGTACGAACGCATGATGATCAGTAACTCGCCGTCAAGTCGTTGTTTGACCTCCAGTAACCGGCCGCAGTATTCTTTGGCGGCTTCCACGTCGTGGATCGAGCAGGGGCCAACAATTACAATTAATCGGTCGTCCTCGCCGCGTAGGATCGCTGAGGCTTCTTGACGAGCCTTGTGCACAGTATCTTTGGTTTTTTGGCTCTAATAATCCTTGTTTTTTTAGTCTGGTTTGTCGCGTCGTCGTCGTCGTCCAAGCAAAAGGTTTCACTTTGGTCAAGCGAATTTAAAGATACTTACGGCGGGCAGCTCTTCTTGAAGGTAGGCAGGGTTCAAGAGTGCGTTGTAGCCGGTAACTCGAAGGTCTTCCATGGTAGCAAGAGTGATGGTATATGTACAAAAAGTTTTTTGGAAAAAGAGTCTAATGAGAGGAAGAAGAAAGGAAAAAAACTCAGATCTCAGCTGGGCGATCAAGTAAAATCCTTATCTACATCAATCAGAAAAAAAAAACAGTCTCATTACTCGCCATAAGCGGTGACTCATTTTATGTCTGCCATCACCGTGGCTATTACCGTGGTTATTAATTTAACACCTGTTTCTATGCCATACTAGATGCATTTACTCATATACGAGACAAGACATACAATCGGCATATCCCTCGTTTTTCTTTTCATACATGCAGTACGCCCGAGTGCATTAAAACCAACAGCAGTAAATCCGAAAAGAAATAGACAAGAGATAATACTTTATTACAAAAAAGAGAGAGAGAGAGAGAGAGAGAGACAGAAAGCAATATTACATGAGAAACTGAGTATCGATGCCATGGGCAAAATCATATTTTACAATCTTTGCGAGGTTGGAGCAACAGACTATCCGTGCATAGTCGAACTGCAAATTGAGCACCTTTCCTTCGATGGCTTGGCTTAGGCTTCGCAGATGACATCCTTGGCTGAGGCCCCAGATGCGCAAACTACCGTCATAGCTACCGCTGATAATGCGGTCAACACTGGCATCCATCTGCAGCGTGCGCACCAGATCCGTGTGTCCCGCCAGCGTATGCAGACACTGTCCAGTTTCTGCATCCCATACCTTAATTGTCTGGTCGCTCGAGCCACTCACGATCCGCTCGCCATCAAACTCGACGCAAGCAATACCGCGGCTGTGTGAATCGAACGTGCGCAAGCACTCCCCGGTCTCCATGTCCCACATCTTGACGGTGCGGTCGCCAGAGGCAGACACGATGCGATTGTCTTTGAACTGGATAGCATTGACCGCCGCATGGTGGCCGCGGAGCACACGCAGGGTCTCCCCCGTGTGCAAGTCCCACACACGGATCGTGTGATCTTTGGAGGAACTCACGACACGATCTGCAGAAAAGCGCAAGTTCAGCACGCTCGAGCTATGGCCTCTAAGTGTGCGTATAATTCTGCCTGTCTCCATATCCCACTGGACCATCGTCCTGTCGCTGCTGCCGCTGATGATAAACCGTTCGTCGTATTGAAGACAGAGCACGCTCGCGCTGTGTGCACACAGTGTGCGACGACACTCGCCTGTGCGCATGTCCCATATCTTGATCGTTCGATCTCGACTGCCACTGACTATCTTGTCCTCGTCGAACTGGATGCAGTAAATCCCTTCAAGGTGCATGTCGCTCAGCGAGTCCTTGTGCGGAAATACACGCATCTTGCATTTGCCTTCGCGCCACCGCTTGTCAATCAAGTGTCGGTTGCGGTACAGCCGTCGCCAGTTGATGTAGCGGGTATCAGTCGTTTCGTGGTAATGGTATAGGGCGGTTTCGTCGTATTTCACGTGGCGGCGGGGTAACGGTCGGTTTTTGTATGCTCGATCAATGACGACATTCGTGAGGGCGGCGGCGGCGGAGGAGGAGGAGGATGATGACGAAGAAGAAGCTGCAGTCATACTGGAAGGGCGTGAGGTGGTCGATACACTACTGCGTATTACTCTCTCGTGTAACGGCAAGCGTGACATGTGTTGTTGCTGCTGCTGTAGTCGGTGATGGGAGGATGATGACATTGGTAAGGGATGGGAACGTGAGGACGATGTTGGTGCAGCGAGTGAAAGTGGAAGTGGGAACGGAATTGGCGGTAATGGATTGATGTTGTTGTTCAGTCTACGACTCAAGGCGGATGTTGATGACGATGCGCTGATGTTGTTATTGATATGGTTCTCATGATTGTAACTACTACTGCCGTTATTATTATCGTCGTCTTTGATTTGAGTTGACAGCGGTTCTTCTGTATCGGTAGTGTTGTTATTGTTGTTTGTGCTGGTTGTGATGCTGCTCGTGCTGTCACTCTCGACAGGAGTGGGTGCGTCTATAGATGCGTTGGTCGTAGTGCTGGATGATGCAGAGGTCAAAGCGTTCTCCTCTTGTTGCTGACCCTGGTGATGGAGTGTACGTCGTTGCCGTAGTCGTAAAAACAGATCACCAGGTCGTCGGAATGGCCGCAGACGACCAGATGTAGGTGCCCCAGGCATCTTTGGTAGTGCGGCGGGGTCGTACATGGAAGCGGTCGTGCGTGCGAGCGGTACAGGTGCTAGTCGGATATCATCCGCATGCAGCTGCTGTGACAGGCTGCCATTCCCACTGCTACTGCTACTGCTGTTACTGGCCAGCGCGATTGAGTTGTTAAGATATGTTTCCATGGCTCTGCGATCATAGCCCCAGCCTTGCTGGATGAATAGTTTTTTCCATAGCGTCTGATCCTGGCTCAGCTGACGCCATCGGCGCGAGACGGCCGAGATGCGTGTCAATGTAAGTGCATCCACAAACTCCAAAATACGGAATGCAAGCTCGTAAGGAAGCAGCTGTTATTTTAGATAAAAACGAACATGGACGATTTCAGTTTAATATCGCTCCAACGTGACTAGACAGATCCTTCCTCCCCTACCCCTCGTCTAGCCCCAACCTCCCCCCCTCCTTAATTACCGATAGGAAATCACGATGAAGTAGAGGAAGGAGCCGGTTGACCGTACCGCGTGCATTTGACGTGGATATCGTGAGTAATAGCTGATATGCAAATTCTACACCAAAAAGAAGAGAAAAAGAACTATGCGTCAATGCGGCTGTACGAAAATTGCTTGCCATACTCCTACCATCCCCCCCGTCTTTTCTCTTTCTCACACACACACACACACACCCTTCTCTCCCCTTTTGTTTTAAATATAGAGTAAAACAATCACTTCCCCCCCCGACACACACACACACACACTCTCTCTATCAGCTTCCTTTCTGTCCCCCGTCAACTACACTGGCAAACCAGCCAACGACCGGCCTGCCAGAGAAAAGAGGGAAGACTAATAATGATCGAAGAAGGCGGCTTACCAGCTTTTTGGTCATCGCTCCAGCTGTTCATGCAGTCGGGAAGTTCGAATCGCTGTTCAACATAGCCTTCGTCGGCATGGTCAACGTATTCTATGTCCCGTGTATTTTACACACATGGTTCCAAATTGTTTTCAATCAGCTCTTTCCGTAGGAATGCAAAGCAGGTTACTTGTAGCTTGTCATGAGACAAGAGAAACACCTACCGGAAGCTATAGCCTTTTCGAGGTTAAGATTCCTCATTGAATGGTGGCAACAAGTACAGTGTTTTTTCAATCAAATGAGAAAGTGGTGAAGGAAGAGTCGAGCAGTGTAGAATGGAAGGAAAGGAGAAGAGAAATAGAAAAAAGGCAAAGGTTCCAGGAAAGGAAACCTCAAAATACAAGTCCGCTACTACCATGCCGTCGGATTTGGACATGCTTTGCGCTTGATTATGTTTTTTATATTAAAAACTAACTTTTTGTGCTTCTAGGTGGAGAATAACAATTGCAACGTGAGACTATGTACATTAATATGGGAAGATGAGGGGATGGGTGGATGGAGGGAAGGGGGTATATATCTTGTTTATGTGCGGAGCTCTCTCACACACACACCGCGTGCAGAGTCTAATCGAGCATGACCGTCTTGAGCGTCTCATAGGTAGGGAAGAAGATGGCACAGATACCAAACCACCAGCAGCTTCGGGGCATGGCGCCAGCAAAGAACTCACGATACATGCGAGATGGCTTTCCGGATGCTTGGTAGAGCATTCTTCGAGTCATGTCCGTGGCAGTGACTGGCTGTTGATGGCGACGTTCGGTAATTATACGAGTTCTGATCACATCCATGGGCGTGGTGAGGTAACCGGCCAAGAAGCCGCTGACACCGCCGTACACGATGGTCTGTAGGGTGGGAATACCGGTTTCCTCAAACGCGGCGCTAGCGACAATCTTTTGCTGCTTGACCCGATTAATCCATTCCTGATGTACTGAGCGACGATGGAAAGCCTTGAAGTTTTCATACGAGACGAGCAAGATAACCATAAAGGGCGAATCACGAGCGGCAATGGCCCAAAAGCCCTTGAACAGACCACGCGGTCCTTCTTCGGCCAAGGTCTGGCGTACGACGAACGACGCAGTTGATCGGCCAGCGTAGTGGTCGGTTTGCAGCTTGGCTGTGACAACCTCACGAGGCACCTTGATAACACTTGAAGCCAGATCGCCAATGACTGCCGACAGTGCAGTGACAGGAATGGCCCATTTCTTGTCGTCAGGAATCAGTTGACTCTTGCAGAACTCGTACGTGCTGAAACGAGCACCGCCCTGGCCAGCTGCACCCAGTGCAGAGACAAAGAAGCCTTTGCCCAGACTGCGGGCTGTTTCTCGAGTGAAAATACGTCGCCATGAGTGTGTGTTGTCGGCTTGGATACGAGTTTTGATGGTGTCGAGAGGATGCATGCAAGCGTACGACAGCGAGAGGCCCATTGCGCCGGCAGCAAAATGATCTGTCAAACATTGGTAAAAAAAGGCTATGAGTTCTTGTGCGTTGAGCGCCAGATCAGTGGTTTTTTAGGATACGTTACATTTGTACAGCTCGGCGACGGAGTAGTTCTTTTGAGTGCGATTAACAATTGAAGGTGTCATTTGTGGTAGATTAATTGACAGAGTGCTCTTGCGTGTATGGAGAGAGAGAGAGAGAGATCGAGAGAGAGAAGTAAATGGAAAATATCGTTAAAGGGGTGTTGCAGATATTTTCATCAAGGGCCTTTTATACAATGCCTGCTTTGCAAGGTGACTCAGTCCGTTGACCAATCAAAGTGAGCACTTCATCATAAGTCATTTTGGCACCTCTTGTGCTTGCTTTGCTGATTGGACAATCCACAGTTCTCAGTCCGCTCTGTGATATGATATGCACGCCGACGACGATGATGGCGATGATTGTTTACTCGGATCGCTCCAGGCTCCAGGCTCCAGATCGATCCTCTTCTTTCATTTCTACCGTCCACTTCAGTGTACACATACAACCGCAGTAAGACACCGCATCATCATTGTCAACCCATTATGCAATACTAACTACCCTGATCAAATGAGGTGAAGGTGGGGTGTCAGTTGGCGGACTTTCATCCTTGTTTTCTGCCCTGTTTTTTCTGTATTGTTCCACCCAGGGATCTGTTCCTCGTAAAGCACACCTCTATTTACCCGATCCAACAACAAAAGCTAAAAGTCGGTGTTGACCTTTCTTTTCCTCTTTTTTTTTTTTGTATTTATTTGAATTTCTTCTATCCGGTCATGCTTTTCGCTTCTACAACACCAATCATACAATCCTTTGCAATAATCGATCCATGGCTTGCTAATGCTTCTTTTGCTGCATCGCTTGACTCGTATCGAAACGTCATCCAGTTGCTCCCCGACTGATACCGCTCCTCTACCTTGCCACACTGTGAAAAATGCTCAATCACAGCGACCTTCATTCCAGATGGGTATCCAAACACCTTGACAATCGTAGGGCCTCCCTTTTTTCTACTTTGGCTGTCTGGAGCCGTGGGCGTGAAAATGGAGGCTCCAGCAGCACCGCTGTCCTTGAGGAAATTGTTGTTGTTGCTGCTTGCATCCTGAGTCATCAGTGATGATTTGCCTGGCGCGTTTCGTGAATGCATTACTGCCAGTGTCCACAAGTCTAGATATTGTTAGCAAAGCGACCAAAAAATCGACATATTTGCTTATAATCTTTCGTCATACCTGGCTTATTGGATGTTTTGACTGTGTCTGGAGATGATGAGTGTTTGCGAGGATTGACACCTATATCCCAAAGTGACACCACCGGAGGATCTTCCAGTTCTTTTGTCGATCGGCTATTGCTATCACCAAAGCTTTCGTCTCCCGCCATACCAAACACGCCAGAGTGGTTGCTTGATTGTTTGTAGAGTGTTCGTCGTCTACATACATACACACGAGTAACAAAATTATAAACTCTTTTCCACAAACTCGGGCTCACCATCCCTCTGGAAACTTACTCTGATTCGCCTTGACCATCAAACGCGCGTTTCTGACCTGACTTGGACGATTGCTGGTTAACATAGCAGAGCGTACATCAAATCAGTTAGCAAAATAGAAATTCATTTGCTATCTCTTTTTCTTCATCCAAAACTAGTCATACTTACTGGCACTGCAGCCGAAGTCAAGAATCCTGGTAATGTTGTTTGTTGTGTTCCAAAGCCTTTGGATGAGGTCGAAGTAATACCTTGTTGGACAGCAGATTTTGTCGTTTGGTCGTCTTTGTTGAACAAGCTTGGAGGAATGGATGTGCGTGTCACTTTATCGGGCTTGACAATGAAATGAGGCACGTTGGTATCAGGAAAGGCTGTCCGTAAACTCAACAATGAGTTCGACTGTTGTTGTTGCTGTTGCTGTGCTTGTTGTGTGTTATTGGTAAACAACGACTTATTGCCGCCCCCAAACAGCGACGTTGGCGCGTTGCCACCGCCACCAAATCCAGCTGTCATGCTGTTACTGGAACCAAACAATCCTGTTGTCGGCTGTGCTGTTGATGTACTGCTACCAAGCTTGAACCCGCTAGTTGATGGATTGCTACTTCCAAAACCAAGTCCTGGCGTTGTTGTCGATCCAGCTAATCCACCTGCAGTAGACGTTCCAGTATTACCAAAAAGACTCGTAGTACCGCCTGGTGCACTAGTCGCTGTATTACCCATGTTACTTCCGAAGCCCATAGTGTTCGTTGTAGCATTCGTGCCGCCGCTGAATCCACCAAATCCGCCGAATGAAGAAGTCGTTGATGTTGTAGTGCCAGGTCCTGCGCTTGTGTTACTGGTGGAGCCAAACAATCCCGTGCCGGCCGTGGTAGTAGATTGGCTAGGAGTAGGCCCTGATGCAGCTGGAGCAAACAACGACGTGTTTGTTCGCTGATGTCCGCTTCCTGTGTTGCTGCTGCTACTACTACTACTTCCAAATCCTCCGCCAAATGCAGTGGATGGTTGCGATGACTGGCCAAACATGTAAGAATTAGAAATGTATTGTATAGAGAGTCGGGAATAAAACTATTTTGTTGGTGCGATCTGGTAGCGACTCGAAAAGGGAGCAAAGGTAACGAGAGGTGCACACACGCTACAACCTGGAAAACGAAATAATACGATGGAAAACCAGCCTATACAAGAAGGAACAAAAAATTGTTTCTTTTGTCGCGCTTGCGGAGTTCAACACGCATTTTTTTGGTTCACCCTCTGCGTTAATGCCGTGCATTCGCTCTTACATTATCGCTCTTAGTTCAATGCTTATATGTCTGTTTGATACGCTGCCAGCTATTGTTACAACAACGTCCGAGAAGTAAGAGGGATCACAGGATACTGTAGACTTCGTGCTGTATAGTATCGGGTGGCCATTATCCCTTCCTCGCGATAAAAAGGCTGCAGGTAGCTAACAACAATCAGAAGCTTTATGCATTTGCATATTTCAAGTTTGATTGCTAATGAGCGCTTGTGGTTTACAAACATTTTGATATTTTAATTTATAAGTGGCTACTACTAAAGCTTCTTAGACTTTGATAAGGTTATCTGTAATGACCATATTGGTTTTTAAGTTATTAAGTTACCAATTTGTGATGATTTGACAGATATCGCGAAAGCCACACATGCGTAACATGCTTAGATAAGCAAGTCTCTATATTTTCCATTGCTAAGCGCAGTACTAATGACAGGATCAACATTCTCACTACTGTATTAGACAGCCACAAAACATACCGTGCGCTGCACGTTTATAAAAACTTCCTGTAAGAATTTCTCTAGACAGAGTATACCGTGCCATTTCGATATACATCGAAGCGTAATACAAACATTTACTATTACCTGATCAAGCAAATCATTTATTACTGAAGTTCAATTCTCTCTATCTTGAAAGTCGGCAGGCATTGTTGTCAAGAGGACTCTGGCCAATAAAAAAGCAACAGAAGCGGTTAATTCACTATGTAATTGGTTGTACTGCTGAGAACCTTACTCTCAGAAGTAATTACTGCTGAATGGCTTAGCCAAAGAATATGTTTGTGGACATCCGCTATCATAATAAGCACATTAGGTGTAGTAATCGACACAGCGAATGTTGTTTGCAAGTAGGTGCCAGTCTAGTTAGTCCATCTTTACTAACAGAAGATCATCCATATTGGTCGATGCTCCTTCGTTTGTTTTGGTTTACTCTTACTGTAAAAAGACGGTACATTAGGTCGTTACGGGAAAGAGAACAGCTTTGTTGTAATTGAACATGTGCAATTTATATAATAACTTGCTGTTCGTAACACATTGCTAAGAGCAACTGTGACGGGAGGCAAAGATCTGATTTCCCTGTATTCGATAGATTGCCCGAAACGCCCAATACCTTTATAGTGCTGTCGTACAGAGTCCGACTATTATAACGTGGGCTGTTTGGCAGGGACAATGTTTTCCCTTCCGGCCCTCAGGTTCCCGAAGCGTCACATAGCGTCATCTGCCCCTTGATCTCAGCTCTTCCTGCTGACAAGCAGGCGTCTGTTGAGCATATATGAACACCTGTCACCAGAAAAAGCACAGCAATAATGGTTCATGTATTACTATACTTCATAATCAGGATACGTCAATAACTTTTTTTAGTCACTCATTCTTCCCTAGATCATCAATGATCATATTTTTTTGTACATGAGGCCTGCTCTCCTAGTTTACGGCCTCTTTTAAGAAAAGAAGTGGAAAGAGGAGAATCTGTATGTTACACAGCCTTAGTGATTATAATAGGATTTTTTTCCCTCGATCCTCAATCGGAATCGTCTTTTTTTTCCTTCAACAACACTTTAATTCTTTTCTCCAAGACAACTACAATGACATCACCAACAAGCAACGAAGACAACACATCAGAAACAGTAGTCCATGACAGCGGTAGCCATAATGAAGATAAAGAACAAAAGAAACGAGGTTGGATCAAGTATCTGATTGGTGATCCGTATGCATCCGATGATCCACAACAACTTTCTATGCGACATAAGCAGATCATCATTTTCATCGTCGCATTAAGCGGTATAAGCGGACCTCTTGCCAGTATGGTACGAATCCAAGACAATACGACATATTACACATTTAAGAACAAGAGGACTGATACAGTGTAAGTAAAGATATATATGCCAGGTTTATTAAGTGTTGCCCGCGATCTCGATACGAGCATGGAGGCTGTCAATGGCACAGTGAGTGCCTACGTTGTCTTTATGGGAATCGCTGTAAGTAATAAAGCGCTTATGGAGTGTCGCTGCTCATATCCGCTCTTTTCTTGAATATGTATGGTAGCACACTTCTTCATCGTCATGTTTTACTCAATTTTCTTTACGCTACAGCCATTGTTCTGGGCAGTTTTGTCTGATTACTACGGAAGAAAACGCATGTATTTGCTGAGCATCATCATAGGTATTATCGCATCCATTATCTGTGCAGTATCAACCAACGTCGCCATGTTGATTGTGTTTCGAGCTATTCAAGCGGGTGGATCATGTGCGAGCCAAACATTGGGTAAAGTTATTCGCGGATCGAGGTCACCATTAATATTTTTCCTTATACATTGTGAGAGAAATCATGAAATTGATGCTTTGTAATTCCCCATTCTGGGATTGTTCTCGATGGCTGTTGCTGTGAACTTTATAATAGGCGCAGGTGTCATTGCCGATACCATCCCTGTTGCTCAACGAGGAAGAGCATATGGCTTCTTTTATATAGGACCATTGGTAGGTCCTGTAATAGGTAATAAAAGATTCTACCTAGTACTATATAATGAACCATACAGCATGAACCATGAATGCTAACACGTAATGAAACACTTATTCTGTTTTGTTATTGTTTTTTTTTTATCAGGGCCGACGGTCGGAGGTATTTGTTATTTTGATCCAGCCGTGTGTGGAAGTCATAAACTATGATCTTAAACATTGATCTTTTCCTTGATATAGGTGTTTTGTGTCAGTACCTTGGATGGCAATCGACATTCTACTTCACTGCAATTCTCGGTAAGGACCGGGTTAGAGAAGTACAGAGAGACAAAGAATGAAAATGACTAACTACTTGGAACTTACAACTTAGGTGGTGTCTTACTTGTGCTTGTAGCCGTTTTTTTACCGGAAACATTACGAAAGAAACATCCAAAGGGAAACAGTAATCCTACGCATAGCGCAGTCAAAGAAATGCTGACTGTGTTTGGTCCAATGTTCTCCATGCTTCGTGACCCAAGCGTGCTTCTCATCACCATCTATAGCACCGTGATTTTTGCCTGTCTTTATTTCCTGGTGCGTTAATATCTAGTATTGCATACAGCGTTCTGACGAACTGATGAGGATGTTAATAATACTGCCATGCTATATCACATAGAACCCTACAATTACCGATACATTTCAATCCTTATATGGTTACAACGAATGGCAAGTCGGTCTATGCTATCTTGCGTTTGGTGTAGGCTTGATGATGGGATCCGTGATCGCCGGACAGGTCTCCGACTTTGTGCTTCAGTACCTGCGCAAACAAACAGGCGGCAAAGTCATTCCGGAGATGCGACTTCGCGCAGCAATTCCTTCATTCATCCTTATTCCGGCCGGTTACTTTATCTACGGTTGGACTACAGAGTATGGGATTGGCGTCTATGCACCCATCCTTGGTCTATTTATTTGTAAGTTTTCGTACTGTATACATGCAAAAAAATAGGCTGGTCTGTGTCTCTTTAGCAACAACACCAATAAAACGGACTATGACTCACACATTGTTTACAGATGCGTTTGGTCAAATGTCAGCTTTCACACCGGCCACGGTATACCTCGTCGACTCACAGCCAGGTAGATCTGCAACTGCTGTAAGTGACGTTTGGTGTATGCTGACTGTTAAAACTTGCTTGACTAAATTCAAGGAAAACCTAAGCTTATTGTATATGCTCACGCACCATACCACTGCGTTATTATCTTATAGGTTGGGGTAAATAATTGTTCGCGTTCAGTAGTGGCTGCTATTATGGCCATTTTCTCAACAGAAGCGCTACATACACTCGGAACTGGAATTCTGTTTAGTATTTTGGCAGCTCTGAACATTGTCAATATCGTTTTCGTTGTCATGTGCATGATATCTGGTCAACGTTGGAGAGAGGCACATGCTGAGAAGGTCAAGGCCCGTCAGGGCATTGATGGAGAAGACGATAACGACAACGATGCCTTTCAAGACAAGAAGCAGCACGAGTCATTGCAGCATCAAGATGAAGAACAAAGAGAAGGCGAGATTCAGCATGCCTTGGCAAGAACTGCTTCCCGACATAGCGCTATCTAGCAAAAAATTGGGTCGGTGATAATGACCAGAACACAACGATGGCGATTGATGAAGGCCAAGTGAAAAAAAAAAACCAGCCATCTTTAGAAATTGCTGCAGCAGATACATCTGAAGATATTGTAGAGATACCTTACCACCTTTCTAATTGATCATCTCTCTTTTTTTTTACACCACGTCGATAACTCTCCATTAATTCTTTGTTTGCCATACGTCATCCGTTACCATATTTCCATGTACTTATCTACCTTCATCTTTATCCTTACTACTGTATCCCGTCATTAGAGTGTGTTTTGCTGTTTTAATTTCTATTGTACTTGACCCTTCCGTTTTTGAAAACTTGAATAGAGGTCAAAACTGAAGACGTTATTCAGAGAGTTTGTACATGTTGTACCTATATTCCAGTGTCACCCTTCTTAGTTGACTCGTGCTTGAAGACGATGGGCTGAACATGCTCCATTGATGGATGATTACAATGCTACGGAACTGTAGCCATGAATTTTAACCGTTGGGAAACCAGCGGTAATTCGCGGTGTAATTGTTATACAGTAGACCCTCGTGAAATCAGTGAAAGTTGAAAGGTAACGAGAACAACCTATACTAATACTCTCTTCCATTCTTGCTCGTCTGATACAGTAACTCCAACAAATTTATTATAATGAGGGTTGAAAGTTTACGAGTTTGAAGTTAAAGAGGTTGGCTGTATCTCCATTGCTCATAGATATAAATTTGTACATACTGTATATCTGACTCAACAAAGAAGGATTTAGTAATGACATTGGTTTAATATGTACTCTCCTTCCGTTCAATATAATCACAATCGCGGTTATACAGTATAATTGTGTAAAGACTATTCTTGTAATTCCAGTGCCATTAGTATATCATACTAGCTGCCGGTGGGCTATATGTATCATATGCACTCGAAAAACTCATGAAAAACAGGGCAAGTGTATATCATAGCAAGTACCATATTCTTCTAGAAAAGCTCTTACTCAATACCCTTCCCCTCCCCTTCAAAGTCGATCTGGTTAAGATGCTTCCATTTTAATTCAGCATACATTGTATTATGTAAAATGCAAAGTTTTATTTTTTGGTAGTTATGTACGTACAACACACACAGAGGCAGCAGATCAAAGGAAATGGACATGTAAAAGGGATACCACGAAAGTTTCTTTTTCCTTGATTTCGTTTTCCTTTTATATTGCGCATATCATCCCTACACTGCGTCACGGATGGCCCACCATAAATCGTTTGGTACCTCTACTAAAATAGCAGGATTGATACGCTGTAAATCTTTTTTATCCCTTTATGTCGCTATTGCATTTTTTCTTTTTTCTTATTCGATTATTACTTTATACCTCTTCTTGGCTCTTCCACTGCGCTGTTCGCTGTTGGAATCATGCGCACCTTGTTCTCGCGTTCGCAGCATGCCTGCTGAATCCGATTCATCCGTATCCATCCTGCTGCTGTTGTTGTTATTATTACTACTGCCACCGCTATTAGGAGAAGAGGAAGATTTTTGACGGATTTGTCGACGTACTCGCTCCACATGTCTGTCATAGTCTTCACGTTCGGCCTGGTTGGCTGCAATCATTTCATGCGCTGCTCGGATCCGATTGTCGATAGCATCCAGCACTGTCTTGGTATTGTTGGACCACACGCTCAATGCCTCCATTGTTTCTTCGAGCTGTTTCGGTCGTACATCGCGTCCCATTGTGTATTCCACCTGGAGCTGCTGCTGCCGCTGATCGAGTTTGCCGACAATGATCCCTTGATAGAAGGCGTCAATGATCAGGTCTTCGAGCGCACGTACGTTGGAAATATTAAGATATTCTTGCAGTAGTGGGTATGGTAGTGTCTATATACGCTATACTCGTTAGTTCTCCTTTCTCCTTTTTAACTGTTTCTATCCTCCAAGTTGAATCAATTTTACCCGGCTCGATTCAGAAAGAGCTACAATGGACAGGTGCTTTAACTTCGTTTGTTGCGCGTCGTTGAGTGAGGGTAAATTGGCTTGTTCAGCTATCACATACGTAATATACACGCAGTATGTTTAAGCATCGAGCTATCCATATCTCTCTGGGTGCTTCCATATGTCAGATACAACTGCATATTTAAACTAAGAAAGAAACACGAACCAACATAATCTTTATAAGTGCCGTACATAAAGATCTTTAAAAGAGCATAGTAAGGTGCGACTTCAGGGGATTGTGATGCCTACGACAAAATCAGCAATCTCACTTAGCATGAATCCCTCTCATGTCTTGTATCAGAAGAGTGGAGCAGTTGAATGGCTCTCTGTATATACCTCGAGGACATTGGGCGATTCAGCGAGTTCAGAAAACACGTAAATGCCAGGCGCAGCAAGTGTATCGAGAATTAGTTTTGAATTGGCAACACCTTTGACGGATTTCGATAGTAGTAAGAATGTTTGCAATTTCTGGCTAGTGGATAACGTTAAATTGGATTCGTTCATTTTGTGTGATATATAATATTAGGAAAGAAACAAAGAAAGGTGGTAGAGACAACGTTGCAGTACGAGGCTGTGTTGCGTGTTTGTATGCGAACGAATAGCTTTCGAATTCCGGTGTACCTTACTTCAACTTGATCACTTAACACTTTTGCGCAATACTATATCTACCATAACTAAGAATAACCTGATATATATCATACTCTATAGTAAGTTGGTCAATCATTACAAGCATGCACCTTTTACTATAGGAAGCTAACACTAGCACGAAAACTGATAGTAATCATACTACTGCGAAAAGCTTTCCTACGTGATTATCTTACCACCACACCTAAATCGTATGGGCTCACTCTACATAATAGAAAGCTCGATATACATTTGTATGCATTACACACTTACAATTCTATATTTAAAGTTGTTCTGCATATATATGTAGGTGGCCAGCAGCTCGAAGTGTTTGCTCATCTCTTCATCTCTTCGTAATATAACCTATTAGTTTGTTGTCAACGTACTGTCCTGACGCTTCTCTCATCATCTTTTTTCACCGCCTGAGAAACTAGAACCTTGACCGTCATGAGTATCGACTTTTATACCTGGTCATAAAGGCTGCACGAGCCACAACAGATATCTCTTGTATCTAGGTTATTTCGGTAAGCGGAGCAGAGCTAAAAAAAACTTTCGTTACTTACCTCCTCAACTGCATCCGCAATTAGAAATTACATACAGTTGTTGTGTGTTCCTGAGCTGGTTACAGATGAGGTCTGTATGCAAAGCTTTTTTATTATTGCTCACCATCATGCCTCATTGCTTCCATCGATACCTGCAAGTAGCATGCTAACGAACTGTATATGTACAGTAGCTCACTTTACAAATTAATCTTATATTACTTGAAACTACATAAACTTTACACATAGAATTGCGACTACATTGAAATTATGATGGGTGGGTTTCACATAATAGATACAACTGCTTTTTGTGCTCTTAAAGCTACAAAGAAAGAAAAGAGAGGGAAGAGAATACAGAACAAACAGTGTGACAAGACAGTACCAGCTGTCCATGTTTACATAACAAGATCTTGCTTCTCTTTATCTAGCCAGAGTACCAATGCGAGTTGAGAAACGTTGCCTTGCATCCAGCTTTCCCTGAGCATAGCTTATTGCATCCCAAGTGATATGTTTGCATTGAAGAAGTTCCAGATCTTCCAAATCCGAGGCTAAAAGGGGCTCCTTGTCGTCGTCACCGACTTTTCCATCCACAAGATAGCGTATCGCTTGATCGGTGAGAGAATCGCAGCGCCACAACTTGATCCTTCTGAGTCCAGACACATGAGCAAGTGCCATGATAACGGCATCCGTCAATCCGGTTACTGAAGTGAACCCGAGATGATTCAACGCAGAGATGCCGCGCTGTCGAGTTGCCAATTGTTTTACAAACTGGATCAATGTTTGGGTATAAAAGGTGCATTGTTCCAGTTTTAGGACTTGCAACGATGGGAATTCCAACAATAGTGGTAATATTGTTTCCCCACCACCAGCGGGGCTTTTTGCTAATCGAAGCCGGGTGACTTTGTGCGATGTAGCCAACGTTCTGTTTTTCAGAGCAATAATAAGCGCTGCTACATCGCTTTCGCTATCAGTGATTTTTCCAGTTGAATGAATGTGCCATAAGCGAGGATATACTGCTGTTGATGATATTGGCGATGATATTAAACTGCTGTTATCAAAGTCAGTGTTGCTGCTGTCGTTGTCATTCTGGTGGCCGATAAGTGTCGCGTCGAGTTCAGCTGATTCACTCCAGCAGCCACAGCCATAAATATTCAGCCATTTCCCACGAAAGTTCTGGATCAAATACCCTCCGTCAAAACCATTATAGTCGTGGTACAAGGTGAGTTTCTCGAGCGTATACTGCTCTCGTGATATGACCATCTTGATAATCTCCCAGGAATGCGCATCGGTGCAAGTTAAGGTAAGCGCATGTAAGCCTAGTTGTCGTTGCTTTCTAGTTTCTTCCCGTCGGTGGTATTGTTGATGGTGGGTTGATATTGCTGATGTGTTTTTATTCTCGTCGTCGTCATTTGCATTATGGTATTCTTCTTCGTCGTCCCAGTATTCCAAATCAGACTCATACCCCTCCGCCACATCGTCGATGCTCAGATACTTTAAACTTGGCGGCGTTATGGGCTTAAAGAAGACGTCCAGGTCACCTTCAAAACAGCCAACTTGAAGGTATCGTAGCCGCGGACATACAGCGAACAAAGGCTCGATATCTTCTTGTTGTAGCGAACTTCCAGTTATCCATTTCAAATGGGTGAGATTAAGGTTGCCGTTCGGTAGCACGAGTGGATCGTCGAATAAGATAGGCACGTGAGCATGTGGCATCACGACATTGAGTCGTTTCAGATTTGGACAGGTACGCAGTATCGACAAGAAGTGCGGAGGGGAATAGACATGATCATAATCTGCAAACAAGGTCAACTCTGTCAACGAGTCTTTAAGATACTGTAGAGCGTAGAGAATGTCCATGTCGTCGCATAAACAGTTTTCCCAGACTTTTTAAGTTCAAATATAATAAAATAATTTGATTCAACAATACATGGCACAAAGAAATACAAATCGGATAAGTGAGATTCTCAGAACAAAACAAGGTTGTTGTGTCTAATATAATATGAGAGTCTAACTTACTTAGAGATTGGATGTTATTCATGCACCCAAAGAACATCATATTCAGGCTGCCGTCAACGATACCTGGGCTGCCTTCGTATATGGTGTATTTGCGGATGTGCTTGCCGATGCGCACCAGGAGCGGAACCAATGCATATTGATTGTCCGTAATAGTGATTTCATGCCATAAACTGGGTGCACTCAAGATACATGCGCACCATTCTTGGTTAACCCTCATACATTCAAACAAATCGGCGGTAGCGAGCAGTTCAAACACTGCACATGCTACTTCAAATGGAAAAATGGAGATAAAGTCAACACGTCTTGTCTCGATCGCACTGTCGTTGTTGTTGTTGCTGCTGTTGTTGTCGTGGAAGGTCACTGGTTGTCCTGGTGATGCTGTCATAGATACCGGCGTTAATGACGACGACGTTGTTGCTGCCCGCCATTCTTGGCTAAATTGTAAAAGACAATGCGATTGATGTTGAGCCCGAGTAGATGTTGCCATCTCTGACTGACATTTGTGATCGACGGAACCGAGCGTCATTTGCAAAATATAATCTTCCAAATAGCGCGTCATTAAAGTGTAGACAAGTCGATTGATTTTTTGTTGTTGTCTTCAAGCCAGCTTGAAGGCGTCTGTATGTTTGAGTCAAGGAAACAAAAAGGCTAAAGAGCAAAAAAAAAAAAAGAGAAAGAAGAGCAAGGAAGACAGAAAATAGGCTCGAGTTATGGTCTTTTTCTTCTCTCCGTTACCCTTCTGCTGCTATCATGTTGGGGTTGGATCCACGAAGAGACAGACTTTGGAGGCTGCGGAAGAAGGGAGGCTGTGCAAAATTAAGCTCACAAATGTGTTACCATTGGTAATTTGCGGGGGTGAATGTTAACTGTGTGCGCATTGTGTGCGAGGATAAAAAAGAGCGAAAAGCATCAATTAAATGATGCAGCACAATACACGCACACACCTAGCGCACTATAGCTTCTATATATAGTAGCTTCCGGACAACTTTTCCATCTCGCACTACCTGAAGAAAAAAATCTCGGATAAACAAGGAAGTCACCAGGAACAATCGTGACAGTTTGAAAACAAAGTTGACAAGTTTGCCAGTTATACTGCTGCAAGTGATCATTGTCCTACAATCCCACGAGCACGTGTACAAAGTCAGCAAAGGCCACTTGTAGATGGACTGCCATGACGATAAGAAAAAGCCTTCACGGTTTTCTTTCTTGTTGGGCGAACTATTAAACTGCTTCCTCATATTTGTAGCCTCTTCGTTAAAGTTGACACTAGTTGTAAATAGCGTTTCGTTGTTATCATAATGGGTCATTGTCATGGTATCGCAATACTAACACTAGTAGCTCCAATTTATTAGACGCCTTTTCTTCTAGTTTCTTTTTTTTTTAGAGACAGTTTAAAACGGTGTTCTTCCATATATAGTAGAAATTTTTGCTGATCTTTCATCCGTCACAAACACAAAGATGGTGTGCGCGCGGTCCATCGTTATGTTCCAATTTATCCAGCAGTCTGACGTGTGAAACATGGTTACTATGATGGTACTAATAAACTTTGAGAGTATGGAAGATAATAATGTAAGGAGAACGAACGAGAGAGGCGAAGGGACGTAGTAGTGATACGCGGTCTTTGTGTTTTTAATGTCTTACAGAACAGAAGGATCGACATGAGTAATATATTTGCTGAGATACGTGAAGAAATTGTTACCTCAACAACATTGATACTTAGCTAGGTACGAAGCATAAACGGGACCCAGTGCTAAATTTGTCACAGCCAAGCTATTATCACGAGCTTCGGCAAGACCCATCATTTATGATACGGACTTGGTTTACAAAATCAAGCATCGCGTTCCTGGTCAGCAAAGCAGGCGGCTCCAAGGCATCAATTGCAAGTTTACGTAACACGGAGAGGTGGCTTAAGCTCATTGTCCGAGATATGTAGTCCTTTCAAATCCGCCATTTCCGGCTCGGGAAACAACGTGCAAGCAGCTCGTAAACTGACACGCCCTGGATATTTTCTTGAGCTCTACCATCATCAAAACCAAAGGAGCCTATAGTTGATAGCTTATGTGCTTTGATACCAAGTCGGCGAAGCCAAGAAATCGCGCTGATAGCATCCACCATTCCATTGGTCGATCTTTTAGCGATACTTGTATTGATTCTTCGTTGATACTGAGACATTCGACGAGCGTTGTCATATCAGTAAAATGGCAGCGAACTCCACGGTGGAGAAGTGTGGAGGTAGCTCGATTCCTGCCAAAGGACTTTGATCCGATTATCGGCGGACACTTGTCGAAGCAAAGCCAGAACCGAGATCGCTCGACCACCTAGGTCATCATGAAAGCGGAATGCGCGCAATCCTATTGTGATTATCGGCCCTCATGGTGCTGAAATTGTGCTGATGCTGGTGCTATCGTTGGAGTGCCAGTGATCATTGTGCTTTACAGCAGAGTTGTGAATCCGATTAAGTTACAGTCTAGGAATTTATAGCTGCTAACATGCACCAAGCACACCAGTTCATGATGATGGATTTGATATATTCAAATCGTCGTAGTCAAATTCGCTTTGCTCAACTAGGGTCGATAGTTGTAGATAGTGTAGCTTCGGGCATTATCACAGCAAAGCATGATTCCAGTCGTTCAAGCAAGTTTGCTGCTAGCTTGGAGATGAACAAGATCGAGTGACGGCGCCAGAATACCTATGTCACGTGGCTGGATATAAATCGAGCTTTTCAGATAGTCATCACTTAAAAGTCTGGCTGGCGTGTCTCCAAAGACTTCCACGGATTCGAACAGCGGCTGATGATGTTGAGATTAGGGCGATGATAGTGCAAAACTTTCCAATACCTCAAATCGCGTTACTTTGGGCTTAAACAGGATATATAGATTGACAACAGACCATCGTTCGATATTTGTCAGGGCCCATGTTAGATCCATCTTCTTTTCAAGTTAGCATAATAGTCTCAAAAGTTCGATAGGATACAAGTGCCCTAAAAACCAAAAACTGTAGGGAATTAGTACATGTTAGATAGCAGCAAAGAGCTACAATTGCTGGCAGCAAAATCGTTCAAATCATCACATTGTTGTCATAGCTCACTTAGAATGGAAAACTCAGGTTGGTGATACATAGATATAAATAGCTACCTCTCTATGTACTCACAGTGAGCAACAACACAATGTCAATGATGACGTCTTCCTTATAGAAATAGAAGCTTATCTTGTAAAGGGCATGATGTGTAACACGCGCAAAGGCATAAGCCTGAAAGAGGAAAGAAAAAAGGGATTATACTAAAGAGGGTCGTTCCTTTTTGAAATATACAGTATAAGGATACTTTCATTGTACACAAGTCCACTGCATGTACATAAAACAAGTTGCATAATAACCAGTGGGGCTTACAAGGTTGTGTCACATAGACCCAAAAAGTACCTTCAGATGAGCCAAGTAGAACTTTCGGAGGAACCCTGGCCGAAGACTAATCTATATATACAGCCTTTTGGTAGTTATTTATGCAGCAACAACAAAATCCCGTACAATGATGCCTCTTTCTTCAATTCCCTCCTCCTTTCAACCCTCCTCAGAAAAGATATTTGACGACAGTAAAAAAGTGCTCATCGTCGGTGGTGGCCTGGCCGGACTCGCTCTGGCCAATGTGCTAAAGTATCAGGGTGTTCCTTACAAAGTTTTTGAACGAGACCCTTCACCGGGCAACCGAACTCAGGGTTATTCTCTCAGTATCCATTTCTGTCTTCCAGCATTGAAATCCGGTATGGATCCAGTCAAATATGCCACGCTTGGTGAAACCGCAGCCGTCGATCGAGGACATCCCCGACGTGCCGACCTTGGACTTGTAGATGGCAACTCTGGTGAGCGCGTTGTCACGATTCCTGCAGATTCTAATAGCGACGTATTCCGAGTCAGCCGCGAACGATTTCGTGGCTGGCTTTTGGAAGGCATCGATGTTGCATGGAGCAAGCGCATTGACTACTACACAGTAGACGAGGAAGGAAGAAGTGTACAGGTCACGTTCACGGACGGTACGGTGGAACAAGGCAGCATACTGGTTGGCGCTGATGGCATCAATTCACAAGTGTGCCGTCAATTGATCGGCGCCGAGGATTTTGACAAGACAACAATTACGACGGACGCAATTCGTATTTTGAACGGAAGCTACTGGATCGATACTGATTTGCGCAGGGAAATAGAGCAAACTTTATCGCCATCGCATATACTGAGTGCTGCCAGCAGTAGCGAGGATGCTGAGCATTCGACTTGCCTGTTTGTATCATTGCTTGACATCGACCGCACCCGAGACAAGCCGTACGAAATGTTGTGGAGTATTTCCTGTATTGATGAAAACGAACCAAGCTATGAGTCGAATCACGAAAGGCTCCGACAAGCCAAGTCATGGGTACACAAGGCCGGCTTTCAAGGGTTGCTGCGCCGACTGGTATTAGAATCACCAGAGGATACCAGGGTGGTGCCTTTGCAAATCAAGGAACGATCCCCTCATATAAAATTGGACACATTGCCTGCTGGTCCAGTTATACTAGTAGGTGATGCTGTGCATAAAATGACGCAATTTCGTGGAGAAGGTCAGTCTCACTTCTTTTACATATGGAGTATAATGATTTTTGTATTGTTTGTTGGAGCATAAGTTGAGTAACTTGGATCTTGTAGGTGCAAATCATGCTATTCAGGATTCGGCTTTATTGGGTTTGAAGCTTGCAAGCGTTTACAAAGGTGAAAAGACATTGGAGGAAGCGTATGACAAATATTATAAGGAGATGCTGCCCAGAGGCCGAAAAGCGGTTGCGGAGTCACATCAAGCTGTTCATATGATGCATGGTTCTCGAGCGTTTATCAGTGCGGTAGCCATGGCTGCTGACTTCAAAAAATAACAGCGATGGTAGACGATAGAAGCATAATTCTTGCTCATTGCAAATAGATAATAAAAAATAGCACTATTCTGAACGAAGGGCCATCCAGCAAAGATGCGTTTTTATACTACTCATCTAATCATTTCCTTCCCTCGACTTGCACGTCAAAGATATCATGTGTCGGTGTGTGTGTTGTTGGTGACATTCAAATTCAACTGTCAACTCCTACAGCCACTCTAATTGACCTCACATAAATATCTTGTGGATAAAAACATAAATGTTACATAAGATACATGAGCATGCCTTCGAAACGAGAACGAGTGCCCCAGATGCTCGGTGCGCGACCCATAATATTTAAAGTTAAACAATGCAAATAAAATAGTACAGATGGAAGGAGAAACTGCTCCTTCTTAATTCTCTTTACAACAGTGTTCGTTTTTTTAACAGATACAGTAACGGAATTTCGGAAGCTCAAGCTTGCTATCAACAACTGGGTATTCAGTATGAACAGTAAACATGATAACTAAAAATCGTATCAAAGGTTGTCTCTTCTTCAGATCCAGTATGTTAAAACATGTATCAAGTGACAAGATATATTAAGAATCCAAAATACTCGTGACGAAGTCTGAATTGTACAGTAGTATGCTTCGTCTTACGCGTCCAAATATACAAAGAACGATACCATGCTCAGTATTATGAAATAATTACTGAATACAAGAAGGATAAGCGTGATAGCATTACTGTATGTTTGCTTGCACACCCTGAAATATATAAGTATATGCAGTCAAATTGTATATAAACAGTTAAAGAATTCCTTATTGCCCTGTAGTATAGTATGTAAACGTGACATATGATAAATTCAGTAAGTACATAATGTTCTAAAACTTCATCATCGATGGCCCTCATTGGTGATATCATTATTTTCTCTTCTTTCTGTACTTTTTTCATTTTTCTGGTTTTTTTGTCTTGCTCTTTTTGTTTTGTTTTCTTATCATCTTTCTTAAAAAGTATGTATGGGAAAAGAGATATAAGGAATGGCACACACGGTCGTCGGTTCGGCTGATAATGACCCTAAACTTGGGATTGTGGTCGGTTCCGAATTCGATAGTTGCATTGTGTAGGGTGTCGAATACAACATCAAGCTGGTCTAGGAGCTGTATACGATTTCGTGATGTCTCCCGTAACCGCCAACGCAAGCAGCCGTTGTTTTGATTTGTGGTATGATGCTTCTATGCCACTTGGCAAGTATCTACATTTCTGAGAAAGCATATCAGTATTCGTGCCCGGCCTTGTCTTTTGTAAACATATAACATTAGAAGCTGCATGCTGCATATTGACTACGTACCTGATAGATGTGTTTTTTTTTCAAAGAAGCACCATTCATTTTTAGAAAGCCAGCTTGGTAAGCAAGCTACCTACAATCTATGTGGATTATACAGATAAGCAGTATTGAGTAATTTTTCGTTTTGTTCAAAGCGATTAAGTATAAAATAGCAAATACTGTAGCAAGATTGCTATAACATTTACCTGATCGAGAATTTTTTTTGCTGGTTTTCTTTCTTATTTGTAGGTGTTATATCTGTGTGTTTGTTTTTGGCTGCTGCACTGGCGGTATCAAAGATTGTAAGCTATTTGCTTTTGTGTGAATGCTTGTCTTGCCAGTTCACTCGCCGATATTCAGGTTCGTTGTAATTGAAGATTAGGATAGGTGCAAGGGTTTCGTGCCGATCCGATCCGTATGTGCCTTTGTGTTGTTTTGGTGTATGGGATGTAGTACATGTTTCTAAACTAGAATAATAATAATATCATCAGCATTTCCAACTATTTGTTTTACTTACCATCCAATGAGGGAATGACATATGAAGTGCAAAGTTGAAAGAGAAACAGAAAACGAAAAGATGAAATTCAAAGTTGAAACAGAAATAAGGAATGATGAAATCCTTGCAACGAGGAGACCATATGATGATTGGTGCCGCCAGTCTTTTATATTTTCATTTATCAATTACTATGGTCTGCAGTTAGAACCAGTATCTTCGACCGTTTTAAAAAAAACACTATAACTTACCCTCATTTCCAGGATTGAATAGTTATGCGCAACGGACTGTTTGCATATAGTAGCAGCCTTGAAAGGGCTTGACTTCGTAGCTCCAGAACCTCGCATATTGTGTCTTGACAGGGTTGTATAGATAGCGAATGACTTTGACGCCTTGAAATGACAAGTCCTCCAGTCAGACACCTGAGTAAAGTTTGAGCGACAACACTTGATCTGCGTATTATGTTCAGCTTAAAGCAAACAGCTTACAATCTTTGATACCGCCAGTGCAGCAGCCAAAAACAAACACACAGATATAACACCTACAAATAAGAAAGAAAACCAGCAAAAAAAATTCTCGATCAGGTAAATGTAATAGCAATCTTACTACAGTATTTGCTATTTTATACTTAATCGCTTTGAACAAAACGAAAAATTACTCAATACTGCTTATCTGTATAATCCACATAGATTGTAGGTAGCTTGCTTACCAAGCTGGCTTTCTAAAAATGAATGGTGCTTCTTTGAAAAAAAAACACATCTATCAGGTACGTAGTCAATATGCAGCATGCAGCTTCTAATGTTATATGTTTACAAAAGACAAGGCCGGGCACGAATACTGATATGCTTTCTCAGAAATGTAGATACTTGCCAAGTGGCATAGAAGCATCATACCACAAATCAAAACAACGGCTGCTTGCGTTGGCGGTTACGGGAGACATCACGAAATCGTATACAGCTCCTAGACCAGCTTGATGTTGTATTCGACACCCTACACAATGCAACTATCGAATTCGGAACCGACCACAATCCCAAGTTTAGGGTCATTATCAGCCGAACCGACGACCGTGTGTGCCATTCCTTATATCTCTTTTCCCATACATACTTTTTAAGAAAGATGATAAGAAAACAAAACAAAAAGAGCAAGACAAAAAAACCAGAAAAATGAAAAAAGTACAGAAAGAAGAGAAAATAATGATATCACCAATGAGGGCCATCGATGATGAAGTTTTAGAACATTATGTACTTACTGAATTTATCATATGTCACGTTTACATACTATACTACAGGGCAATAAGGAATTCTTTAACTGTTTATATACAATTTGACTGCATATACTTATATATTTCAGGGTGTGCAAGCAAACATACAGTAATGCTATCACGCTTATCCTTCTTGTATTCAGTAATTATTTCATAATACTGAGCATGGTATCGTTCTTTGTATATTTGGACGCGTAAGACGAAGCATACTACTGTACAATTCAGACTTCGTCACGAGTATTTTGGATTCTTAATATATCTTGTCACTTGATACATGTTTTAACATACTGGATCTGAAGAAGAGACAACCTTTGATACGATTTTTAGTTCTCATGTTTACTGTTCATACTGAATACCCAGTTGTTGATAGCAAGCTTGAGCTTCCGACTGTATCTGTTAAAAAAAACGAACACTGTTGGGAGTACATCCATTATAGGTCTCATATAAATTTCAAACTCAATTACTTATAAAAATTTTTAAAATTTTCTATCTAAAAATAAAAATAGTTGAAAACAGATGATTGAAAACTTTATAGAAAATATTTTTAAAATACGAAATGTTTATAGAAAGTTACCATATATTAAAGAAAGCTTTTGATAATGAAGTTGATGGAATAAATTATTTACTAGATAATAAATATATAAAAAAAAGAGATATATGTGACAAATGTAAAAATAATAATATTAAATTTAATTATAAACGAAAATTATATGTTTGTAAATATTATAAATATAGAAAAACATATTCACTATTTAAAGATACAATATTTACAAAAATGAAACTACCAACTCATTAACAATAACATATTTTATATGAATTTTTTAAAAAAACACCAATAACTAGTATTTCTAAAAGTTTAAGTATTAATCATAAAACAGCTATAAAATATCATAAAAATTTTTAGAAAAAATATTGATAATAATATAAAGATTGATAAAATTGGAGGTAGAAACTCAATAGAACAACATTTTGTACTGTTTTAAACAATACATTTTTAATAATTTACTTATTTTCAATAGATGCCAAGTATTCCTCAATAATTGTTTCATTATTAAAATCTTCCTACCAAACCTAATCATTATATGTTTCATCATAATCTTTCCATTTAATATAAAATTTCATTCTTTTTTTAAATTTTCTATGTTTTATAATTTTTTCAACCTCAAAACTATCAAATACTTATTATGTGATTTATAATCATATCTTATAGAAATTATTACCAAAAAGAAAAATACACTAGTAAAACCTAATTTTTCTACTAATTCTTATTTAATTTGTTGAATATTATTAACATTTTTGATTTCTTCTCTATGTTTATATTCAGATATTTCTATTGGATAGTTAAAGTCAAGAAATTGCCAGTATTTATTGTTAATTTTTGACAGTTCATGTCGTATTATTTCATACATAATGACATTATATTATAAAACTAAATTCAATATTATATTATCCGATCAACTCCAGCTTACAGAATCACAGTCGACAGCACAACAGCAGCAGAACAACAGCCAGAATCAAGAGCCGTCGTCGTTACGACAACGACAGGAAAGCAGCAATAATCAAGAACAATCATCATCGCAGCAGCATCTGAATGACAGCGATTGCATTACATCTCTTACAAAGCGGTGCTCAAGCACAAGAGCTGAAGATCGCTATCTGGAGATGGAGCTGTTGGATCCAAAAGATTTGTCTTTTCCACCTATGAACCATGATAATCATTTTGTCGCTCAGCAGTTCAATGTGACAAACACAATTTACAAATTCCAGTATTCGATTTTACAACAAAAATGGAAGCTCACCATTGAAGATCATATACACCATGGGGGACCAGCCATGGTTATGATGAATTTGATGCGATCTAGTAACCCTAGCTGGCTTATTAGCTAAGATATATCAGGATAGCCAAATTAATTTTTATTGAAATAATTCATGCACGAATGTCTTAGCATACATACATTTAAATTTTTGAAAAAAATAAAAATTGAATTTTTTTCTTAATATAAAAATAACACCACAGAATATAAAGCAACATATATTTGTTATATTTTTTATCTTTATTCTTTCAACAATCGACATGAACCAACTCAACCTTCTTGCGTTCTTAGCCATTATGGCTGAATTTGTTCCTATTTTAGGAATTACATTGACGCTCTTAATCGAAAGAGCTAAACACCTTACTGAAAACCATCAGCATATTGATTATGACCCTCTTGTCACACAACTGAGGTCAGAAACTGAAAAAGACCTTAAACAGGCTAAAGTAGATAATAAAACTAAGGATGAAGCACGCAATAAAATCATTGGAAGAATTCGAGCATATGTGAGATTCCTCAAATCCTCAAATCCTCAAATCCTCAATTTTCCGATGCAATGTTAAATGATAACACTTCTAGTGCGGCTACCTCATAGGGTGAGAAAGAATTCCGCTTTCAAAACACTAAGGGCTTGTTCACATATATTTGTAAAAATTTCCATTTAACAAAAGAACAGATATTAGAATGGTTTACTAAACATGACCGTATTGGTTATAAAATTGAAAAGGCAATTGCATGTGATGAAATTGCACCTGAAACAGGCGAAAAACACGTGCATATATGGATACAATTAGATGAACGATTTGATACTAGAACTGCACGTAAGTTTTTCACTATTGATAGTATCACTCCAAACATTGAACCAGGTGGTAATCCACAAAAGTCCATTAGCTACTGTATGAAAGGAAAAGATTATATTTGTTATAATATGGATCCAAATTATGAAGTTAAGACCAGAAAAATGCACCAACAGTTACTTGGATATCAATTAATTACGAAGCAGCTTAATATGTGGAAGGCTACCGAAATATATCCAGAATTGCTATTTAAATATGATACTGTAAAATCTAATTTAAATTCTTACTTTCATGATGCTGATATGGAAAATAACCCTGGAAATAAATTATATATGTGGTCTATGTTTGGGATTGAAACAATGTTTGGTGGTAAAAATAAGGTACTATAATACTGGATTGTAGGTCCATCAAATGTAGGTAAGACATATAGCATTGATGTATTAGAACAAGGTGGCCATCGAGCATATCTAATGAATAAAGAAAATGATTGGTCAGATTATAAGGATGATGATTATGATTTTATGTATAATGAAGAAACAGGTTCTGATTTCAAATTAACATTTTTAAACCAAATGTTAGAAGGAACACGGTTAAAACTTAATGGCAAATTCACAAAGTCAATAACTAAAAAGAAAAATATGCCAATAATACTGAATAGTAACTATATGCCGCACATGTTATACAAAAACAAATCAGTATATGAGTTAGAGCCAACGCTCAATCGTTTATATATTATCTATGTTGATAAGAACCGTAAAGGTCATATAATATGGAATTCATACACAATGAAGGTGAAGGATTATGAAAATAAATTCATGTATTATGAAAATATGGATATGTATGAGGACTTATACAAAGGTGAATTCAAAAACGAATACCAAGATCAGCATACATTTATCTGTTATGCACATAATAGTGGTCAGGATGATATTAAAAAATATACACCGATGGATAAAACAGTAGAGGAACTACAAGAATTAGCTGATACAGAAGAATATATGAAGGAACAAGAAGAAAAACATAATAGTAATAATACACAGAACAATAAACAACATAAACCGCCTCAACAAAATAATAGAGGATAGTCAACTGTAAAGGTACCACCATCAGTAGATTGTAGGCATTGGGAAGATGTGTTTAATGATATAAAATGTGATGATGTTGTAAATGATGCTACTGATTGGGAAAACCCACCAGAAGATATAGAGAAACATAAATACATAGATGTAAGTACATCTGAATCAGAGAAAAGCAGTGACTGCAACATACCAAATAATATACCAAAACGTAAAAAGAAAAAAAGACACATTAAAAATAAACGGAGAAACAAGCAAAAAGTAGAAGAAATACAGCCAAAAGAATCTATTAAAAAGCATAAGGATATAAACAGGCTATAATAGATGATATAGATATAACAAAAGAAACCGACGTCAAAAATAAATCAACAGATACTAATATAAGTATAAGTATAACTAATGAATGCATAAAACATAAATATAATTGGGCAAGTAAACGAAAAGTTGATGCAGTCAGTTTCAATATGAAATTTTTTAATAAGCAAATAAGTAAGAGATTAATTTAGAGCTAAATACCATGTGTGGCCATATATTCATGTAGCATTTCCCGGGAATTAAACTTATCAACTGTTAACCAACTATTATCCTTTACACTATATCCAACCCACTTAACCTCAAATATATACTTATTATCAGTATACACATGTCCTACAATCTTCTCAATTTCATATGAATTACTATGTTCTATATTTCTCTGTTCTCTTTGATTTTTTCTCTTGCGTTTAGATGTATTATTTTCAGTTTCGTCCTCACTATCTATAGCCATATCTATTGATTGATTAATGTTAAGCTGTAGAAATTTCTGCTGCATATCAACCATTTCGTTATATTCAGTATTTACTTTTTGCTCATTTGAAAATACTAAGTCAAGTTTGTTTTTCTTACTTGGGAATTCAAAATCTTTTCCATACCATAATTTATGATGTGGTTGTACCTCTATATTATACTTATTTACAAATCGCCATATATTAGTAAGAATACAAGCAACACGAAACTGAATATTATAATATCTTATATCGGTTATTTGCAATGCTGCACGATTATTATTAAATCGTTTAAATTTAGAGCCTAACATAGAGAACTGTGCTTCTATTGCTGAACGAAATGATCCAAACTTGTTATTAAAGTATGTCTCATTGATTGTTAACTTTTGTCCTGGTTCTTTTCTTATGGGATGTAAAAAATTACGATCATAAAAACTATATCTAGCATCTGTCGCATTATCTTTAAACTTTTGTATAAATAAGTTATATCCACCATCTATTCCTAAACAATCTGCCTCACTTATTTTTTTATATAGTTTCATATTAATAAACATAGTACCATCATTTCCGATAGCACATTTTTCAGATACTGAAACATGTGTAATTATTTCATTCATATCCTGTATAACTTGTGTACGTACAGCTGGCCCTTTTAATTTATATGAATATAACTGTGAATGTGACTCATTTGGTTTATAATACTTTATTTTACTATCATGTCCATCATTAAATAGTGTAACATTCTTAAAACCATCTGGATTGTTTATTATTACTGATAGAATGCGAATACGTGGTGATGAGAACATACTATCTAGATCTTATTTTACCTTTTTATTCAATTCATTATAGTTAGTAATCCAGAACTGCTTATATAAATCATAAAATGTTGCATATAGCATAACAGTATGCATATCCTTTCCTGATACACCTGATACCATATGATATAATAATGTAAGTCCTTTTTCAATCTCGCGGTATGGCCCTGGATATTCAATATTTTCATATAAAACTGTAAGAAAATAAAATACAGGTATAAATCCAAATCTATTAAGTAATACATCCTTTATATCATTTATTGTATTATTCTTCATATCTTTAATAGCTGTTCTATGATTAAATCTATGTTGCATTTCAGGCCAAGATTTATCAAGAAAAGTCCATTTAATATCAATTAAATTTTTAATTTCAATATCGAGTTGTTCAGTGTGTTGTATTGTGTTCATTTTTATTTGTTGTTATGTACTTTAAACAATCGCTCTTTTTTTTCTCATGGGAGGCTACTAATATAAATAAAAAAATTCAATTTTTATTATTTTTATTGTAAATCAATAATTAATTCGGCTACTGATGGTTATACCGATCATAGCAATTTTATTATCTATATTACAGCTAGTAGGTTATAATTGGTTAGACAACTAATAGTAGGACGCCATGCTATGGCAATCAATTCAATTTTACTGTTATCACCGAACAAATATCCAGACAACTTGTCACCGCATTTCTGTGAAGCCAGCCTCAGAGCGACCATCAACAAAATCAAGTCCATTTATGGATTGAATTCGCCTCGTGTGCAAATTGAAACGGTAACCAATATGATCAGCATTATACACGAACTCGACATCGAAGCAATCAGCCACAGCCAAGCGATTGTGAAACTCCTGCAACTTGATCTTTTGCCAGATGAACGCAAATTTGCCAATGGCCTGGCCGAGTTAGTAAAGAAGTTGCCTCGTGTGCCAATTGAAGAGGATGTGAACGAATCCGAGCTTAATACCCGATTCGTTGATACGTTTTTATGTGGCCTGTTTGATGATCCTGAAGAAGGGGTATTTCTCCGATGGACAAACGACATAACATTCGAAGCGCGAAAAAACGAAACCTTGTGGACATCTCGTCCCGATCTTACCATTACAAGCTTGAAAGGTGTGAAATGGTCGACCAGCCATGGATACGGTGAAGTAAAATCAGCATGCCACGAAGCAAACAACTTTTTGTTGTCGAAGGACCTGATCCGAGTGGCGATATTTTACAAGAATGCCCTCGACGCACAAAACTTGGAGGGTATTCTAGGTTTGCAAATCATTGGACGATCCATTACCTTCTATCTCTTGGTGTTGCCATCCGAAGGCCTCTATGTCATGTATGAATTAGGGACTCTCCAGCTACCGAATAACTTGAGTGATTTACGCAAACTGCTGATGGATATGCCACTTGGTTTGCTTGTCCTTGATGTCTTCCATCGACTCTGCATCCGCTCTGTCAATCCCTTTCAACCCTCGCGACACCGTCCAACTGTCTCTGTGTCCAATTTCGATGGCATCTTTTCAACTTCACAGGATCGCAAGCGGTCTTGCCATTTGAAGAAATACAACTAAGAGTAACGAATCCAATAAAACAAAGCAAGGTTGATGAACATCGCAAAAAAAAAAACAAGGTATCTTTAGTTTGCCGCTGTTTTTGAAAAACAAGAACGGACGTCTTCTCCCTATTCTTTCATTACAATGTCAAAAAAAGTGAAAGTGAATTTAGACCAACAAAAGTTATGATTATTTGCGATTTCAAGATGGCTTTTATTGAATTGTTAGTATATAGTTATTTAAGCTATTGGTGAGATAATACATACTTGAGGGTTTAATTTATACTATTGTTTTCTTTAAAGTTATAAAAGGATTTTGGGGAGGAGAGAAAAGGATAGTTTACTATTTATTGTCTAGGAGTTTTGTGTGACACCATGGGAAAATGTCGAGCAAGTCGAGCAGTGCAGTTTGATCTCAGCGCACTTGTTTTCTGGTTTTGGTGATTTGTGGCAACCGAGCATACCCCAATCAGAGTCACTAACGGATTATCGTACTTGCGACGATACTCGAATTTATTTACAAGAAACGTTTATTGCTTTAAAAAACTACGGAAAAGCTTTTTGACGTTTGGTTCTACGGGAATTTCAGGTGGTCGTTGTGGGGTTGGAAGCTGGTGTGGAGTTTGGAGGAGAAACGAGAGCGAGAATTAATGTAAGGAACGAATGTGGAAGTGCGGATCGGTTGCAATTGTGGTGTCGGTAGTGGTTGCGGAATCGATGATGATGTTGGAATGGAAGGGCCGGCAGGGGCAGAAGAAGAAGCAGAAGTAGGAAGCAAGGATTGGCGGCGTGAAGCAGCCGATGACCTACAATAGTACTTAAACTAAAATGCGATATCATCAGGATGGGCAAGTTTTTTGATGCTTACACCGCAGCATCGTCTACACTGTCGCTACAGCTTAAGAATTTACACAGTTAGCATCACTTCACCTACGTCGACATAAATATGCCTTCGATGCAGTTGTTGGAGCTTAAGATACCCCACGTTTACTGGACGACATATCCATACTGGACCTGTTCATATACTTGAGAATCACTTTTGCAGCGAATCCACAAATCCAGTAACAGACCGCCATTTGTACATACCTTGTCCGGTGAATGCCTGAAGAACTACCAGAAGCATTGCTGTTATTGCTAGAGACGAGTTCATCGGTACCTAATATGTAAATGCTTGATGTCCTCTGCTGCCACTTACATCTTAAAATGCCAAAGCTCGTGGAAAGATAACGAGTCACCCAATGCTTCTGGCAGAAGGGCTATCCGTCATATTTCGAAAATTCATGATTTTCGAAATCAACAAACAGAGCTTCCAACTCTTGTACTGCATCGGCAGACTTCACCAGACTTGGATGTAGACCATCGCGTATTCGCTTCAACGTTCTAAACATCTGTCTACTGCTTCCTATTTTCAAATGTCGTACATCTACCCAGCAGAATCCCGCCAGTCCGCAGCACTTCTTGATGTACAAAGATATGACGTTCGTCTTGGTGACGGCTCTGGCTGCTCCATCTGTTCCGGTGTTGGTACCTTAATTATGTCCTCAGCCGGAACGACATACAGCTGCACGTTGGTAAGTGCCAAGAGGTGTGCACTGTTATCCACCTGCTGCGGCTGCTCCGGTTGCTGTTCAACCTGCACCGACTGTTGTTGCGTAGTTGTTGCAAATGCTGATGTTGTACTTGCTGCACTTGCTGTGGCTGCTGTAGTAATCTGCCTTAGTGATCAAGACGACAAAGTTTTCATTCTTCAAATCCGAACTGGTGCTGCTTGACACGTCTCAGTGCTTTTACATAGGGATCAGCAGGAATGATGAACTGGGAGATGGGGTGGGAGTGGCTATTTGTGTCCATAGCAATTGGGTTAACGAGGGGGAAGAATCAAACAAGTTAATGGCTTACCAGTAGTCGGCACGTGTTTAGCAAAAAAATTGCCGTCGTTTTCTTTGGTGAGCTTATGTTGTTCTTTATCCACACTTACGAAGGTTTGTGTTCTGGTGTTTTATTAGTTGGATGCATACAGAATTGAAATGCTTACCCTCGGCATTGGATAGATACTACATACCGTATGTGGAACTCTGTGCTCTACGATTGCCGGTTTTGACGAAATTCAATCTCCACATACCATATATGGAGCTCTGTGCTCCCACGACTTTGCTCGACTTGTGATTGAGTTTTCTTAGGATTTTTAACTGGTCACATCAGAAGTAATCATGAATACGATCTAACTGTATTCTGCAGACGGCTTCCTCGTGCTTGTTCGTATGTAGCTCGAGCAGAAGATTCAGCAGCAGCTTGATACTCCATTTGCGAGCTGATGAAAGAAGTATACTGTGGTAGAGGGGGAGGGACAGGGAGAGAAAGAGGACGTGGTGAGACACCGAGTTGAGCGTTGAGTTCAGCGTTAAGTTGGGCGTTAAGTTGAGCGTTAAGTTGAGCGTTAAGTTGCGTTAAGTTGCGTTGAGTTGAGCGGAGTTGCGTTAAGTTGTGTTAAGTTGCGTTAAGTCGAGCGTTGAGTTGCATTGAGTTGAGCGTTAAGTTGCGTTGAGTCGAGCGTTAAGTTGCGTTAAGTTGAGCGTTAAGTTGCGTTAAGTTGCGTTAAGTCGAGCGTTGAGTTGCGTTGAGTTGAGCGTTAAGTTGCGTTAAGTTGAGCGTTAAGTTGCGTTAAGTTGCGTTAAGTCGAGCGTTGAGTTGCGTTGAGTTGAGCGTTAAGTTGCGTTGAGTTGCGTTGAGTTGAGCGTTAAGTTGCGTTAAGTCGAGCGTTGAGTTGCGTTGAGTTGAGCGTTAAGTTGCGTTGAGTTGCGTTAAGTTGCGTTGATTTGAGCGTTAAGTTGCGTTAAGTTGCGTTAAGTCGAGCGTTGAGTTGCGTTAAGTCGAGCGTTGAGTTGCGTTGAGTTGAGCGTTAAGCTGCGTTGAGTTGCGTCAAGTTGCATTGAGTTGAGCGTTAAGTTGCGTTGAGTTGCGTTGAGTTGAGCGTTAAGTTGCGTTAAGTCGAGCGTTGAGTTGCGTTGAGTTGAGCGTTAAGTTGCGTTGAGTTGCGTTAAGTTGCGTTGATTTGAGCGTTAAGTTGCGTTAAGTTGCGTTAAGTCGAGCGTTGAGTTGCGTTAAGTCGAGCGTTGAGTTGCGTTGAGTTGAGCGTTAAGCTGCGTTGAGTTGCGTCAAGTTGCGTTGAGTTGAGCGTTAAGTTGCGTTGAGTTGCGTTGAGTTGAGCGGAGTTGCGTTAAGTTGAGCGGAGTTGAGCGTTAAGTTGCGTTGAGTTGCGTTGAGTTGAGCGTTAAGTTGAGTGTTTTTTTTTGGATATTTTATAGCCTCTCTTTGTTAAGACATTTGTAAAATCATTTAGTAGAATGAGAAACAAAGCCTTGGAGATCACTAAAATGTAAGTTGTTACATGCTTCACTAATCCTTGTCATGAGCGATTCTTTCTCCAAAAACGTATTTCGCTTAATTTTACTCTCTTGACGACGGACCAGAACTACTCAATTGGATTTAGTTCAGGAGAATACGGAGGAAGATATATGTACCTGTATCAGTTGAGTTGTGGATAGGAGCGTTATCCATGACAAGGTAATGTCCCTTTATCGGGATTTTTGTCCATTTCATCAAGAGTAGCCTTCAAAAAGCTCAGATAATGCCCTGTCACTGTTCCTATGCTATAACCATCAGTTGAACGTCCAATCTTTCTCTTTTTAATGCGTTTTGGAACTCTCAAACTGACATTGATTAAACCAGTTGCAAATATTGCACCTAAAATCGATGTTGCGTTCGCTTTAGTTGTAGGCACTGTAACTACGGCGGGAGTTCCCTTCTTTGACCAGGCCATACTTCGTTTCAAAATTGATATGAAAGGCTAACTCATCAAGAAAGACGCGATTTGTTGTGAAATCTAAGTCAGTTTGTGCCACTTTTTTACCCAATGGTACCTTTGTTGAATCTTGTATTCGCTGTTGCTCTCTACAGGCTGGAATTGTGCCTTCTTAATAGATAGATTGCACTCAGTTGTCATAGAGTTATAAATAGTGCTATGAGAAACAAAGATCTGCAAAAGTTTGTGTTAAACTTTCTGTCACTTCAATTACAACAGCAGAAGGATTCTCAACAAATGTAATTTAAAAGGAACTGCTTATGCTCTTCACCAAGAATACGACGCTGACCTGACTTTTTTTTCTCTCCGAAGATGCTTTCAGGGTCTTCGTAATAACATTTAACCCATCTCTGTGCTGCTCGGACATGGATACCTAATTGGCTCGCAGCCGCAGAAGATTTCAAGCATTTGTAAATCTGGTCTTGTCTTCAACAGAGTAAACAGTATAGCATCGCTTGTTGCATACCTCCATATCAACATCATTGTTCTTTTCATCTGCAACTGAGCGCACGACAGGATTAGAACGTCTTTCTAGAGGTTTATTCATGAGAAACTGAGTACCAGAACTTATTGGTTCGGTAGCGAATAAGTCCTCGTCAACAACAAGATCCATGGGCTCAACTCCATTTTCATCAACAACACGACCTTGTCCATCTTCATAAAGAAATTGCATACTCAGTGTCAATGTCTGTAAAATAGATTGTAATTAGGAAGAAGAGAGTAAAACGGACACAGAAATTCGTCCCCTTTTTTATAACAACAATTCATGCCGAGAAATTTTATTGGGCAATTAATAAGCGACAAGTAAACATAAATGAAGCTCATGACACGTGAGCACAACTTTGTTTTTTGAAACAGTCGACATCATTGTTGAACACGCAATTTTTTTGCACGACATCAAACTCAAAATCAGCGACTTTTACTTTCTGAAATGACTGTAAACAAGGAAGTCACCAGGAACAATCGTGACAGTTTGAAAACAAAGTTGACAAGTTTGCCCGTTATACTGCTGCAAGTGGTCATTGTCCTACAATCCCACGAGCACGTGTACAAAGTCAGCAAAGGCCACTTGAAGACAGACTGTCATGGCGATTTGAAAAAGCCTTCACCGTTTTGTTTCTTCTTGGGTAGACTTTTAAACTGCTTCGTCATATTTGTAAACTCTTCTTTTAGAGTTGACACTAGTTGTAAATAGCGTTTCGTTGATATCATAATGGGTCATAGTCATGGTAATGTATATTACTAACAGTAGTAGCTCCAATTTATTTTGGACGCCTTTTCTTCTGGTTTCTTTTGTTTTGGAAGACAGTCTAAAGAATGTTTTCTTCCATATATAGCAGAAATTTGCTGATCTTTCATCCGTCACAAACGCAATAGATGGTGTGCGCGCGTTCCATTGTTAAGTTCCAATTTTTCCAGTAGTCTGATGTTTGAAGCATGCTTATATGATGGTATTAATAAACTTTGAGAGTATGGAAGATAATAATGTAAGGAGAACGAACGAAAGAGACGAAGGAACGTAGTAGTGATACGCGGTCTTTGTGTTTTTTAATATTTTACAGAACAAAAGGATCGACATGAGTAATATATTTGCTGAGGTACATGAAAGAATTGCTACCTCAACAACATTGATAGCTAGTGTAAAAAGCATAAACGGGACCCAGTGCTAAATTTGTCGCAACCAAGCTATTATCACGAGCTTCGGCAAGGCCCATCATTTATGATACGGACTTGGATTACAAAAAGCATCGCGTCCCTGGTCAACAAAGTAGGCATCAATTGCAAGTATACGTAACACGGAAAGGTGGCTTAAGCTCATGGTCCGAGATTTGTAGTCCTTTCAAATCCGCCTCTTCCAGCTCGGGAAACAACGTGCAAACAGCTCGTAAACTGACACGCCCTGGATATTTTTCTTGAGCTCTCTACCATCATCAAAACCAAAGGAGTTTATATTGATAGCTTATGTGCTTCGATACCAAGTCGACGAAGCCTAGAAATCGCGCTGATAGCATCCACCATCCCATTGGTCGGTCCTTTAACGATACTTGTATCGTATCTTCGTTGATACTGAGAAATTCGGCGAGCCTTATCATATCAGTAAAATCGATGGCAGCGAACTCCACGATGGAAAAGTGTGGTAGCTCGATTCCTGTCAAAGGACTTTGATCCGAATATCGGCGGACACTTGTCATCTCGATCGTCTGATTGATTTCTTCTACACGTCCCAAAGTGTTTCTGGCTTTTTACAGCATATCCAGAACGGAGATCGCTGGACCACCTAGGTCCTCATGTAAGCGGAATGCGCACAATCCTATTATGATTATCGGCACTCATGATGCTGAAATTGTGTTGATGCTGGTGCTATCGTTGGAGTACCAGTAGTCGTTGTGCTTTGCAGCAGAGTTGCGGATCCGATTGAGTTACAGTCAAGAAATTATAGCTGCTAACATGCACCAAGCACACCAGTTCATGATGATGGGGTTTGATATAATCAAAATCGTCGTAGCCAAAGTCGCTTTGCTCAACTAGGGATCGATAGTTCTTGTAGAGAGTGTAGCTTCGGGCATTATCACAGCAAAGCATGATTCCAGTCGTTCAAGCAAGTTTGCTGCTAGCTTGGAGATGAACAAGATCGAGTGACGGCGCCAGAATACCTATGTCACGTGGCTGGATATAAATCGAGCTTTTCAGATAGTCATCACTTAAAAGTCTGGCTGGCGTGTCTCCAAAGACTTCCACGGATTCGAACAGCGGCTGATGATGTTGAGATTAGGGCGATGATAGTGCAAAACTTTCCAATACCTCAAATCGCGTTACTTTGGGCTTAAACAGGATATATAGATTGACAACAGACCATCGTTCGATATTTGTCAGGGCCCATGTTAGATCCATCTTCTTTTCAAGTTAGCATAATAGTCTCAAAAGTTCGATAGGATACAAGTGCCCTAAAAACCAAAAACTGTAGGGAATTAGTACATGTTAGATAGCAGCAAAGAGCTACAATTGCTGGCAGCAAAATCGTTCAAATCATCACATTGTTGTCATAGCTCACTTAGAATGGAAAACTCAGGTTGGTGATACATAGATATAAATAGCTACCTCTCTATGTACTCACAGTGAGCAACAACACAATGTCAATGATGACGTCTTCCTTATAGAAATAGAAGCTTATCTTGTAAAGGGCATGATGTGTAACACGCGCAAAGGCATAAGCCTGAAAGAGGAAAGAAAAAAGGGATTATACTAAAGAGGGTCGTTCCTTTTTGAAATATACAGTATAAGGATACTTTCATTGTACACAAGTCCACTGCATGTACATAAAACAAGTTGCATAATAACCAGTGGGGCTTACAAGGTTGTGTCACATAGACCCAAAAAGTACCTTCAGATGAGCCAAGTAGAACTTTCGGAGGAACCCTGGCCGAAGACTAATCTATATATACAGCCTTTTGGTAGTTATTTATCCAACATCAACAAAACCTCGTACAATGATGCCTCTTTCTTCATTTCACTGCCCCTTTCAACCCTCTTCAATTGACGACAGTAAAAAAGTGCTCATCGCCGGTGGTGGCCTGGCTGGACTCGCTCTGGCCAATGTGCTGAAGTATCAGGGTGTTCCTTACAAAGTTTTTGAACGAGACCCTTCACCGGGCAACCGAACTCAGGGTTATTCTCTCAGTATCCATTTCTGTCTTCCAGCATTGAAATCCGGTATGGATCCAGTCAAATATGCCACGCTTGGTGAAACCGCAGCCGTCGATCGAGAACATCCCCGACGTGCCGACCTTGGACTTGTAGATGGCAACTCTGGTGAGCGCGTTGTCGCGATTCCTGCGGATTCTAATAACGACGTATTCCGAGTCAACCGCGAACGATTTCGTAGCTGGCTTTTGGAAGGCATCGATGTTGCATGGAGCAAGCGCATTGACTACTACACAGTAGACGAGGAAGGAAGAAGTGTACAGGTCACGTTCACGGACGGTACGGTGGAACAAGGCAGCATACTGGTTGGCGCTGATGGCATCAATTCACAAGTGTGCCGTCAATTGATCGGCGCCGAGGATTTTGACAAGACAACAATTACGACGGACGCAATTCGTATTTTGAACGGAAGCTACTGGATCGATACTGATTTGCGCAGGGAAATAGAGCAAACTTTATCGCCATCGCATATACTGAGTGCTGCCAGCAGTAGCGAGGATGCTGAGCATTCGACTTGCCTGTTTGTATCATTGCTTGACATCGACCGCACCCGAGACAAGCCGTACGAAATGTTGTGGAGTATTTCCTGTATTGATGAAAACGAACCAAGCTATGAGTCGAATCACGAAAGGCTCCGGCAAGCCAAGTCATGGGTACACAAGGCTGGATCTCAAGGGTTGCTGCGCCGACTGGTTTTAGAATCACCAGACGATACCAGGGTGGTGCCTTTGCAAATCAAGGAACGATCCCCTCATATAAAAATGGACACATTACCTGCTGGTCCAGTTATACTAGTAGGTGATGCTGTGCATAAAATGACACAATTTCGTGGAGAAGGTCAGTCTTACTTCTTTTACATATGGAGTATAATGAATTATGTGTTGTTTGTTGGAGCAAGCTGAGTAACTTGGATCTTGTAGGTGCAAATCATGCTATTCAAGATTCGGCTTTGTTGGGTTTGAAGCTTGCAAGCGCCTACAAAGGTGTAAGGACATTGGAGGAAGTGTATGACGAGTGTTATAAGGAGATGCTGCCCAGAGGCCGAAAAGCGGTTGCGGAGTCACATCAAGCTGTTCATATGATGCATGGTTCTCGAGCGTTTATCAGTGCGGTAGCCAAGGCTGTTGATTTTAAAAGCTAGTGATGGTAGACGATAGAAGCTTAATTCTTGCTCATTGCAAGTAGATAATAAAAAATAGCCGCGCTGGACATATGCAGCAGTAAATCAAGGAGCACTATTCTGAACGAAGGGCCATCCAGCAAAGATGCGCTTTTGGACTACTCATTTAATCATTTCCTTCCCCCGACTCAGACGTCAAAGATATCACGTATCGGTGTGTGTGTTGTTGGTGACATTCTCATTCAACTGTCAACCCGTACAGCCAGTCCAATCGACCTCAATAAATATCGTGTAGATAAAAACATAAATATTACGGAACATACATGAGCATGCCTTTGAAACGAGGATGAGTGCCCCAGATGTACGGTGCGCGACGCGATAATATTTAAAATTAAAACCAAAAAAACACAGAAGGAAGGAGAAACTGCTCCTTCTATTCTCATACAACAGTGTTCCTTTCTTTAACAAATAAAAGAATCACATCATGTTGCTTTCAAAGATAGAGCCGCTACGTATTACGGCATAACAGAGGACACAACCGCCAAAAATTGCAGTGGCTTACAAAAGCACTCTAGAGATGAGCAAAACAAGTTGGATAAGCAGCGTGAATATTTATTAGACTCCATTGGTTGCAGATGATACGACGCATATCAAATCAAATTTCAAACTAAGAAAATACTCGCCGGAAACTTCGAGCAAAACCGACAAGTGAGAGTACCTTCTCGCTGTTAGCAGTTTAGCCAGTGTTTCTTCCTTCCATAGAAGAACCCCCATTTGACCACAACTTACGGGTAGCTATTTCGAAAGCTGGCAGTTCTATTATATGTATTCGCACTCAAACATGCATGCTTGCGGCTAAGTGAAATAGAATGCTATTGCGAACTGTGGCTAAGATACTCTTTTAAAATGGCTGTTGGTTGGTTGAAAGGTGCGTATAGGCAGATGCTTCGCATTCTACCGACATTCTTCAACCCTGCAAGACATTTTAACGTCTTGTTTTTGCAGCTACAGCTGTAACTATACTACATACACTTGGAAAAGCTTATTTTTTTCAGTAAAATCCCTGCATGTTGCATTCTACCGGATAGAAGAATATTTGAAGCGTTATAAAAGTATTGTATTTTGCTTTTTTCATCTATCTGCATATATGCGTTTGTATTACAGCGACCCCTTTAAATTTTATTGGTTGAAATGAGGGTTAGGTGATATAAGGTACGTGAGTAAAAAGTCAGCCCGGGTGAATGCATTGGATGAGTAGATTATGTGAATTACGTGATCCATACAGTGACAACTTCTTCCTGAGGATTGGTATCAGTGTAACACCAGGATGTGTCTTGATAAAGAAATGTCCAAGCACAGGACCCATATTTACACACGCCGAAGTACCTTGTAATTGCTAATGATGATTGTTGGTGCGTTTTTCAACCATCCTTAAATTATAGAGGGCTGAAAAGACGGTATTAGAATCAGGCTCGGCGGTGAAGGGGCAAAAAAGGCAACAGGCTGGACCAAGTAGCAATGACAGTATTTTCTTAACTACTTCTTTCAAATGATAAGCAAGAACAAGTGAGATAATTAGGTGCTGACTATAGATGAAGTTCGTCGTTGATACTCTGAACAGATTGGATGACTTGTGCAGCCATAGCGTTGGGTCATAAAGGTTCATTTTACGACACATGCTTCGGGTGTACAGTCCAGACAGAGAGAATCGTAGTGGCTATTAAGATCGTTTTGAAAGGAGCTTTGTTAGAGAGTGTAGTGGAAAAGATGCCGCAAGAGGTGATAAGTAGATTTTGAGTTCGAGTGGTTGTGGGCATTGTAAATAGCCGGGAGCCAGCCTATGCAGTTACGTTCTTTGTCTTGAAAACTTAAAAGTTTGCGTTTGAGTGCTAGAGCATTATCGTACGGCCTATCATCGAAGACAAGAACTCGTGCCGGTATCTCTTGTAACTTTTTGATTTTGTACTCAAATTCTTCTTGGAATTGTGTTAGCAAGCCTCTTCACAAACGAAATCCCTCTATGCAAGCTTCCTTTTTAAAACGGATAAGTGATTTAAATCCAAAAGGCCATTTATTTCCGCAGCCCGACTTACCATTCTTTCCTCTTTCATTATTTCTAGTAATTGATCAAGGTCGACTTTTACTGATACGGATACAACTTTCAATGCTTTGATTGTTAGCAAGTTTTTATGCCGATAATGCTTTAATAAGTTTGTTCATATGTTTTTTGGAAACATGATCCCTCAGGACAACGTTTAACGAAAGGCCAATTGGCTGCTTTTCGCCGTTTTTAAAAAGAGGCATTTCAGAGTGCATGGGACGCAGTAATTCCTGAAGTCATCAGAGTATCCCAGCAGTTTTGTTATTATCTGATGCAGCCGAAATAGCATGATTAAACACCATAAAATTGACATGTGAGGCCCTAGCATTCTTAATTGGCGGGTTTTTAGTTATTTTACATATAAAAGAAGTGACATAGAAGCTTCAGTGTCGTCGTCCTTACGGCTCAATCACGATTTGCGCTGCTCTGTCTTTTTTATTTTGTACATAACAGCCTTGGAGTATAAAGAGCACTTTACCAAGTATTTATGAAGATTTAAAAGGAACAATTAGCTCCAGTCATCACAGAACATCATCTGCCGACGTATATGCGCTCAAATATCTTTTCGTTTTTTGCAATCATGTTATTTGAATAGGGAACACAAAGCCCATGTCTCTTGTATGTACATACATGGTTCAACTACTTTTACCGACGTACAATACTTTCTTGACATCAGACCACACTTTAACACCCAAGCATTGGGAGATTATGTAGGCGAAGGGAAAAGTAATAATGATGGTGGACGACGTTCGCTGATTTTTGCTATATTCTCTACCAATAATGACAGCAACAGCAAACAAAGCATTTTTATTCGAAAATGAAGCTTTTAACAACTTTGATGCAGTGATGTTTGCTTTGAATACGCTTTCGTTAAAGCCGTAGAAAGGGATCATGCTTATGTATCGCGCACGCGCACATTATAGCGGGAGTTCAGTTGACTGCGCAGGCAGCACACATATGACGTTGCCTGACAAAACCAACTTCACCAGCTTCTTATTAATTTCTTACTGTCGCTATGCACATTCTCCTGGTTCCTGTCGCCCGAGTGACTCTCTTTTACCTATGCGTTCTCGCTTTGGCCGCTGCCAATCACCTTTGGCATGCCAACCGAATCCTGCTATTTTTCCTTGTCATCATTGCCCTTCTGGCCTTTGTCGCCTGTGCTGAGTGTTGCACTTTGGTGCGCACCTCGATCCGTCGCTTCTGTACGTTGTAAGGTCTGCTTCCGCCGCCGTTGCCGCCATTGTCGCCAACGCAACCTACTTCTGCATTTGTGAACGTGAGCCAGCGCTATCATTTTCCGTATGAAGGACTGCAACAACCGGATCCCTTGGGGAGTTTGAATGGCCTAGATCGTGAAATCGACAACGAGGTTCGCAAACATGTGATCAGTCGTCTGCCTATCGACATATCTGATCCTCGGCCAGAATTCCGTTTGTGTTTTGATCCGATGGATGTGTTGGTAGAACGCGAGTACTGGAAACTGGTAAAGAAGTAGTGGAGTGGTTCCCCAGTTTCGCGTGGAGTAAGTGTAGTTGAGGACGCATCGCGACGACTTGTGCTCAGACGTTCTTCTCATGAGGTCCGGACGACACCTGTTCGACCGTCTGTGGCATACACTTCTGCACTCGCTCGCTCTGTGCCGGTTGCTAGCGTGGGTGATTCCACAGCAGCTGTGCATGTCGATCTTTCACTTTCTTCTGCAACAGTCGAGGACACGACTACAGTGCCCAAAACCCTGATGTCCACCCCATTTTATCGAAGACTCCCGTGAAAAGTTAAGAGCCACAGCATGTAGTGTATGAGTGCTTTAGGCAGCACTTTTATTTACAATCTGAAAAAAAGGATTATTGATAAGGGTTTTGTTACTGAAGACATCAAGAAAACGTATACAACTCCAAGGCCAGCTTGATGATGTATTTGACACCCTACACAATGCAACTATCGGATTTGAAACCGACCGCCATTCCAAGTTTACGGTCATTATCAGCCGAACCGAGGACCGTGTGTGCCATTCCTTATTTCCCTTTCCCCATTCATACTTCAAAAAAAAAAAGAGCAGGACCAGAAAAAAACTGAAAAAAGAGCAGGAAGCAGAAGAGAAAGAAGAGATCATGCTAACCTATTCTGTTTGTTGCACATATCACCAATGAGGGCCATCGACAATGAAGTTTTTAGAACATTACTGTACGTACTTACTGAATTTCATCTTATCACACGCTTAAATAGTATACTATACTACACTACACTACAGGACAATAAAGAATTCTTTAACTGTATATGTACAATTTGACTGAAAATGCTTACATATTTTATGGTGCGCAAGCAAACATAACGCTATCACACTTATCCTTCTTGTATTCAGTAACCATCTCATAATACTGAGCATGATATTGTCCCTTGTATATTTGGACGTGTATGACGAAGCACACTACTGTACAATCCAGACTTCGTCACGAGTAGTTCGATCAGATATTCAGATATCTGTATTTTAGTCACTGAATACATTTTTTTACATACTGGATCTGAAGAAGGAGACACCCACTTCATAAGATTTTTTGATTATCATGTTTACTCTCCATACTGAATACTGTACCAATGTTGTTGATAGCATGCTTAAGCTTCCGAAACTCCGTTGTCTCTGGAGTATCGAAAAACGTTTATTGTAAAAGCAAAAAAGGACAATTGGATACCTACCAAGAATAACTGTGAGTATCAGCTTCAAGTAAAGTTGTATGGGACACATGTGATTGACTAGTCTCATTGTCTGCACTTTTAGGTTGATGAGCTAGATGCTGCAACACATCGAAATTCCACTGTGAAATACGGATTTGATGACGAACCCTGGGCTATAGTGGGCGAATGAATGTAGCAACCAGTATCCACTCCGTCAACTGCTCGACGGTTTGAATCGAGCACTTTAGCTTATACGCTTACATTAGTATCTTCTAGCTGCAACAAGTACTCACCAGGCAGTGGCTACAAAGGAAACTGAAAGGCTGGAAAGTCTGTTTTCAATTTTGGCCGTCTACCCTGAGTTTCTTCCGCTCATGGAGAAAAATCTACTGTATAGAATTAATGGTGAATTTTTCAAATTGACAGCAAGAAGAACTGCTTTTCTGACATGACATTTAGCTTCGCGTTCGGTAGCTGCTTTGCTTGAGGAGGCATTTTTGATCACTCAAATTAAGACCCCTTACAAAATTCGAAGCGGTAGTCCTCTAAAACTGGCGAATGAAGTTATAGGTAACATAGTTAAATAAAGGTGAAAGACAGCTACATGATCAAAATATCGCAGTTGTCGACGTGCTAATAGAAGGGGAGATGAAAGACATCCTCCACTTTTAATAGAAGGGAATATACTAACTTCAAGCGTGGATTTCCATTGCACCATTTTTACAACAGAACTTTAATACAGTGGTTCCCCGCTTAATTTCACTCTCAATAAGATAAGCCCTCAGTTATTTCAACTTTTTTCTATACCCCCTTTAAGCATAGAACACTGCTTAAATCACCCTCGTTTTGTGTCAATCCTCAGTAGTTTCAACACTTTATAGACCCCTTTGATGTTGATTATAAATGAAGAACCACTGTACGACGCCTTAAAACCCTCTTACCCGACAACTTTCGTATACCACAGGATCGTCATGACTTCCGGGGGTCGAGGACATGTACTTGGCAATGATAACGATAAAAGGAAGTAAAACAAGACATGAGGTATTCCTGGTATACAGAGTGAACTTAGATAGCCCGAGTGATGTCTTGTATGGTTTCACTTATTGTTTTTTTTAGCTCTGCTTACATTTACTGCGCATATTCAGGACTTGAGTAGAGTGACGAAGGAATTTTACTACCTGTTGCTATGCTTTCCATAGGGGAAAAAGCGATAAACCATCCGAAAGGAATACATGGCCGGATTATACGGCACAACAACGAGCCATTAAAGAATGACCGGTACGGCTTCTTTATAAGTAGTACCCCCTTAACTCTCAATAACTATAAAGGTTTTTATATTGTTCCAAGTCAAATTTAACTGTTGCGGTGGAACATTCTAGGGTGTATTCCACCACACTTCCTTCTTTCAAGAGTGCATTTTATCATTCTTGAGGCTTCTGTATACACGTAATCTTTCGTCGTTCATCTTGAGAGCTAAACAAAATAAGCTTTTTAAATGAGTCAAGCTGTAACAATGAAAGGAGACTTTTGTGGTCGTGGTAGCACAACATATATGCCTTTGACCCCTCCACCATACCAATTCATCTTCCTTCTTTTCCAATTTTGGTAATTCTAAGCCCAATTATATGAAGCAGTGCGAGCCGCCAAAGCATTTTCTATGCCTCTTTTCCTTGTTTCATTCACTCATACTACCCCATTTGACAATGTTCGATCTTCACTCCCGTTCACGATACGACGAACCCAGAACCTACAGTTTTGATCGCTCACCGCATTATCACCTTATCAGCAAGGCCATACAACATCGTCGTCAAAGCAGATCGTCTACCGATTCTTTCTCTTCTGCCATGGCCGCTGCAACTGCTGTACAAAATGGTTTACCGTCTCCGCCCATTGATGGCCATTTTAAGATGAGAGCGTCCACGCCACCACCACCGGCTGATCTTGCTAGCAGTAGCAGTAGCAGTAGCAGTAGCAGCAATAGTAGTGTTTCTTCTACAAACTCGTGGTCGCCAGAACCTACAGTTGCCGGGGGCATGACGAAAGCGGATATTTGTGTCAGATTGCAGGAATTACGAAACGAGAAACACCGGCTGTTCCAACTCATAAAGCAACAGCTTGTTCAACAAGAAGAAGAGGAGCAACGTCGAGAAAGTCATGACTATTTTATGCATTCGCAACAGCATCAACATCAACAGTATGTCGGATGAATGCGTGAAGTTGTTTCCTAGGTAAAAGCAATAATTTTCTAGCTAAAGATAAAAAAGACTCCCCATGTATTTATTAAATATAGGTGGTGTGTTGTTGTAGTGCTTAGTCCACACCGGCATAGCTTGTAGGCAAAGAGACCATCCATTGCGGTTATCGTCAACTATCATCAAAACTCATAAAGAAAAACCCTAAAGTGCATACATACACACATACATACAGACACACACACACACACACACTTTCTCTATCGCTCGGAGCACCCCTTCTTCTTTCTCCCCCAAAGTCATAAGTCATCCTATCCTGCTCCTCCTACTTCCCTCTCATGTCAACCAACAACCAATCAACCAACAAACCCCCAAGAAAAATACACCTCCAGAGAACGATATTGTACATAAAAAAACCCCTCTCACACACACACACACTCTCCGCTTTGCATTGCATACATCATTTTCATCATTTGCTTTCGGCACAAAAGGAATTTAAATATTGGTCAACAACCACTGTTCTTTTATTCGAGTGATAGCCGTACAATGACAATAAGCACAGGTTTATCACTGGTGGACTTGTAGGATCCAACTGGGCTAAAGAGAAAAAGGAAAAGAGAAGAGATAGATGCAAGAGTGACGGAGAGAGGGGTCTACTTGGTAGCAAAAATTCAAACGAGACGGTGGTTGTGGTGATAGCGTAGGTTATTTTTTTTTTCGGCTGCGTTAACTGACGGGCCAACCGACCCACATATTTTTTTTTTCTTACCGCCCGCAACAAACTCTATTCCAGCAAACACATACATACAACACACACAGAGAAAGAAACAAAAAAGCCCCGTCGTTCAACAAGTATAAAACCATGGCGCCTTCATCGCCAGACAGTGTACCATTATCAACGACGAGCAGTGACGACAATGACAGTGGCAACGATCGATTTGCTCGGCTCATGCGCGACACTCGAACCAAAATGGAGGCTAAAAAGCTCGAATTGAACGCTACCATGCAAGAAAAATTGCCGGAATGGAAATTACGTGGTGCATTGTACAGTCAATATGCCCGTGAAACCGGAATCGAATGGAGTCGTAAAGGAAAAGAAGCTGTCGATCGGTGGAAGAAAGAACTAGCTGAACGAGGTATAGTTGTCTTGATAGCAAACAACAGTGAGACGTGCTGCACACGCCATATACTTATGATGATAGTCATACGATATAATATACAGATTCATCGAATGCTCCAGCATTACCCACACGACCCAACAGCACGACAACATTGGGACTTGTTTTTGGGGTGCCATTAGAGCAGGCAGTGCCACTGGATGGCGGCTTGCCTCCGCTGGTGAACCAATGTGTGGATTATTTGGATATGCATGGTAAGTTTATATTTAAGGTTTTACATCTCATTCCATCATCATCACTCTTTTCTGTTGATAGCCCAGTGGAATTAAAAGGGCGTTTGTTGCATAGGCGTGCGGGAAGTAGGATTATACAGGATACCCGGCAGTCTGACAGCGGTCAACAAATTGCGTGCTGTGTTCGATACAGGTAACACCAATTACTAGCACGACAGCATTCAAGGGAGAGTAACTGACAACTTTGTATCGCGTAAAAGGCTCGGATGTCGACTTACAGCTGTTAGAGCCAGAGCCTCACGTTGTCAGCACATTGCTGAAAATGTATCTACGTGAACGTAAGTTGACAAATATTTGTGTGTGTGGATTTCTACTAATCATGTGCCAACAGTACCGGAACCCATCATCCCACCCGACATGTATCCAAAACTCAACGACGACGATACCGACGATGTGGACGACGCCATCACAGCTGCAGGCTTACAAACTGTAAAAACACTCACAACACAGCTCCCTACACACAATCAGCAGCTACTGCGGCGACTATGTCGACATCTGAAAAACGTAGCGGACCATAGCGATATCAACCGCATGCCCACCTCCAATCTGGCCGTTGTATTCATTCCGACACTCGGCATCGATCGCACTCTGTTCCATTGTCTTGTCGACCATTACCGTGACATCTTCCCATCCCCTCCTGTACCTTCTAAGCCTCGTCATTTCAAATCAAAGACACTGCCCGACTCTCAGGTCATGCGTGTACCGCCAGCGAAACCAAGTCGTAGCCATATCAAACCATCTTCATCTTCTTCCTTACAACACAAAGCACAGGCACCACCGACACATCACTCATCCGCACCCGCTCCCGTCGAGCCAACAAAGCCTCGGTCAAAGTCAATGTCCTCCTCATTTTCACAAGCTCCCTTTGTCGCGTCTTGGAAGCGGACCACTGGTACGCGTGTCGAGGCCCTTGGCCGACAGTTTGAAGCGAAACGGAACCCATGATACCCCTCCACCCTCCTCCTTATCCTACCTATTCACCAATCATTGTCATCAACACCACCTCAGCACAATCTTATCAATTACAGTCTAATAATACACACACACGCAAATGCTTTATAAATAAAACCTTCTATGTGACGGATTACTAATTTTTCACGTATTAAACAAGAGAGAGAAAGTATATGCCAACAAATGTACAAAAAGAGAGAGTAACATGATATGCAACAGAGATAGAAACGAAAGAAAGAAAGAAACCAAGTGGATGGATATGTAGTGTTTGTGTAGTAGAATATGGATTGAAATTATATAACTTTTCCTTTTTATGCTTTGAGCGATGCACGCACTCCATCAATGACCTTGAGAGGGAAGTTACGCTTTCCATTGTGCATCTTTTCAATCACAGCGAGCGCCTTGTCTGTTTGCTTGTTGGCCATGTATGCCTTGACCATTGCTTCATAGGTACTTGGCTCCCTGACCAACGCACCCGGCTTCTTGTCGTCCTTGACATCCACCATGCGTTGCCAGACCTTTTCTGCGTCTTCAACGTCGCCACGGGAACCATAGCCGGCAATAAACAGATTCTCAATGTACGGTGACGAGTGAGCACCCGAGGCGAGCATGTCTTGGTACAGTTTTTCAGCAGCCTGCATGTCGTTGTTGTCAATGTAAGTGTTGAGCATCGCCTGATACACCTTCTCGTCGGGCTTGACGTGGGCCTTGTGCATTTCGTTATAGACCGCCACAGCCGAGCTTACATCGCGATGGAGACAGCCATAGGAACGGATCAATGTGGCAAAGTGACTTGAACCAGGTTTGATGCCATGGCGTTTGGTCATATCCGTCAGAAGCTTGTGCGCCGCGAGCATGTCGTAAGGTGGTATATTGGCATAAACTTCCATCAAGAGCTTGTAGGTATGACCAGACGGCTTGAGATTGTACTGTTGCAGCAGATGGTAGTACTCCAAGGCCTTGTCACGGTTCGGGCGTTGCTGTGTGTAGAACTGGATCATGCTGTTGAACACGCCAATGCGAGGGTAGTACTTTGGCGAGCGCAACATTTCCTGGAAGAAGCGTTCTGCACGTGCCTCGGAGCTGCATCGAATACATGCCGAGATCAAAGCCGCATAGGTGATCGAGTTGGGCTGCACACCAAACTTTTTCATTTCATCAAACAGGCGCAAGACATGGTCAATTTTGCGGCATTTCGCCAGCTTGGACATGATCACGTTGTAAAAGTAGACCGTGGGTCGCACCTTGTTCTTCATGGCCTCGTCATAAATATCCAATGCGTCCATCGATTCGTCAGCGGTCGTGTTGGCTGTGCACGTCAAGAGCGAGCCGTAGGCATCACCGTCAGGGATCATATTTCGCTGACGCATCATGTCGTAGAACTCGCGTGCATTCGGCAAGTCGTCGACACGGGCATAGGCGACAAGCATGCTGTTGTACACGTGCTGAAGTGCTCGGTGTTGTACGTTCTTGGGCAGGCGCATCAACGAATCAATCACCACATTGTATGCTTGCACTGCGCCTTGCAGATTTTTCTGTCGCGTTGCCTGTTGGATGATGTCGCGAACAGCATCAGGCGAAGGAATATGTCCCTTCTTGACGATCTGCTGGTCAAGCGTCTCGACAGCACCCTTGAAGTTGCCCTGGATAGCCAGATCCAAAGCAGCGCCCGATTGCAAATCTGATTCAACCGTCCAGCCCTCCACTTCTGACATGCCCGACTTTTTGTCTCCTAGTTGTTGCTGCTGTGTCTGTTGCTGGTGCTGGTGTTGTTGTTGTAGCTGCTGCTGCTGGTTAGTGTCAACACCCGACTGTTTTTGCTGTTCAAGTTGCGCAAGATACGGCTCAAACACTTTGTGCCATCGGGCATCCGACTCAACATCCTTGTGCTTCTTGAATCGTGTGGCGACACGAACATACAAGTTGAGTGTGGGCTCAACATTCAAACTGCGCATATCATTCATCACTTCGAATATACGTTCGCTGAACACATTGGGCCGAATATCTGACTTGAATGTGGCCTCGTAGATCGTATTAAAATCGCGTGTATTCACATCCCTAGTGAAAGCTTCCCATGCCTGTGGACTCTTCTTGGCTGCATCGTATTGTTCCAAAATTGCTTTCGCGACACGGTTGTCCAACTTGACGCCGTATTTGTTCATGAAACGCATAGCCTGCACCGACGAATGCAAATCATTGCACTTGACCGTGAACTCGCTAACCACATCCAACAGAGGAGAGCGCTCCGTAATGAAGCTAGACGAGGCATACACGTTGACAACCGTCTTGAGCGCATCGACCGCCTTGGCTGTCTCCTTGGTATCCAAATAGCCCATGACCACCTCTCGAGCCATCGTTACATCCAGCTCGAAGCCCTTTTCGTTCATGTGTTTGACGACTTCCAAGCATTGATCGGGCTTCTTTTCAGCACGCAATAGACACACGTAGTCGGCCAAGCGACCGTACTGTCGGGAGATATCGTATTGGAGCATCTTGGTGTACATGATGTCGGCTTTGTCCAATTGCTTCAGGCGGCAATACATGCCCAACAGAATACCATAGGTATTGGCATCTGGCTTGGGAAACGAGTTATTGCTCTCCAACTTGGTCAAGAGCGAGTCCACCAACGACAAGTCGTTCTTCATCGTGGCACCATTCAGAACGCGATTGTAAGGGACGATCGTGACGCGCACGCGATCCTTGACCATGACACTCTCGAGAATATTCAACGCGCCCTTGAGATCTCCAGCATCGGCATGAGCATACACATACGCATTGTACACGTAAGCCGGATCGTGCTTGGGAAGCAGGTTACGGACAGCCTTGTATTCATTAAAGCACTCGCGGACAGCGGACAAATCACCAGCATAGCCAAACAAGGTCATGAGCATGGCAAAAGTGGCACTGTTCGGGTTGACGGTCTTGGATGATTCCAGTTGTTCGTAAATGTACAATGCGTCCCTGGTTTGACCGTTGGAGGAAAGCATGCTGAGCATATGGTTGTAGAGTTCAACATCGAAATCCTCGGTGCACTGTTCGCTGACGGCCCGTTCAAACAAGGCCATGGCGCGGGCGAGATTGTTTTCGTTTTCGAGGTCGCCGAGATTCGACACTTCGACACCGAATCGAGCAATTTTGCGTCGCAACATGCTGACTGTCTTGTGCACTTCGTCGTCTCGGGTACACAAGAACTTAATCAGCGTTGCATAGGTGTGCGATGTTGGACGAACGCCATTTTCCACCATATCGTCGTAGACAGTCAGCATGGCAGTTAATGGATGGTTGTTCTTGCGAAGCGTGCCATAGGCATCCAACACGGCATCGTATGTCTGTGTGGACATGGACGCACCCGACGTACGGCCGGCCAAGAATTCCGTAACCACGGCCTCGGGATCCTTAGCCTTGGCAGCGCTCATGATACGATTGTTGATACTGGCGTCATTTTCAGCGGTAGGTTGTTCTGGGTTGTGCTGTTCCTGTTGAGCTGCCAAAACATGGTTGAATCGAGCTACTGGCACTTTGGAGATTTTGGCCAGTTGGTGCCAGTTGGCAGGTGTACGATGCAGAGCTACCGATCGATACTGCTGGTGATTCGGGTGTTTTTGTTGTTGCTGATCGTCTTCAGTAGTTGGTTGCTTGTTCAAGTGAGAAGAAGCTCGGCTCGTCGTATACGCGAAATTGACATTGCGTGATTGCAAATTCGTAAGAAATGCTGTTGATTTGGGAGTGCTGTGAGCGGCAGCGAGTTGTTTAGTGAGACCGCTTTGGCGAGCAACGGTGTTGAGCAAGGAACTGCTCTTTGCACCGTACATTATGAATTACTTTTTAAGAAAGAAGAAAAAGGGAAATGACGGGTCTTTTTTTTCTTTTAAACAAAGCACTAGGCTTTTTTTTCTTTGGTGGTGTGTATGTGAAAAAAGAAAGAGATTTTTTTTTCAGAGACCTGAAATGTAGGTACCAAATCATTCGGGTTATTTTGACTCACTTGTCGGGTGTGAGCTATCTGAGTTATTGCATTGCGGAGTAAGGCTGAACGATTCTCCGAGTCTCAGTCTTCTGGTTCCTTCCGGAATATATACACAAAGGTGACTCAGATGGCAAGTTAACGGACAACACTTCAGCGATGTTCGGGGAGGGGGTTCGCTACTATTAAAATCTCTGATTCTTTCCATTCAACAACTGTTGATATCTGTTAAGGATTTCTTATTCATATTCATCCACAAGAACTGGGGTGCCATCGATGTAGAATGTTGCTTTTATCGTATGTCCAGGTTTTTACCTTTTTGAAGACAGATGGTGATATAGATTTTCATATGCCAAAAGGTGCCATACCCTGAACTGAAAAATCTCTCAGATCATACACTAACTAAATGTGTGGTCATGACGAACGAAAAAGTGTGTTGTATGTTGTTAAGTCATTGTTAATCGAGTATATAAAAGTCGCTACTGTCATAGTCACAATCGGCTAGGATATTTAGAAGAACACAGTAGCAAAATGATAGCTGTTCTCTCTGTGTGTAATTCAAATATTACTGTACTGTTACAACCTTAATAAAGGAAGCAATGAGAACCCATCAAATCAAAAGCCTAAAGCATGTGAGACCTACCGCTTGGTGACCCGAACCAAAATGGAGAATGATGATGAGTCGATACAGTGTTTTATTTGGACCGAATACTAGTACTATGTATGTCTTCTTCTTATTGACAAAAGGTAGTAAAGATGATAACATAAGGCCTAGATCTACTAATGAGCCTCAATGTCCAGAGCACATACACAGAAATGTGAGATTGTATATGACAAATTCACCAAATGCATGTTGAAACATAATAGTGTTGCTTTCTGCTAAATGCTACCGATGAGTAGCAATATTAAGTCACGAGCGTACACAAAAGATTTGTTGAAGCGCGGGGACTCTTTGCTCCACGTTTCAGCTTACCTAAATACTGCATGTCGCTACATCTATGTTGACAGAATCGTACAAAGCAATATGTACGCTTTCTAGAAATACGTTGCGTAATAAGACAGATGGTTGATGAAGGATGATACAAGAAAAACCGTTTGACCCTGGCCATGATGATACTTAGTATAGAAGGACCATTATCGTATAAACTGATAGAGGGTGTACTCTATATAGTACTGTACTAATTTCGTTGCTACTGAATTTTAAATACAAAAGACGACTTTTCTGCAAACAAAAAACACATCATCATTCTCCATACACGACTAAACAGTCAGTGTGATGTAGTTACAGGCGCCGCCACGACTAATACATAGCATGCACAATTAGTGTGATGTTGCAACAGGCGCCACCACTATTATGATACTACTATGATCTCTTTCTTATTATATGCAGAGCTGAGCGCACATACATGCGGATTTCTGGCTATTGTTTGGTCCTATAGTAATAATATAGTGGCTACATAAACAAATATAAATGATACTGCAGGAAACTGCAGGCTGCGGGTGCAAATCAACACTTTCCATGTTATCTTTTACAAGAGTTTCTTTTCTCGATTATGAGCACGAAGTAAGGGCTTTTGGAGGTTATCATAAGTATCAACATCTTCGCCTCTATATACAATGAAAAAGGACCTAGTGAATATCAAATTATCTCGTCTACAGCGTCTTTGTGAATATATCCTACTGTGGAATACGTATGTACTTGTTTGTTGTGAGTAAAGCAACTATTACAAAACAATAAGTCACAAACCTAGTTTTCTTGCTGCTATATATAGCTTGAACATTACGTGTATATGTAGAAGACGAGACGGCGCGTACACATGTATTCCTCTCTCAAATTGCTGCTGCAAAAGATTCTACTTTTGGAAGCGGTAGCAAGTCTCACAGAGCCAGAAGTAGAAGGAGAAGAAACAATAAAACATGATATGTACGAGGCTGCAGTGCGAAACACAATAAGATAAAAGTACTTTGCAGAGTGTGTATCTGTGCTTGGCAAAGCAATAAGCAGAAGCACGCACACAGCAGCACAGCAGCAGCAGAAAGCACAACATACACACAAAGATCGCTGAAACGCCTTCTTGCCTGTATATACGATGCACACTATCCTCTAAAAGCCCCCATAACAACAACATATACACCTCCTGACCCGCCTTCTTTTCTTCCTTTCTTTATCTCTCCTTCGCCTTGTCTCTCTTTCTGTGTGCTTTTATATAATCTTTCTATACTTATTTACACATAATGTCCATTGTACCTAATAATACCTCAAGCAACGCACGACGATCGTTTAGAATGTCGTCTTCAATGAGTTCATCCACGGCGGCCATGAGTCCATCAGTGCACGATGTCGAATCGCCTTCCACCAGCAGTCGACAACGCCAGTCCAAAAAAGACCAAGTACGTTTTCGCCACGTTCTCCCACTTTGCTCTGTTTAATTACTATTTAATAATGCTCCCTCTTTTATTGTTGTCTCCCCTGTTATCTTGAAACGTCTGTATCTCTCAATTTCCGAAAAAAAAACAGGCGATACGTAAAAAAATCGAGCAGGAACTGTCAAAAAAACGGAATTACGGTACACGGGTCCGACAGACCAAGAAAATTGCCGGCACAGTATCCGCTCTGCGACCATCCCAAGCATTGACAATGAAAGGAAGCGTTCTTGTTGTTGAAGCTGCACAGTTGATGGCCGCAAAGCGGAACGACTGTGTGTTGGTGGTGGATGAAGAGGACCATTTGAGCGGTATATTTACGGTAAGCAATCACAGAATACGTAATTGCAGAGAAGAAGAGAACATGCATTATAGTTTTCCTTTTGTGTGCTCGTGTACTGTACGTGTGTGCGTGTGTTTTATTAAATGCGTGTAGGGTAGGCAAAGGATCTGGCGTATCGCGTGGTTGCAAATCATTTGGATGCTAGGTAACTGTTATTGCCCCACTCACTCTTTCTCGCGTCTGGGGTTGCCCACGCCCCTTGTTTCAATCTTCCTATTCCGCTCTTTCCCGCGTTTGCGTCTCTACATCGTAGCATGGTGTGTATAGCACACTGACACTTATACCTCCTTGATTAGATCCACAGCAGTATCTGCTATTATGACACGCGGCCCGATGTGTGTAACAGCCGATACATCCGCACAAGATGCGTTGAGCCTGATGGTTACCCGTGGCTTCCGACATCTGGTAAATATGATAAACAGGAAAACGAGGTTTACTTTGGAGGACGCGTGTACATGCTATTATGTGCTCTAGAGTGTAGTAGCTTTGAAAAGAAAGAAAAGTGCGTGTTGGTGGTGCGGAAAAAAAAAGATTGTTTTGCAGATTTATTTACACCATCGAGGAAAACATATGCATTCTACTGGATTTAGCCTGTATGCAACGAAGAAGGAGATATCTTTGGCCTATTAGATATCACCAAATGTTTATACGAAGCGTTGAAAAAGATGGAACGTGCATACGACTCGTCACGGAAGCTCTACGACGCATTGGAGAGTGTTGAGCGCGAGTGGGCCAAAAACAGCCCTGCCGAAATTGTACACCATATGGATGCATTACGGGTAAAGATGTCTTGCCCAGACCTTACCACAGTATTGGTTGACAACAACAACAACAACAACAATAACTACCCTCATGCAGCTGTTCAGGTGTCTGTCAAAGCACATGTCCGCGACGTTGCTAAGCTGATGAAAGCACATCGGACAACGGCGGTGCTTGTCATGGACCACGGTGGCCTTGCAGGCATTTTCACTGTAATGCTAATTCTGTTTCTTTATTTTCTTATTTACGTGTTACAGACGTGTGCTAAAGCGAGTGTATACGTCTTGTTATTATTGTTACTAGACTAAAGATATAGTGCTTCGAGTGATTGCAGCAGGGCTTGTGCCGGATAATTGCTCAGTGATTCGAGTCATGACTCCGCATCCGGACACTGCAACTACATCCACTAGCATTCTAGAAGCCCTGAAAAAGATGCATGGTACATTGAAGTGAAGAAAAGCGTCGGTGCTGCTTGCAAGTGTGATGCAGAAGAGAGAGAGAGATAGAGAGAGACAGAGAGCTGTAGGGAATGTTTTTACATGCATCTATTCACATGCAACGATTACTTTATATTACACTAGATGGCCATTACCTAAATCTACCAGTCTTGGACGACAATCGAAATATTTGTGGCCTTGTGGATGTCCTCCGGCTGACTTATGCAACCCTTGAGCAGGTAATTAAATAGGCTATCACATATGTGAAGAGAAAGTAGCTTCTTTTATTTTGGGGGACATAGTGGGCTTATGTGTGTACGTTTATTATGCACGCAAAAAGATCAGCAGCATCGAAGGGAACAACAACAACAACAGCAGCAGCAGCATCAATACCAGTGCCGGTGAAAGCAGCAACCATAATATAAATAGCAGCAACAACATAAACAACAACCTTAATAGCAACAACGGCATTCAGCATAGCAGTGATCATAATAACATCAACTCTAATACCCACGGTGTTCCCAGGTTCTGGGACAGCATCACAGGAGGCGATCTGCACGATTTCGACTCGGTGGCTTCTGATTCGTCGCGGGTGTTTGATTCACCTTCAACACCACCACAGCCCGATGATCAACGTGCAGTAGCAGCTGCAGCAGCCCAAGCACAAGTGATGTTGGGAAACATCAACAACAGCAGCAACATATCCTACAATGCAGCATCGTCCGAAGACGACGACCAGCGCTCGGTGCTATCCATGCAGGCACAGGCCAATACCTTTTCATTCAAGTTCTCCGACGGCGCAAAAGCGTACCGGTTCCGATGCCACTTTACCTTATCAGCTGTGCGCCACGCCATCCGGGTCCGGATGACGGCAAAGATGCCACAAGAGGAACTGACACTTGCTTATCTCGATGACGAGGACGATCAGATTCTGTTGACGTGTGACTCCGATGTCATGGATGCAGTAGCGCTCGCACATAAGACGGGGCACGACCGCGTAAAGTTAATCGTGCATACTGCCCCCACTACTGCTGAAGACACACTTCCTATCATTACGAACTCAGGGCAGCAACACGAACGACAGCTCCATCACCATAAGCATAACCATCATCGACAGCATTCACACGACCCGCATCGCCAGCATGAACACGTTCCCACTTCTTTTTCTCCCTCGAGATCCCCTTCTCCTCCTCCTCCTCCTCCTCCTCCTGCAGCCAATGTAGCACCAGCTGCCGTAACGGCAGCATCACCATCAGTAGCAACAACAGCGCTTACCAGCTGCTTCTCTACAACCAGTGAAGGAGAAGTGTCGACAACGCTCACATCATCATCGTCGTCAAGCAATAGTCCAACCAGTGATTCAGATGAAGATGCAACTGCAGCAGAAGATGAGCGGTATTACTATCGACGGCGCCGATCTTGGCGCACTGAAATGTCTGAAAAAAGGAGATATTGCCATGACGACGACGACAACGACAACAACGTGGATTCGATGGGCGACCTTGATGGGGTCCTACTACCAACGGCCGTCATGTTTCTTGGAGCAGTGATTGCTAGTGTAATGATAAATATTGTCGAGCACCGCTAGCTACATAAACGAGTATGGTATTTACTCCAGGCTTGCAAATACATGTGACTTTAAAAGCATCCTCTACACCCTTTGCGAGCTCTGTAGATGTCTATTGCTCAACCGTAACGAGGAATGAGGAATAATGACTCCTTCAGGCCTGTAGTCTGCTTACATGAGCTCGGCAGTTTCATACTGTGTAAATTCGGTCATCGTGATAAAGTTCCAGCACGATTCGACGATACACGTTGTTGTCTAAGATATGAGCTACACAGAGTTCCAGGGGTTGTCTCTAAGCATGCACGCCCGACGGACGAACAGAGTGTGGGCACCAAGGTTGCTAACGGCGCGCTCTTGCAAATGTGTGTGCATACAAAGTGGATGTGGGGCCAATGAGATACCAAATAAGTCGCTGATGACGATGGTGTCGATGAGTATAAATAAGCTACAGGCTGCACAGCAGAATATTCAGTGCACTGACTTGTTGAAGAGGCGACGTTAAAATAAGGAGCATCTGTTGGCATAGGAAAGGGGTTGAGTGGTGTTGCTGGGAGAGACGGTTGCTTAGGTAGCAGAATATGGTCAATGCACGACAAGCTGCACGCAGTGTCAAAAAGTTGACAGCCAGCTCGGGAGCATGCTCCGTGGCGCTGGCCCCCAAGGCCACCAAGCCAACACACAAACACAGCAGTACCCCCCTCCCCCACGCACCCACACCCCCTTTGCCTTGATGGGGTCGAGACAAAACCGACGGTCTGCACATCTGAATAGGCTAAACAACAGAGAATATTTTTTTTCTACAACTTGCATTCTGTTTTTTCATCTCTTTTCCCTTCTCTTTCGCTTCTTCCGAACCACACACACACACACCCTCTCTCTCTCTCTCTCTCTCAAAGCACACATCACACACGTCCTCCACCACGCCATCACTCTCCTTTTCACCCTACCAGTTACTGTTCTTATCACAGCAGACGCTACACACTCATTAGCTCCCACACACTTTCATTTAGCAAACAAAGTCACTTTCTAACCGAAAGAAAGCATGGCAACACCCTCAGCCTTTGTTCCGTGGATGATTCCACACGAAGCCAGTCTTTTTGACACCGGCGCTTCCCATGCTCATGGTTCCGATGCACGTTTCACAAACTGCCGCCTATCTAAAGAGACAGACGACGACGCTATCATCCTTTTGCGGCCCATCGTACAGGAAAAACAGCCAATGTCGGCCCTGCCTTCGCTGCAGGATGTCATGTTCCTGCCCGAAGAATATGATGACCCTTCAGCGTCACCGCCAGGCAGCCGATCCCAAAGTCTGAGCTCATGGTCACCTATCGACGATTCCAGCAGCGATACTAGTAGGAAGAACTCGATTGCTTCATTGCTTAACTCGCCTGTTGCGCTGTCACCATCAACACCGCCTGTTCAACTTCAACAACTGCAGCAACAGCATCAGCATCAGCATCAGCAGCAGCAGCAGCAGTCTTTAAAACGCGGACGTCCTCGACAAAATCCAACTACAATGCAGCAGGTGATTAAGCGACTCAAGCGACCATCACAGGTTGCGGCAACCGAAGAAAAGAAGCGTGGTGGTGATGGTAGTAACAATAGTGCTGGTGGCAATGCAGTCACAAAGGGCCTACGCCACTTTAGCAAGCTCGTGTCTGACAAAGTGGCGGAGCGCGGCGTGACAACCTACAATCAAGTTGCGGACGAGCTCGCAGCCGAGATACGCGATGGTCGCAAGCAAGGCTATGATCAAAAGAACATCCGTCGACGCGTATACGATGCTCTCAACGTGTTGATGGCCATGGACATCATTGCAAAGGATAAGAAGGAGATCCGCTGGCTTGGTATTCCTGCCAGTCTCCAACAGCCCGTCGACCATCAGCAACATCAACAAAGCAGCAGCAACACCAGCAGCAGCAGCAGTACCAAAGAACGAGAACAACTGATGCAACAGATTCAGCAAGAAGAACAGCGACAGCATGAGCTGATGCAAGCAACGCAACAGATGCGCAGCGTCGTAAGCGATAAGATGGAGCAGTACCTGCAAATCAGACAGCTCATCCATCGCAACCAGCTCAACGGTCCCACCAACAGCAGTATAGACGGCGAGGATAACAACATTTCATTACCGTTTTTTGTTGTCGGATGCAGCGATCCCCACCATGTCGACGTTGCTCAAGATGGACGAGAGGCAGTCATCAGCAGTAATAGCAGCAGTAGCAACGACGATGACGATGACCAAGGGAAGACCAGTATGCCCATTTACGAAGATGCACGTGTCCTGCAGGTGCTGGGTTTCCATCACATGTCAAGACAAGACAAGCTTGCATTTTTGCCAGATCCAAATTGGGCCCCGTATCTTCAAGACACTGTCGCTGCGGCTTCATAATGGCCGCTTCGACTTGTCACTTCTTCTGTCCAACCATCCATCCATCCATCCATCCATCGCGCATATACTTTCGTACATTTGTTTCTCACTTATACACGCACACACAATAACACATGCTTTTCCACCACCATCATTACCACATATACCATCAATCAATGTTTTTTTCTTCATCCCTCTTGTGATTATGCCCCCCTCCCTGTTTAAACCTTACAATTCCACTTTATCTTTTCTTCTTTTACATATGTGTGACTTTATATAGCTGAATTTTTCTTCTTCTCCATTTCACCACACTTTTTCTTTAATTATTGTAAGTTTTTTTTGCAAAGACAAACAGAGCACAAAAAAGATTTTCTTTTTATGTAACGAATAAGGCAACCCGTCTCCTCTTTGCCCGTTTGATTGGGCTGAGCATCACTTGTATTACCTGCGCGCTTTTGGATTCTTCGGATCAAGCAAGCGACATACATAGAGGCTTGATAAGTCAATCCCAATCAAGAACACGCGTCTACAAGATTCACGCGTCCTTCTATTTACTATTGTGACGGTACACAACTGCCGTCTATACAAGTGACAGAAGCCGCTTACAAAAACGAGATCTCTCTTTCTCTCACATAGCATTTTTCTTATTAATTGAGCCATGTACTCTTCTATTGCATAATACGACTTGGCTCTTGATCAAACGTACGTATCGCTCGCTTCTAAGCGGATCACCATACCCATATACGCTGATTTATTTGGAACAATTCCAAAAGCTTCCCGAATGTGGGTCGCCGGTTACGGATAGGTTCTTATTCATTTATGCTTGTTTGTCACCATTCACTTGGCTATGTCACTGATTTCCCTTTCATTCCACAGGCGTCTTTTTCTTGCGGTACTTGCTCTCCTTATACTCCGGATGCCCAAAATAAACAGCCTATTTATGAAATCTTTCCGTGCAGTCTTAGTACGCTAGTCCCTTTTCTACTACAGTCTATCAGTCTTTTATAATCAAATACATCGTTATGCTACTAGTAGCTTAGAGTATTAAAGCAGTCATGCACACACCAAGTGCTTCTTCCTCTTTTCTTAGAGGACATCCTTGCTTCTTGACCAACTTGTAGAAAATGGTAATTTGTGAAATACTGCGATATCATAAGCGTGTTAGACGGTACATTACTTCTTTAAAGGAAAAGCCAAGAGATATGAAGAATTTCAACCACTTACTCCAAGAAACTGGTAGTCCTTGATCGTCGTAGTGGTTCTGCGAATAGACGCGGATCTCACCAGAAACTGTACCAATTTTCAGCACCATTGTTATAGGTGCTTTGTATAGAGCTGATATGTAAAGGAATCAACATTCTTTGGTTGTAACCATTTTCGAAAACTTTTCTGCTTATAGTAACGGGTGATCTACTGTAATATAATACGAAATTGCAACTATGATCACTGTAGACATACTAGATTATATTGCGTGCAATACTCGAGAAATCAACAGACAATGAAAGATAGCTCAAGGGCCGGATAATCATAGAAATAGAATCTGTTTGCAAATGTAAGGATTACTTTGCCGTACGGCGACACGATATCAACCGCGTGTTTATGTTTTCTTCACAAACGCTTCAAATGAATGAATCTTGCCATATGCTGTCATGTCTCTTAGTTGTAACTGTTCGATGGAGCGTTGGATGATTTTGTTGTTGTTTTGCTTGTATATTATATACACATTCGTGATATGACAAGCTTAATGCCTTTTCAGACGTGTTTGTAACACCTTTCACACCGGCCTGGTCAAGCTAAAAAAATGACCATCCCGCTAGTCTACCGCCAACCCACGGAAAGAAGCCTGTTGCTTTTCAGAACAGCGTCGATTACGAATGATAGAAATTTAAAGACTCCTCGAACCAAAAAATGCGTACCCGAATAATAACCATTAGCCTGGTGTAGCGCAGATTTTCGCGTAAAAGTAGTCCAATTTCCTCAGCCTGTCGCATCATACTATAAGAGAAAAAGGCGTCTTTAGATGCTAGCAGCACTAGTAAAACGAACGTGTTACAGCTAGCGAAAAGCTTGAGGTAGTAGTTATACATAAACATTTAGTTACAAACGTGTATACATGGGTCGCAAGTGAACAAAGAAATGGCGCAGCAATAAAAGCTAAATACTACCCATGGGGTCTATTTTCAATGGCAATCATAATAGACCACTTTCACAGAAAACTTATGTATCCGTTTACGACACGCATCGAATAGCTCTTGACGGCATATTAAAATCCGTTAGAAGTGAATCCTCAACTACTGAATGATATGTGGGAGTTCATGGATAATTATAATGAAAGCGAAGATTTTGATTTTGCCCCTGTGTTTCTTGTATGTTGCCACAAGAGACAGGCTTTGGTCACACCTACCAGAATTGTTTTCTGTGGCAAAGCGGACATGGATTGCCTTTTTTACTACAACTTTTACGATGAAGACTCTTGTGTGACATTACACCATGGTCCATAAAACAAAAGATATCTGGTTACGAAAGCATTAATCTGATCTTCTTCCTTCCCACTTCTTTTTTTGCTCTTTGTAAGCTGAGCGAGAGTTTATAGTGATGGATTACGACGATATTGAACGGTACTATATCGGACGTATTGTGGGTTCAGTTGTCGGCGCCGTGGTAGGACTGGCAATCGTAAGCTCGTTTCTATGTGATTTTTAGCACCCGCACACACTGGGGGTTAGACAAAGGTCACCTTTTCTAATAAGAGAGAAACTACTACCGCTAGTTGATCATCATCGCTGTCTGCGTACGCAGACGTCAAAAGAAGGAGCTACAACAACAGCAGCAACAGCAACAGCAACAGCAAATATACTATCAGCCTTATCTACCGGGACAACTACCACCGCCTCCTCCTGCTGATGCAACTCAACAAATGGTTGCCATCCCAATCCCTCCAGGAAGTGCACAGCTACCTCAACAACCTCCTCAACCAGGCTATTACTATGCTGTGTTGCAGCCAGCACAGCAAGCAATGCCAGCAGCACCGGAGGTAGCACCCAGTAGTAATACTAGTGCTCCGTATCATTTTGCTGCTGATCCTTCGTTATCGCCACCAACACCACCGCTGGCCACTACAGCAGTAGCTGGATCAGATAGTCCAGGCAGTACAAAGGAACAAGTACCAGCACAACAGCAGAATCAATACCACTAGCAGTTAAACGGACTCTGTCATACTGTATCTACTATACAGTATACATTAATCTTTATCTCATCACCTTATTGTTAATTTGCGAAGCCATCTTCTTTTATTACTATTTCTCCATTGATATTTGGCATTCGTGCATATCATCAGACATTTTAATGTGTATTGCATAAAAATACGAAACAAAAAGTTAGTATTAAGGGCTACATATTTGAAAATTTTGCCCCATCTTTTTATTTAATTATGCTTTTTGTATGTGTGTAGTATTATTTGTATATCAGGGTAAAGTTATTGGTTGGGCTAATTGTGAAGGGAAGGGAGGAGGAAGGTATAACGGGCTAATAGCGCGTAGAGGTGATTATTTGCTATATCTTACTAGAAAACTACGTGGCGCAGCGTTGACATCTTTTCCACCTTTGGTGTCAGACGTAATTGCACGCAGTATGCATGTACTATGAGCGTATGCCTTTCCAGCTGGTAAAAACACACGTGGTGGTGGTGTTGCTATCATATATATAAAATTATAATAAGTAAAGTTAGAATATAAAAAATAGCACTAAGCTAGGAATTATATAGTAATGAAGTGAACACACATATGTAAAAATCTCATGAAAACGTACTTGATGAATAATAGCATACATCGCCACATTTTCATTAACCATGCCTTGATGTCTTGAACCTTCGGGATAGACCATATCAAATTTACGAAAAATACGGCGGCAATATCTAGAGATCAACAAGGAAATACTACATTGTCCTGCACATATTGCATTTAGTGATATCCACTTTTGATCTGTTTGAAGCTAGAATGATTGCGATGTGTTTAGTACATAGCATAAGTTAAAAGTTCTTGCGTGTCGGTCACGTTTGATACAGCTTCACTTTCTACAAGGGTGTGTGACTGATAATGGCTTTTGTAAACATGTTTCTACAAGTACGTAATATGATTTACCCCCTAATGTATGAGTTGATGCCACTGAACTGTAGTAATAAAAGCTAGTAAAGAGAAATGGATGTGCTATCAACCACTCTATGCCACATCTACAATTGATCTTAGGTAGAGCGCTAATCATATTCTTTGAAAGGCTATGTATATCTAGCATTTCTAGAAACAGTATCAAGTTATGTAAATGTAATTAATTTTAACATAGAATCAACCCATTAAAAGTTCCTCTTACTACCAAAACGCAAAGAAACTGTTTTGTTGGTTATAAAAAATTATCCATTTGGCTTTTTGCTATGAATAAGATTGTTGATGATGGGGATAATGGAAGATAGGAATGATGTTAAATTATATATTAAGGCAGGTGGTGGGATATCTTTTTAGAAAAATAAATTATACTCCTTACAGAACTTTTCAGGTGGAAGGTAAACAAAATAGCATTCTCTGGTTACAATGCAGTATTATTGGAAGTAACCAGTTTGTCCTTGACATCGCGCACAGCTTCGTCATTCACCTGACTACACTCAGCAATGTCAATGTCTTCCAAATCTGAACACTCTTCGAGAAGACTAAGCACACCTTGGTCCGTGACATCATGGCAGCGCCATAAAACGACACGCCTTAATCCCGGAATGCCAGCAATTTCGGCTACAACATCATCCGTAAAAGATGGGATCGAGATAAACCCAAGCTCTTGGAGCGTTGGCCATGGGCTTGTCTTGAGGCTTCGCAAGAAACCAACCAAAATAGATGTACTAAACTCGCAGTTTTCAAATTGGAGCACTTGCAGACGGCAAGGCAGGTCCAATAGCAATGGTAACAGGATTGCTGATCCAGGGCAGTTCCAGAATCGAAGTCGGGATACGGTATGTGCTAAAGCGGTTGTGCCTGTACGAAGTGCATTGATAAAACCCAGGACACCTCGTTCGTCCCCCATCTCAAATGTTGACGTGATGGTGTATTTTCGGGATGATTCCACGTTGTTGATATCTTCGGTTGCTGTGATGGTCGCATCGACTTGAGCACGGTTGTTCCATGCAGCATATGTTCGATGGAGGTTCAGGTTGTCTCCGTTAAAGTGTCGAATCAAATAGTCGGAATCAACGGGGAAATCGGTTCCGCAATAGAGTGACAGCTTCTTCAGACCGTTCGTGTCCATTGCAAGCAAAGCTTGGAGATCAACCCAAGCGTGATCATTTGTGCAAGGCATCGCGAGTGCCTGCAGACCAATATGTTCCGATTGCTGTTCCTTGTCAATCATTTCGTCGTCCCAGAAGCTCATGTCAGGACCATATGCCTCCACATCACCCAGGCTAATGTACCGGAGGTTGGTGTATCGTTTCCGGATTTTCATCACAGGAGCTGAAGCCTCGTATCCGCCTACTTGCAAATACTGTAGCTTTGGGCATGTGTTGAGTACTGCTTCAACTTCCGAGTCATCTGGCCGAAACGGGGTTGTCCAATTGAGATGCGTCAATTCCAGCTCGCTGGGTGATGCATGCGTGGGTTCGGGTATCTGGATAATTCTAGTCGAAAATGCAACGTTAAGCCGTTTCAAGCCAGGGCAAGCCATTAAGATCGACGATAAACTGGGCAACGTGTAGGCATCCGACTGATCTGCTGTTTCCCAATTGGCTTTCAGTGTAAGTTCCGTCAAGGTGTCCCTCAAGTAACTAACGGAGTCAAGGATATTTCTGTGTGTGCAAATGCAATTTTCCCACGCTTAACATTAGCATCAATTTTCAGACAGATGAGAGAGTGAGTAAGTCTTGTAAAAATATAAAGTTCTTGAGAGAGGGGCAAGTATAAAAACATAGAATCCGCTTTTCAAGGGACTTACTTAGTGATTGGATGTTATTTAAAGATCCAGAACGCATTCGCTCCAGGCTCCCGTTAATTGCTTTGTCGTTTCCATTGTGGATCGTGTATTTCCGAATGTACGTGCCGATGAAAGTCAGCTTGGTGATAACGTCATAATCCCCATGCGTAATTGATAACTGGTGCCATAACGTAGGAATACTCGTAATATGTTCTCGCCACCCGCGGCTCACGTCCATGTATTCCAAAAGCTCGTCAGTAGTAAGCAGTTCTAGGATCGACGATACAATTTCGTACGGCAGTAAACAAATAAAGTCGACATGCTCTTTTGTTGACTGTTGATGCTGCTGCTGCTTTTGGTCTGAAAAGGGCGACAAAACGTCGAGCCGATCGTAATCTAATGCAGCCTTGACCACTGATGCACTCATCGTTGAATCGGCTATTTGCTTCTTTTGCAGTTGCTGTGGGTAGCCAAGTTGGAGTGCCGTTGCTAGCCGAGCGGATATTTCGTTCGGTGCTTGCGACATGTTTACACAAATGGACGTCATTCGTAAGAGATGTGTTCTATCTGATCAACTAACTCTTCACCACTTGATGGAATAGCGATGTAGAAAGTTTTGCGGGGCTTTTTAGTGAGTTTAAGAATATCGAAAAAGGATTTGACAAATGTGACCTTGGAGATCCCCTTGGCATCGGTAGATCCGGCAATTTAATCTTCCGTAATTGAAAGCGAAAGCAGGACGGACTCATCAGGCCTTCTTCAACAATGTAATAAAAGTTTTTCCGCATAAATGTTGTGATCCCTTTACTGTTTCTTTTCAAAAATTTCATCTACTGTACGTATCAGCGTCTTTTATAACAGGTTCTTAAAGATACATAGGGTATAAAGAGAAAAAAGCTGTAATTTTAGTATATGAAGTGAACTATACGATTCCCAATCAAATGAGGGATGGTTGTAACAAAAACGTTTATACAATTAAGGATAGATGACACAAAGAAAAATTAAGAAAGAGTTTAAGATGAAATATACTACTACTGGGCTAACTAATAATACTGATATGGTATACTATGACTTGTCTAAAAGTTCCAAATCAATTGGAAATCGATCGTCTAAGTTAAAACATAAAGTATTTTAATCAGTACTTCGTCTATCGTCATGATTGAGTACAGAAACATACATGTTTGACCAGCCGCATCACTAGGTGGTGTTGCCCAGATTGTTTGCGAAATACTAAACGAATCGTCATTCAAGAACGGTGTGTCTTCTTTGACAAACTTTAACCTTGAGCGATTCAACTTGAGTTTAATAAACCTAAGTAAATAAAACAATAATAAAAATAGAGAGTTAGCATATATACACTGTCTGTTTCAGAAAATAGTATTTAGGAAACACTTTACTCGTCAAAAACAAGGATCTCCGGGTCCTCTGCCGATTTAGATAACCGATCAGTGATGAACTGCGTAAACATTTGTGAGCCCACCAGATGCGATAGGTAGGGCTATTATTATCGGGAACATATACTGTTAGCAAATCATATCAAATTTGGTTCACTCAAACCAGCTTTAAAGAATGCTCAAATGTCACTAATTACCCGGGTATCTTTGTCAGAATGCTTCATGAATTTTTCTTTAGAAAAGTAAAGTACACCGCGTTGCATTTTCTTTGAATAGTCGCCTGTAGATGCCAATGCAGCAGCACCATTGAGTTCTTGTGTATCGTCGACAAAGCCTGTTCGATAATTATACAAGAGGGACGCAAACATGCGCAGAAATGCTTCTTGGACTTTACGCTCATTGAAACATGCAGGCAAACATGCATGTAATATCTGATTTGTACAGTTATCATGGGTCACCAATTGACATTCTAAAGGAATACGTTATCGATGAGAGTCCATATCTTTCTCTTCTTTAATCTCTCTCACAAAGTTTACCTTGGCATCGCATAAACATGCGCTGGCGTACCCGCGTATCCTCACCATCAGCAAACTCGGATACAGGCTTTCCACATAGACATCGGTACCCTTGTAGGCTAAGAAGCTCGCGAGAAAATACTTCGGTCATAATATGCCCTTCGATATGTTTGATACGACGCATCACTTCACAATTTTGCTGATGGGCATATTCTTGGTTGTAACCCTGGCTATATGGCGATGATGCGGTGGAGTTGCGAGGCGATGCGGCTGTATCAACAGAAGTCTCCGAGAAATTGTTTTGCTGTACAAGTAAAATGAGAATTAATTAAAACTAAGCGTATAACAACAGCTTGCATCATGCTTCTTTTTTTTAAAAACATACTTGGAATGCAGCACGGGGCTTTGACATGAATGTCGACAGGCGTCGTTTTGTTTTCACCTAGAAACAGTGGATTAAAGATTATTATATAAACTTATAATCAACTAGCAACAATCCTTCAATACATACGTCTTTACTATTACTGCTATCGCTCGAGCTTGATTGTCGACTCAAACGGCCAATGCCAGTCTGTGACGACGTTTCGGCTCTGCGAATAATAACATCACTCCTATTACTTCGAGTTGATCCATGCCGTTGGACTCCTGTCGTTGTCATAGATGATCTTTGCGTGGAAGTAGAAGGGTGATGGTGATGGTGATGCAGACGATTCTTTGAAGCTGTTGGGCTCATGGGCGGCGTATGGAGCGAGGATGTAGATGCTGAGCCTTGTGTGGCAAGTTTAACACTGCCAGGATACTGAGGCATAGCCGGCAATGGGACATCCAGTGACGTTGAAAGCGATGTGGATGAATCATTTGAACTGCGAGTACTTGCGTTGCTCGACCATAGCCCGGACAAGGGACGACCGCTAGTACCACCTGAAGCTACTGTTGTATTGTTAGACCATATGGAATTGCTAAACTCGGATGTGTTTGAGGTGCGTTGTGGTGCGTCATATGTATTTTGCACTTTGGAACGGCCACAGGAGAGCAGCATCCGGCTGTTGGGAAACATTTCCTTGATGGATAGTGGGACGCCATAGGGGATTCGGTGTCGAGAGCCATGGAGGGGCGCATATTGTTCGATGGCTGTGTAGAGTTTTTTTCGCTGTCGATCGGGAATTGTCATTGTCGCATGGTATTGGTGCATTGTGTTACTGTCAAGATTCACTATACATGTCTATGAGAGACAGAAGAGGAAAAAACCGGTTATGTTATCACGGCGTTGTCTTTGAAAAGGAAAACTTTGTACTTACATCCTCGGCAATATAATCCTCCACGTCAGACATGTCTCCCATGAACCCAACAATATACGGTACTGGTGCCTAAAGCAATAGTACGTCAGTGTCTGCTTGAGACCATATCGCCACGGCCGAAAACAAAATGATTTATACCTGAAGACAAGTCAGTAATCGTCGTGGTAATACGGGTATAAAAACAAATTGCCAGTAGAGCGGAAACAGGAGGTATCGAAACGTCTCGCATGCTAGTGAAAGCATCCCCGCATATTGAGATAAGAATAGCACCTTTCCTTCTGCAAGCAATGTCTGTTGGGAAGAAAATTATGGGTTTCAGCAGGAAGTCATTTTGATGCATTACGCTTCATATTTACCTCTGTAATAGCCAAGATCAAGTGAGGCGATAATGCTCGAAACACTGGGTATAGTGAGAACTAGCGATGTTACAAATATCCATCGTTTTTAGTACATGTTTCTCTCTGCTTGCATGCAAACAACAAGTGACGCCTAGACAGCACTTACATTCTTCAATAAAGGGACTTGGTTGACAGGTGGTCGAGAGAAGAATAGGGGTCGATGATTGATGCTTAAGCCAATCTCGAATCGTCCAGGGGGTGGCAACGGTACCTCACGGATAATGTTATGCACGGCGCTCTCCACGTTTAACAAGACACCTTTGTGTCTGTGTCCACGAACGCCCACCACAGCATCTACTAAAACACGGAGCCAATCGCCGTACAAGTCATTCCAAGGCATGCATCCTAGTAGACCGACACTCTTGGGCACCCAGACATTCTGCGCTGTGCATACGCCCATCTTGACCGGTTCCAGCAGTTCTGTGTAAAGGGTCACGTTCTCCTGTGCACTACGAACCAACTCCTCCAATTGTTCCCGCTGTTGTTGAATTTCGGACGTCGAGCTCAATGTCGTAAGTGATGCAAGCTGTGCTCCATGTTGCTTTCGCTTGGCTTCCTCTTCGTTTATCTTGGTTTGCAGATGTTGCGCATATTCGACCGTACTTGATGCCTGCAGAATAGTAAAACACAGAATGAGCCACATGTTTCTAGCCTCTTCATAATTACAAAGGGGCTCTTGTCTGAGCACTTGCCATATTCTCTTCGACCCAGTCTTGGATCGCTTCATCCACAGGTTTAATAAGCCGCTCTGGTAGCCGTTCATAGAATACGACACATGTACCATTGATTGTTGCTCCTTTCTCATCTGTCATTGCCTATAAACATACCACCTCTTTTGTAAGCCATTCGGAATATTGATGAAGGATGAGAGTTGGCTATAAAGGATAAATGCGCTTACAAAAGAATGTAGTCGCTCTGGCGGAGGTTGAGATCCGTAGTGTAGTGTGATTTCTTTTGGAAAGCAAAACTAGATCGAATAGACCATCAGTAACCCCAACAAAATATTTTGGTTGTTAAAATCCCGGTTGTATTGTAAAGGCGTTCTTTTACCATAGCGACATAGGGCGGAAAAGGTTGCGATGGCACGCAATTTTGCTTCGGGTACCGCATTAAAACGGTGGGTATATACTGCAGATCAAGAATATTCGGCACGGCAACGGCATTTGGATTATTTTCTTGTAGGTTCTTTGGTGTCACCGTTGCGACACTATCGATCGACGATTGCGTCCCATGCATCCATGCTGGTGGCTCCGAGTACTGACGTTGTCGACGAGTACTTGATCCTTAGGAAGAGACAAACAAGAAGAACAAGGCAGTGGATCAGCGACTTTCCCTTCTTCTTCTCTCCCCCCTCATCCTGTCCTTCCTCCACGCACTTCTACCTTATATGTTGACATCCAATCCTTCATCTGTATTCTATACGAGTAGTTACACACACATACCACTTTCGGGCTGCCAAGTATGTGACTGATGCAAGCTATAACGATCGCTGGCTGCTACATGCGTTGAAGACGACCGTTGCCTGCGCTGCTGTTCCTGGTCTTGTTGGTGCGTGTCAAATTTCTCCGCCAAGCGATGCTGATCGTGGACTGCAATGACAGTGTCTCTAGCAGTGTCTCGCTCCTTGTCAAAGTGATCAATGACAGCCTGAACATGATCGAGGACGCCAAACGAAGAATCTCTTATACGGCCACTGCTGTTCTTTCCAGAATGCAGTTCTGCGGGGAGAGTAACTGTTCTGGTAGGGAGTGCTCGATGGTGGTTATCGCCATTACCATTAGTGCTAGTGGTAGTGGTTGTAGTGCTGTTTTTGCTGCTGCTGCTGCCACCGTCACTGCGCGGAGACAAGGACGTGGAGGATGTATGGGGGGTGTGATGATTGACACCGCCACTGCTGCTTTTGCTATTGTTGGGTTCGTCTAATGGCGTAGGTGATGCCTCGACCACCTGATTTGAATCACTATTGTTGCTGTTGTTCTTTTTGTCAAGGTCATTGACTGCAGTTTGCTGTCGCTCATAGTAGTAATCGTCGTCGGTGATTCTTCGGCCCTGCTTTGCCGCTTGGTAGGTTGCCAACAGGTCATCGTCATGGAGACCTGCGACAAAGAAATAGTCGGCCAGCTGCGAGCCAGGTGCAGGACTATTAGACATAATAGCAACGGGTATGTGTGGTGGATATGCGAATGTGGAAACAACGAAAGAGAAAAAGAAGAGTAGTAGGGCAAACAGATTCTCTCCGCTTTTTCTCTGATTAAAGGGAATTTTGCAAGCTTTTTTCTGATCTGCATTAAATTCTGAAGCCTGCATTATAATATGTATCGCATTTTACCCAATTTTGCGAGAGTACATGTGCTCTCCTCTTATCTTACAAAAAAGAAATTATACCCCATTTTACTTTGTTTTATTAACTTTGATGATCTACATGAGTTATGCGGCGATCTGTCGCCGTTTCGCTCGCGTGGTTTTTACCATTGTCTGCTGGATCGCAACTGTCGCTTTATCTGCAGAAGCACGATAACTGCGCTTGCGGCCTCGACTACCCTTGTTGTCTCTTAAGACAACCGATTCGTCACTAGACGCTGCATCATTCGTGGCCTCTGTGCCAATCACTAATAGTTTATCACTCTTATTTTCCTTCTGGTATGGCAAGCCCATTGCTAAGATTTGCTGTATGCCACCATCTAATGGTAATAATATTGCATATCAGCTATTCGTTATTCGCAATTAACAACAGAACGAGAGAGATAAATAGAGACCAACCTGGATGAACTGTTAGCCGTAAATGCGAAACGACATCAGTGGAGGTTACTTGGAAGGTGGTTTTCGCATTTTCCTTTACGGCACCGCGTCGGACAAGGTTGCTCCAATCGGCAGTGTAATCATAAGCTGGATCCTCCTATATGAATTTAATAACAGGTCAGTCTGGGCGGCGTCTGCACAATGAGCCTGGTGGTTGCATATGTCCAAATTACCTCGACGCTATAGCATCCGTCTATGGAAACCGATTCAGGGGCATTGCCTGTTCATTTGTGTGATGAGCTAAGAGTGCCCGTGTATCGATAGTAACTTTAATGTTTGAAATCGATACTTGCCTAAAAAGTGCTCAGTGCTGACAGTAATACTGCTTAGATTTCCAGGAGTAGCAAGTTGGACTACCACATAATCGTTTCGCTCCGCCTCTCGAGAATGGGGTGTCTCCCATCCATCCGCACTATAAGCATACACACACACAAGCACACTTAAGAACAATATTTTCCACATGATGTAGCGAGAGAGAGGACATACACACACACTCACACATACCTGGTTTCTCCATGATCCATCAGAATATTTGGGTCGTTTGCATACTGTGTGTCGGTCCAGCGTGTGATGCGCGCCCCCTTTTGTGCGGCTGCCAAGTTGACAGGATTCTTCAGGCTTCGAGGCCAGTCAGCTACAGCGTTGCCATAGCAACGAAGCCGTGCCTATAATGAGGTGTAATATGTCTGTTATGAGTAAACACTCTTCAGATGTAACATTGCACTGCGACTGAAAAATCATTGTTGGCTTTTACCACGCCACCTCCAGGCGATATCGTCAACTTCACTTGCGAATAAACAAGATCGCTACTGCCCAAGAGGAAGAAATTGTGCTGATTAGGTTTGACCGGCACGTTAGGGAGAAGTGTAATCCACTAATATATGTACAAACCCACAATGTAAAATATTACTCATACGTATACTTGGACAAAAACACGACATATTAAGGACGCAAGAGCGTCTGTTACCTTGGGCACACCAGGAGTGCGAGCGCGTGCTGCTTCTATCGTCACGGTCAGCGGTGCAGCATCGTTAAAGTTGGTCGTATTCACGTCGAAACCATAAAGGTGACCTTGGCAACCGAGTCGTACTACTGCCCTATTTCGTTTTTCACTTCACTTTAGTAAAACTGAGAAACGTTTTTTGCTTTGTTTGTTAGCTAATTACTATTTCGATTGCGACCGACTGACCATGCATTGTCGACGACATGACGTTTGATTTGCCATCCATCGCGTTCACCGTCTTTGAAAAAGTGGAGAGGAGATATATCAACACCGCGTTTTGGTCATTTGGTCTTGCTGTTACACAACGATTCCTATTGTTTATATACCTCTATCCAATTCCTCCTCTTCCAACGGATCGAGTTCGTCAATAAGATTACTAGCGTCGCCAAAGTATTCGTCGGAAGTGCTTACGACTGAGCCGTCAAACTTGACCGATGCCAAATCCACGTAGTAGCTTAGAATCGTATCATCGAGGTCTTTGGCGCATAGTTCGGTGTATGGTGCTGGTGAGAGACAACTTTGAATAGCGCCCATTATAGTATTACGATTATAGTTATTATTATTCTTGTACCGGAATTATATGAGTAGAAGAAGAAGAAAAAAAAGAAGAGCGAAGAGAAAAAAAGGAAAGTGAGAAAAAATAAAGTCGTAGGATTATTCTTCTTAATGTACCGGAAAATTTAGTACGATCAGTGCAGGCGAACCGGCATGACGTCCGGAGACTAGAAACGGAATCTGGGTGGCAACAAACATGGCACATGGTCTATAGTACGTAGCAGAACAGCATACTTACCGTATAGTTTGAATGCTAAGTCAATTCCACTACTACTGCTGCTGCTGCTTTTTCTTAACTACTCGATTGTCGTTGCTGCTCAGCATATCAGCTTGTGCAGTTAAATTTTTTCAGAAACATTGTCTAACAGAATATATAATATTGCGCCAAAGTATTCGTATTATCACAGCAAGAGTAGTGTGTACTACAGCAATATGCATAGAGGCGCAGAAATATTTTGCAGAGGCTTAAGCCTTTGATGGATGAGTAGATCAGCAGGCTTCTGCGGAATTTTTATGTACTGCTGCACACCTGAAGGCGCTTACTCTGCCGTGGCTATTGTATCACTATATTAGAGAAGAACAAAAAACTTTGGCAAGATATAATCTAATCAGTGGCACAAAAGTATATAATGCAACAATAAAGTTTCAGGGGGAATGAAGTAGAGCCATAGAGCACAAAACGAGCTGTGCCCTTATGCATCGAAAAGACCAATCAAGAACCTACTCGTCGACGGTATAGTGGTGGCGAGCCTAGATATCGTATATGGTTGCACAACGTTGCTGTCCTCTTCTTCGCAGCTGTCAGGAGGACGAAACAAACACTGTAAGCTCTCATGCGATAACAGTTCTAACATAATCAGAGAACAAAGCGATCATTATCTATCTTTGTGGAGTGCCAACTTCTTGTATGTTTAAGTGATATACTTAACATGCATCACACCGCAACACACTTACTTTGTAAAGTGCAATATATAATACTACTAGTGCGATTTAGCCAACAATCAGTCTATAAAGAAAAAAATTGTGTGTAACTTTTGCTATATTAGAGATTTCAAAGGTCATTGCTAATATACATATAGGATGGGAAGGGGTAGGGTCACTATGTCGGGCTGATGAGGATCAAGACACTTTCTATTCTACTGGGTAGATGCTAGCTAGTAATACACCACGCCATTTTTCACCACGCTTTTTGTCATGATATGATTTAAAGCGAGTATACCTTGCAAGCTTTGTACCCGGTGATGATATTACCAAATTATCAATTGTACATGGAATTTTTGACGCGTCTAAAATACTGTTCAAATCGTTCTACAAAATAATTTACATTGATTTGGCTTACATCATCTTCTTTTATATGTATAACAAAGATTCCTGCTCCATCCATCTAACCATTCAACTCAATTGAAACGCATCCTCTCAGGATATGAAATCTCATTAGAAATGGTAAGAAAAGTTGGCGATCATGACTTTATGCAAATTGAAATATTCAATTTCAGAACGCAGATCCATAGTTATTTCAGAGATTTTTTTGCGTTACTGATAATCAAAAGATACACCAGCAAAAACCGCGGTTCCTGCTATTGCATTTTATCTCTTAACTTTGCAAGTTACATATCCAGCAGCTATGAACAAACAGGACTCGTCCAAATAATGTACATTACTGCATACCTCACAGCTATATGAATACATAGTGAATGAAAAAAGTAGCATTATGTACGTTATAATGACGGTGACAAGAATATTGAGTATATGTTTCTCTTCCTTTCTATCTTTTTTTTCATTTCATCCGCACACCAAAAAAAATCACACATAAGTATTGTCGAGAATACATCGGGATTCGTAAAAGTGAAGACGTCCGTGCATGGATTAAAGGACGTGTGCATCCTACACACTTTAACTGAACTCTTTTGTTTCGGTCCAGCAAGGCTGTTGCTTATCCTGTGACCTCAACCACTGTCAAAGCATAATACATTGGTCTCCAACGACATGTAGTATTAGGATTCTTCACTTTCTTTATTCTAGCTGGTATTCTATTTGGACTAGTATTCTTATTGGTAGCAATTGCATTCGTTTCTTATGTAGCTCGAGCAGTTATTTCAAGTATGCTTCCAATATAAAGTTTGGTAAACATAACGACTCGGCTACGCGCGACTAGACGATATCTTTTGTCCACTGTATCAAGCAAACCCATCTGTGCACACCAGAACTATGTCGACATCAAGTGCGCCCACTGTCCGCCATTTATGAACTGATGTATCCAAAGGCCTTCTCTTGTGACTCTATATTACAACACTTGCTACATAAATTCCTTCTCGCTGCGGTATAGCAACAAGATATTAGAGTTATTAATTTTGAAACGATATTCAAAAACTCTTTTCGTGTACTATTTCAATAAATTGCGTGTAAATACTCCTCGTTTCAGATCAAAGCTTTGAAACTTAGAGTATACTTCGATTGGCATTAACGCTTTATGCTTTGTCATATTTTAGAAAATTCCGTCAATACATTTTTGCTCAACTGAACGTCAGCTTTAGTTGAGGATACTTGGTACCTACCAACGCAATGATTGACGTGTGGGGCTATTTATATCGATGCATGGTACCTGTCAGACGCAAACGCTGCATATATAATCTCAGCCACAAGAATCAAAGTTGCGTTAACACACCAATGTTTGATCTTCATCAGGGATGATATTTAAATAGATATGCACAACAGTGTTGCTAACTATGCAAGGTAACATGCTTCTTTTTATAGGATGCATATAAATTGGAGAGCAGTTTTTGCTTGGATATACACTAAATGATTGTGAGATCATTATCGTCGACTCAGCATATTGCTCCTGGTAATATTTACCACCATGACAGAAATGGGCAAAATATATCCTTGGAGGAGGATCGACAAAAGGAGAGATCTATCCGGGAGAAAGGTAGAGCGGATTTTGCCATAACCCCTTGAAGGAATCGCCACTGCTACTTAAAGATAGGCTCTGTTTTATGTCGATTCACTACAATTCTCAAATGGTCCGACGTTTTATTTATGTTTTTGACGGTCTGGTAAAATAAATATCACAGGTCGTTCAAATGAATGATAGCAGTTGGGCTGAGTTGGTGATAGATTTCTAGCGTTCATGCACTCCGCGCCATTGTTTTCTTGGGAAATTTGAAACTCGGGGCGTTGTTAATATAGCAGCTCGGGTAGTGCTTCTCCAAAGAAAGCGTTTACTTATAGCGATTAATGGTTTTTGTGTCTTCAAGTTTTATCTACTGCAGCTTCCTAGAGCATGCTGTAGCTTGTGCACTCTGTGTTCCAACGGAATTTTGAACGCAGGGTCAGTACAAATTGCCAACGGTTTTTCCAGGACATTTTGATGTGCCGTACCCAGCATATTGCATTGTAACATCTTTGGCAGTTGTCGTATATGAGGGTCCTCTAATAAATGTTTTGCTGGATAAATTACCAGTACACTCGTATCACATGTCCAATGTATAGCATTTATCGATCTATGCCAATGTCACTCTATGCGTTTAAAGGGTTGAGCTCAGCAAAACGCTGCATGTCAAGGTCAAAACCCGGGAGTATAGGGAACCTCGTTTACTTAATTTTAGAACTGCACAAGTACATTTTTAACCTCTCGAGGGATTAGGGCTTTGCTGAAATCTCTGACACCTTCAGTAGCAGGCTCACTGCGATTGCCTGGGAGGATCCCCAGGGCTCAGCTCACGTTTGAGTCAAAAGGAAGCGTTACAATTGCAGGCGATTGGGTAACTCTAATGCCAAGGTCTGTCTACTTTATTGGCTTCCTCCGTCCCCGCTAGTGTTATTTGTGCCAAAATAAACCATCGTTTTACTAAAAATACTCCACAGGAGGTCTGTGTGTGTACAACAACACAAACAAACGAAAAAAGAAAGTTTTATTTATAAAGTCCCGACGACAATGTAACGGGCATGGAAAGTGATTGACGTAGTATCCGACGACTATGCTCCCATTCTTGCTCGATCTCTTCGTCTACTTGCTCCATGATGCATCCGAGCTCAGTCTGTACCATTTGTGCAAGCCCCATGGGCTTTTTTACATAAGCATTTTCCGAATGTAGTAGCGTTGGCGAGGTCACATGGTAGTCCTCGTAAGGGGAAGCCAAAAAGTCATCAGATGATGACGATGCGGTGGTAGTGTTTGAGCAAGGTGAAGAGATATCGTGTTCGAATGGTGAAGGTGCTGATACCGACGGCTGTGGTGGTTCTTCTGTCAATTTGTCCAATGAATTATGGCTACTGCTACGAAGGCTGATCGGTGATGTGGTAAGGAACGAAGATAGTCGATTGCGCATTTTCCGGGCTGGGGTTGTTGGTTGCTGCTGATTTGATTGTTGCTGTTGTGGTTCGAATACGTTTGTCATGGAGATGCTCTTATGAAACGATAGCCTCGGTGGTTTCCTTCGATGCTCCGGTGACGAGGGTGGCGGAGGCCCCTGTGGCATGGCTGACGACCAGCGTCGGGTTTTGGGCCTGTCAGGTGAAGAAGGGCTGAATAGGGAGGGCATTATGGATGACGGAAGCGACGAATACCGTGTATATTAAACAATAAGCCCCTCTGCCAAGAGTAACAAAAGGAACTGAAGCAAAAGAGAAAGAAGAAGAGTGGGCGACGGGAGCGAGAAGAAAAAGCCTAAAAATTATATGGTTGAATGTTTTTTTTCCGAGTTGAGAGTCGGATGACTTGAATAGGAAAAGGCCACACTTCTGCTGATAGAAGGGAGAAGCACATTGCGAGTGAGTGCGTGTGCATTGTATGTGTATTATGTGCGTGTGTTTGTGTATGGTCATGCGGGCTGCTACGCTGCAGCACTTTTTGCGACGCTAAGCCCTTTGATTGGCTCTCCGATATTTGCTCAACTCGCGCACACCAGGGTCAACTATGGCGCTGTGCGTAAAGGCTGGTTCCATGTAAATATGGAAGTAGGCTGGCAACAGCGGCTACGATAGACAACATAGCAGGACTCAGTGGCCTCTGGCTTCCACCTGTGTGCTATATATATTCAACAGTAGTATGCTGTAAGCACTCCGCCAATCATATCCTTACGGTATGCGATTTTTCTTAGGAGTACTATTAATGAGAATGCCCAAACTCAAAAAGGCGGGGTTGTATTCTCTTCATAGTAATAATGAACCATATGCTAACAACGAAAAGCTCAATAGAAAGGCGGAGACAAAAAAAAAGCTATGTAATATGGAGAGCAGCCATTGTTAGGTTTGTTCCTGGGATTTTTAATACTTGCCTACTTGGAAGGTAAAGGTTTGCTGTGCACCTTCTTGGCGCGCCGAACCAAAGTGTACATTGCAACACGTGCAGTAACGTAGGACAAAGCGCTTCTTCATTCTCCCCCACCCACCTTTCACGTCGGTGACACGACAATGGTTCAGCCTGGTTTGGTCATGTTGTACCCAGCAAAGGACACATATTTGTATGTTAATGCAATGACAGTTCTGTGTCCATCTACGAGACTATCTATGCCCCTAGACAACAGCAACAGAGGCATGCAATCAGCAGAAGGAATTTAAGGTGACAACTAATAAATGATGATCATTACGGACGGCTGGCTACAATGACTGCTAAGTGCAATTTACGGTATCTACTTGGGGGGTGTCGTGGGTGGTTAGGGACCCTTATACGCGGCGATCACCCATGGTCAATGACTATAATAATGCCATCCCTTTTCCGTGTTCGATATAATCTCTGTGTAAAAATAAGCCCATATAGGCCTTCTTTCTTTTCTGCATTAGCGCTCTTCTCTTTTCTCTCTTTTCTTTCTTTTTCTCTCTTCTCTCTCTTTATCTTCCTCGCTCTGCTATATATATCTTTTCTACTCTCTACAAACTCTCTCCCCTCTCCCGGTCCCTTCCTTAATACCAGCCTCCCCCTCTCTCTAACAGACACCCACCGACCACATCCATTAACATCGACAACAATAACCACCCTCCACAACCGCCCCTTGAAAGTGTAGAGAACGAGCCATGGCGTCGAGCAGTCCCTGGGCAAAAGTAGTCCAGTGGTTTCAACTTACAAAAGAGAAAAAGAACCCATTTCCAACAGCATCCACCGAGGGTCGCTCGATCTATGTCAACACCGAAATACCCAGCGATCAACTTGATGACTATGGTCAGCCATCGAAAACGTTCATCGCCAACAAAATCCGGACTGCCAAATACACTTGGTTCACCTTCCTGCCAAAGAATCTGTTTGAGCAGTTTCGAGGCATTGCCAACCTCTACTTCTTATTCCTAGTTATTTTGCAAATGTTCCCCCTCTTTAGTACATCAGCATCGCCCATTCTAGTCATTTTACCGCTTGCCGCCATTCTCATCATCACCGGTGTCAAGGACGCTTTCGAAGACAACAAACGACACCAGACCGACGAAAGCGTCAATAAGGCCGTTACATATACGATTCGAGAGTGGTCCAACGTAAATGTCGCCGTCTATAAAGTGTCACTTGCACGGCGCTGGTTGAACGCGCTTGTGCAGTTTTTCAAACGGCCCTTCAAGAAGGCACCGCCCAAAGACGACCTTGACCTCAGCCGCGTGACAACTGTCCAGTCAGACTTTATCGAACTACCACCGTCAAAGAAGAGCGCTTCGTCGTTACTACGGTCCGGTGCAACGCCTTTCAAACGAGTGTTCAAAGGAAAGAAGAAGATGCCATATCGGCCTGGTCAGATTCCGCATTCGGTGCTCCGGCGCTCAGGCCGCGAGGAGCCCGAAAAGAAGAAAAAGAAGCATAGTTCCTTGGCACGTCAACCGGTCGACAAACGATGGAAAAAGACGCGTTGGCAGGATTTGCGGGTTGGCGACTTTGTGTATCTCAGGAACGACGACGCTGTACCAGCCGACATTGCTGTCTTGTCAACGTCCGAGCAAGATGGTCTGTGCTATGTCGAAACCCAAAATTTGGACGGCGAAACGAATCTCAAGATTATGCGGTCCTTGCAGGCAACAAGCGAAATAAACACCGTCGACGACTGTAAACGCTCAGAGTTTTACGTCGAAAGCGAGCCGCCACACGCAAATTTATACACTTACAACGGCGTTCTCAAATGGAAAGTGGAAATGGATGGCAGTGGCGAAGATTATATGTCAGGAACAGCAGGTGGCAGTAGTCCTATGATGACCCCATCCGACTTGCAACCTGCGGGAGAAGACGCTGACGTTGACGACGAGGACGAAGATGCGGTTTCACACGAGAAAACTGAAGCCATTACAAGCAGCAATGTACTTCTTCGAGGTTGTGTTTTGCGTAATACGGGCTGGGTCATTGGGCTTGTTCTTTTTACCGGCAACGAAACCAAAATCATGCTCAATTCGGGCAAGACGCCGAGTAAACGCAGCAAAATCGAAAAGGCGACGAACCCACATGTGAGTAACATAAGCCGATATATATGTCAAGCCCGGGTTTCCCAATAACAACAACAACAACACAAATTACTAAAAACAGGTCCACTAGGTCATTGCCAATTTTGTGCTGCTGTTTGTACTATGCGTCATTTGTTCCATTGCTGCCAGCGTTGTGTATTCGACACCGACATCTGCTGACTTTTTCGAAAGCAAGGATGCAGAAAGCGCCACTATGGAAGGTTTCTTAATGTTCTGGTATGTTTGGAATTATGAACGTGCGCACGTGTGTGACTTCACACCTGGCTGCTTTGCTAAATAAAGACTACCTCTAGGACGACACTTGTTATATATCAAAATATCATTCCCATCTCACTGTATATATCTGTACAAATTGTCAAGACCGCAGCTGTAAGTCAATCTTAAACCCAGGAAACAACGAATTAGAGAAGAAGAAATTAATTGCTTCTAAATGAATTGGACAGGCATATTTCATCCATACCGATATCGACATGTATAATGAAAGGCTGGACCAGGCATGTATACCCAAAACTTGGAACATATCCGATGACCTTGGTCAAATAGAGTATATCTTCTCTGACAAGACGGGCACCTTGACACAAAACATCATGGAATTTCGACGCTGCACGGTGAATGGCGTCTCTTACGGCCTTGGTGAAACAGAAGCTTCCATTGGCGCCAAAAAACGCGATAATCCAAACATGGCGAACATTCAAATTTCAGACAGCATGGATGTGAATAAGGCACGGCAAGAGATGCTCCAAAAGCAAAGCCAATTATTCAACCACCGCTACGTCAATCCCCGGTCAACGTTTGTGGACCCCAAGGTGTACGACGATCTGGCCAGCGATGACGCCCAGTCCCAGAGTTTAATTCACTTTTTCTCGGCATTGGCTTTGTGTCACACTGTCATTCCCGAATTGCCGGACCCGGATAACCCATATGAAATTGTCTACAAGGCTCAATCGCCCGACGAGGCAGCATTGGTAGCTACAGCACGCGACGTTGGATTTACATTTGTTGCACGTGAAAAGGATACGGTCATCATGGATGCATTAGGCGAGCTACGAAACTTTACCCTGCTAAATGTCCTGGAGTTCAACTCGACCCGAAAGAGAATGAGTGTTATCATTCGGTCTCAACAGGATGGCAGCATTGTGCTGCTATGTAAAGGAGCGGACTCGGTCATTTACGAACGATTGGCGCAAGATTTGCCGGATGACGATGCTGGCAGAGAGCAAAAACGTATTCGTGAAGAGACGTCAGAGCACCTTGGTGTGTTCGCCAACGAGGGATTACGTACCTTGTGTATTGCAAGCAGAATGTTATCCGAAAAGGAGTACCAGCAATGGGCTGACCGATACAAGACCGCAGCGAGCGCTATCCGGAACCGTGACGAGGAGATTGAGGCTGTATGCGAGGAAATCGAACAATCGCTTATGCTGATCGGAGGCACAGCTATCGAGGACAAATTGCAGGAGGGTGTCCCTGAAACTATCGGTGTCTTGGCTCAAGCAGGCATCAAGATCTGGGTACTGACTGGCGACAAAATCGAAACGGCCATTAACATTGGGTTTGCATGCAACTTGTTGACCAAAGACATGCTCCTCATCAGCGTCAGTGGACGCGACGAGCATGATACCATGGTACAGATCAGAAAAGCTCAGATCGAAGTCGGCGAGAAATCGTCCTATCAAAAATGTGCACTGGTCATTGATGGTGAATCACTAAAGTACGCCCTCGAGCCCCCAATCAAAGACGAGCTATTGTCGCTTGGTACACAGTGTATGGCTGTCATCTGCTGTCGTGTCAGTCCAATGCAGAAGGCCAATGTTGTCAATCTTGTTAAAAAGGGTCTTAAGGTCATGACGCTAGCTATCGGCGACGGTGCAAACGACGTATCCATGATCCAGGAGGCCAACGTTGGCGTCGGTATTTCGGGTGAAGAAGGTCGACAAGCTGTCATGGCTTCAGATTATGCCATTGCACAATTCCGCTATCTCAGCAAGCTCCTTTTGGTACACGGTCGATGGTCATACCTGCGCACATCTGAAATGATTTTGACGTTTTTCTACAAGAACATCATGTGGACACTGGTCCTCTTTTGGTATCAGCTATTCTGCGGGTAATTATCTTTACTACATACGGGCTCAAATGCATTATCAGGAGCCTAACAACGGCAAACACAAATACTTAATTAGATTTTCGGGTACCATGATGTTTGACTACTCGTACATTACATTGTACAACCTGGTGTTTACCTCTCTGCCATGTATCTTTGCTGGTAAGCTTATCCATTCTTCAACCATGCATATACATGTAAGACATATACTAAACTAACCGGAAACATTCAACTAGGTGTGTTGGATCAAGATCTCGTTTCGAAATACTCGTATAAATACCCACAGCTTTATCTGATGGGTATACGTGACGACAAATTCCACAAATCACGATTTTATCTCACGGTGGTCGATGCTATTTATCAATCTGCCGTATGTTTTGGTGTTCCTTACATGTTATTCATTGGTGGCAAATTCAGTCAGGCCGGATACGATATGGAAGGCGTGTATGAGCTGGGTACTTTTATTGCTGGTATTGCGGTGGTAGTCGCCAATGCGCTCGTGGGCTTTACGATCTTTAGCTGGACGTGGGTTATGGTACTGGTCATTGCATTATCGTCAGCCACGTTCTTTATATGGACAGCCATCTATGCCCAGGTCAATACGTTTACCTTTTACGGCGAAGATATCCTTTTCCGTGAAGGCGCGTTCTGGCTGTGTCTAATCGTCACGTTTGTGATCTGTATGTTACCGCGTTACGCCACCAAGTACGTTTTACATATGGATAAACCATTTGATAACGACATTATTCGAGAAGTCGTGCTATGCGGTGGCAAACATGGGTATGGCAAGAAGCGAAAGACACGGACGCTTGATGATGAAGAAGAAGTGTTGCCCATCACTATGCAGCGTACACAGAGCGAAAACACCATGTTCAAATTGTATGACGATGAGGATGATATGTATCGCCAGGACGAGAACACATATGCGCTAAGTGAAGCTAAGCTCAAGAGGACGCCATCGAAACGTACAGAAATTATGAACATGGGGTCGGGTACCCGCACATCATTCAATGGTTTTGCTTTCTCATCTGACGACTCATCACCGTTTGACGAAATTCGACACAAATCACTCTATCGCCACTCGAGTCTTTCCTCTAAAGCCAGCTTACGATTACGTGCACGCATGTCCACTGCTACGTTATCTACAACCTTTGAAGATGGCGGCGACACTAAAGGGCGCGACTGGATGCCATTGCAGGGGTTCAAGTTACGCAGGTACGACACTGCACCTACGACAGAGCCGAAGAAATCAACTAGCCTTGGATGGAAGATGATGAAGGCCATGAAGCAGCGAATTGTGTCGCACAAGCAGTCATCCGACTCGCTTGATCCGTTCAGGTCTCCCGGAAGTAGTTTTATGGGAATATCGCCGCCGCAGCAGGAGCACCAGCAATATCAACAACGCGGTCCTTTTGACGACCATCATACATTATCACAACCGCTCCAGCAACATCATCATCAACCGCAACAAGAGGATGAATCCGAACTTGTTGACCTTCGTCCATCACCACCCTCATCATCGTCGCCATTACATCAACAACAACAACCGCATCATCCCCCTCCTCCTTCATCACCATAATATTATAGAAGCAACCACTGCACTATTTTCAGCTCCACCCCCACATCCCACACCACCTCGTACATTTTCTTTTCTTTTTTTCTCATATAGCGTGCTCCTGTTCATGTTTTCTTTGTGTCTTGTTCAAACTGTACATTACTTTAAAAATTCCTCTTTCTTCTTCTACTTTAACAATGAAAAGGCTTATGTAGCCAAACATCAAGAACCACTAAGTCAAATGTTTACACTATAGTAGTTCCGCCAAATCCGCAGTCAATAAAAAGGGCATGCGAAACCTTCGACATAGATCTTTTCCACTAAGTACGGATCACGTTGCCTTCATGCATCATCATTGGTTGTGCCACCTCCTATCTAAGTCAATGAGGCTTTGATGCCAGGATTGATTTGTCATCACCTCCATCGTGTCATCTACGCGAAAACGTCACGTAACAACAAAGCGCATCAACTTTCAAACAAAGTCGACGGGGAACGGGTATTTCTCGATCCATATTCCTTTTGTTTCGCTCTCCTAAACGGTATTATGGCTGATTTGTCTCATGTTAAGCTATACTATTTCTACTTTGTCAAGCAGCAAGATGGTGGTCTATGTGTCACGCAATTATTCATGCTATGATACAATGGATGTTGTTTTTAAAAAGAAGAGAGCTTATAACACATATGTCATGTATTACAACCTTTTAAATATTAGATTACATCGGTCGTGGCGAAAATATTAAGCTCCTGTAGATTCTGATACTTTATTGTTGAGTCTTAATATCCAAGACATGAAACAAAATATGATTTTTGCATGAGAGTATATAACAAGGAGGGGTGATTGTGTGTGGATTGGAAAATGAAGAGATATAAATTACAAGTTTTGGAGTGTACACAAGAATAAATGACGATAAAGAAAAGGGTGTGCGAAATAAGGAGAATGAGAGGGCAAGGAAAGGTCAGCATACAGGAAAAGAAAAAAATAGTACACATCAGTTGGTAGGCTAATATACAATGTATACCGGTGGACAGTGTGAAAGAGACTCAAGGTATAACCCACCAAGTATTGAGTAATGGACCAAAGGATGACCAGACGTCGGGCAACATACATGATGATTAACTTCTAGTTAGTAATCATATCTTCTATACTACTTCATGACACATGATGGTGAAGAAGAGGCCACAAAGCATAGTAAAAAGAAAGGTGTACCACCTATAATGTAATATAAACAGAGTGAACACACATGTCAGTATCATACTTAAAAGATCCTTTCCCCCTTCTTTCACGAGAAAATCATATTTTTACTTACAGTTGGCGGGCAGCCCACGAGGTATTACGCCACATTGGGGCGACAGCCACAGCTAGACTACATAGAGCACCACACAATGATTATTAGGAAAGGATAATAACTCTGTGCAAACTGAGGTGAAAGTCTTACCAAATCCATGTCCGCTGTGGCGAAACGGAACTCTAGCGCATGGGGCTAGGCTTACGGTTGGGGCCAGGCGCCTCTGTTGAATATAGTAGCGGGAAGAATCGTTAATAACAACATCGTAGATAGCGGCGGGTAATGGAAAGAGAAAGCATCATGCGTGTAGCATAGATAAAAGAATACTAACGTCGTGTCAAGAGAGAGAGAGAGAGCAAGAGAGAAAGAGAGCAAGAGCAAGAGAGAGCTATAAAAAAAAAGAAGAGGCTCGATCGTGAGTAATCAATACCACAGTCATCATCATCTTTGACACACACTGTGTATACTTTTGCTTCTCTCCTCTTTTAAAGCAGTAACACTTACGTTGTTGTTTTTAGAAAAATAAATAAAGAAAAAGTGGCGGGCGAGGCCGAGGAGGAGACGGCTATAGAAATGAAAGAAAGCAAGAGATTTGATCGTGAGTCGTCGTGATACTTCTTGACAGACATGCACACCACCACACGCACGTTCATGCAATGAATCCCGTTTCCCAAGAGTTATACGTACAGTTGATGACGAGAAGGAAGGAGAAGGAGAAAGAAGCGGAAGAGAAGAGGCCAAAGAACTATGGATGGGTGGGAACGTGTACCTTTTATATAAGATTCGTTGTGAATGAATGGAACAATCGATTAGATTCTTGGCAATTGCGTGGTTTATCTGTTGTCCAATAGCCAAACGAGCATATAGGCGATGAGGTTAACACTAAGGAAGAGCACGATGCATGTTTCAGTCAACAGTGCAGCAGAAAACGATCGTTTTTCATTAATCATTGCACATTATTAGCTATAGTGTCGTCGTTTATTGATCGAGAAATGTATCGATATTGGTATCATTCTATAGCCACGGCTCTGCTCTACATAATCTTTCTATGCTGAATGATGAACATAGTCAGTTTATTTGAAAAGGAAGGAAGAAGAGGGCACTGTCGCAACTGACACGAACCAACTGCATGCTTCAGACTCGATTGTTCGAGAAACAAGTTCTAGACACGGTGAAGGGGAACCTGGCATCGTCTTTTTGAGACTAGGCAATTTCCAAAGCAATATTCCGCCACAATTTATCGTCGTAACTGTACATGATATTAGTATTATGTTAAAGCTAAAGACCTGCCCTTTCTTTTGATAACCTATTGCTAATGTGTCATCAATGGATACAGAATGAAGGGGAAGGAGTAAAGAGTTTGACAGGACTTGTGGGAAGGCAAGTTCCCGATGCATGAATTATCTGCAATTGCTTCCGCTGCACACAAGTATGGGAAAACATTGACGAAGGGTTGACGCGTTTGTTGCAGGAAAAATGATCGTGCTACTATGTAGAGTTAGATCAACATAAAGGGGGTGCTGTCACCGATACTCGAGAGAGCACACTTGGAACTGCGGACGCGAAAATTCGACACTGCATGTAAATCTTGGTTCATTATATATAAACTGAGAATAAAAAGCGCGGCTGTGGGAGCCAACACCACATCAGAGGACGAGGCGGAGCCAACGGGAACGAGGCCCAATTAAAGTTTTCAAGCACTCCTACTCTAAATTCACCAGGCACTGCTAATAACACTCAAGTCAGTGTCAATGACCGCAACAAAGCATTTCTCGAGGAGCAAGTCTAATCCGCAATGACAAGGCATCTCGAGAACTTGGCAGAAAACACAAGAACATGTATCTCTTGAAGCAGGCGCATTGGAAGGTGCGTCGATTAGTAATCAGAGCGCTAGAATTTAAAGAAAGCATATCAACCTCAGTAACACTAATTTTTGTTTGTTTATTCTTTTTAAGTCGTGGTGCAACAAACTAGATTTAGAGATGGCGACACCGTCACTGAAGCCAAACTTGTTGCTTTCTTGAAAGAGATAGTGGCCAATAGTAATATCAAAAACAAGAAAGATAAGCTCCCGGACGGCAAATCCAAGTGCTTGGGTAAAGAAGCACTATAGGCTTATGCCAAAGCAGCTATAGTATTACAAGCTGTGCAAGCCAGTGTCCTTGGAAATATGCACCCACCAGCCCGAGGAACGATTGTCAAGAACTTCTTCAGCGACTACGACCGGGGAAATGCAGTGCGTAAAAGAGAAGAATACGGACCGTGGCATCAACATACTTAACGACGGATATACGTTGGACGAGCTAAAGCTCGTTTCGCGCTATCAAATTGGACGTAATATGCCTCATCATTTGCGCAACCGACTGGATTTTTTGCTTGGCCATGCGATACTAGGTCGAGGCGAGACCAAGCGTATTATGCAGCCGCCAGATTTATTCTGTACCGAATTCAAGGATGAATGCCCGACCAAGTGTATTGCTCTGGTTATTACTATGAGTAAGGGCAAGACCAATCAGCATGGGAGAGTCGAGTACGGTGCTGGCATCAGACACCGCTGTGCAGAAGTTTGTCCGATTGGAGCTTTGGCATTCCACCTTTTTTGCCGCTAGCATATTAAAAAGGAAGAGCTCCGGATTTCACATCATGCAGACATTGGTACGACATACACGTCTTGTAGGGTGTCAACCGTATACAAGCTATCACTTACAATACGCAAAGAGATGGACATCAGGAAGCGCTCCGAGCTGTTGGTATTCAACCGAGCAAAAGAACACACATCAACCGCGGTAGTGTTCTGAGGTCGATCACTGAACAAGATGTTTCTGACAGTGATCAACGTCGAATTGGAAGGGGGGTCGGACAAGATGATCGGATGCTACTTGACAAGTCTTCCGAAGCCAGCGATTCGTGCTTTAGTTGGTTTCTATGCCAAAAAAGCTGGTGCATTTTCGTTACCACGGGCCAAAATCGATCCGCCACAGAGCTTGCAACAAAACGTTTTTCCTGATATCGAGTACTGGGAAAACAAGTTCGAGACGAGGACTGTCCAAAACGATCTTACAAGTCCAAGCCTTTTGGAACTCTTAAAATATTTGAATTGCTTTTATTCAGGTACATAGTCACTATTTATTATATCATATTGTTATAAATATTTGATATAATATTACTTTAGGACTCTGTGCTTCTGAAAAGCTTCATCCGAGCCATTTCTTGTGGACCCACCCATATTCGACGACCTACTATACAAACAGTATGATTTGGACATGTTGCGTTATCCAGCAAGAACCAGCGAAGAAGAAGAGCCGTTAGGTATACAGATCGAAAGGGCTATGCCACATTTAACGGAACTACTACGATCTTCATGCGGCAACATCAACAGCGACATCAGTGGGATCAGAAGCGACATTGAGGCTATTGGATCGTCACAGCGACAAGGTTTTATTAGTACTCTAGAAGCTGTTGACTCCAATTTTTTCCAACCCATTGAAACCTCTCCCGCAATCCAGCGAATATGGCTCCCAGTTCAGAAGTTGGCGTCGCAAGAAACGAAATCCTTCAAGTTGATCATCAAACTGCCACAACTAGCGATGTGCTCCCAATAGAAGCTTCATCTTTGGCATCACCGTCACCGCCTCCACAAGACTATACGCTTAAGAGAAGCTTCTAACAGTCACCGATGTCTGACGCGAGTACACCATTGGAACTGCACGGCAGGCTTCAGTTCAATTTCTGGAAGAAACGTACCGCACGGCATGGAGAAGGCTCCCCACGGAGTCGAGGTTTTCTTTGCCGAAGAAAACTGATATACGAAAAAGTCGAGCGGATAGCACGAGAAAGCTATATATCAACCACTGATGCTGCTAGCCAGTTGGAAGACTAATGTCGTGACCTCGGTATCATTATAGACAAATTGGGAAAAGAAATCAAGCGTCGTAGAACCGAGGGGTAAGATACATAGAATTATCCATAGATTAAAAGTGAAAAAAGTTGTTGTCTGTTATACAAGTTGAAAGACTATTTTTTAAATCGAGAAACACATAATATGTGCAAAAGAAGCATCAGTACCATAAGAACGGGTTAATCTAGAATGGCTCTACCTACGTTGGAAAGTTACTTTCCATGAAAAGCTTTGATTTCTTTTTGTACTAATCTTTTTCTCTCAGTCCGCACATATTAGACCACCCTTAAAAGCAGTTTTTGAGACGTAGACCAACATAGCATCAGCTCATAAATAAATGGAAACATTTTCGATATAAAATGACCACTTAAAAGATTCAATGTGACATATTTCGTAGTAAAACGATCGTTAGAGACAGACGATATTTGTAAAATAAAGATGAGTACTGGTCAAGTGCATCACGTTGTGCGTTGTAGCATGCAAGCCAAAGCTATTAAGAGTGTTATCCTCCCAGTAAGGAGGATAAAGGTACCCGACGAAGGGTTATGATGACGCATCAAAGTTGAGAGGCTAAATCAATATGAAGCCACTGCGCTCATTTTAATGGTAACACTGCTCGAAAGAAAGAGTATGTAGCAATTAGAGGTATACTATGCTGATATTTCCCTGGGACAAAAAGACTTTATACATATAGGCTTAGTTGTATGCCATGGTTGTTAAAGGGCCAACCTTAGTTCGTGCCTCTCAATGTGACACTTAATTATATAGACGCGGAATATCATATGTATAGGTAAATCTCGGATTTTGCATCACTATTATTATATATACCCTACCATCGACAGTGACGATAATAAAGTCCAGCAAGTCGTAGCTGAAAGATCAATACTCTGACGCTTTCGTTCCGTGTGATTAGCTTAAAAGTTATAAAACCAGTTGACGTGGTCGGTTTTTCTAAGTGCAGCAAGTTGGAATTTTTAATTTTTCTCCAGGTGGGTCTTAAGCTCAGCCAAATTGTCGATTTTGATCCCTCCGTTTGGACGGATGATCCTGTAAGTAACACGTTTCAAGCTTTACGCAAAACAACGTCTGTGTCTGCTTTATTGCAGATAGCTTATATGCATCTCTATATGTGATATAGAAAGATCGGGAAAAGCATCTCGAGAAAACTTTTCCTAAGCACTTAGAACGAATGCTATGCCGCCAGTGGTGGGCCCTACGTACTCGGAACTGAGTTAATTTATACTTTTTCGTTCCTACTTGTCCATTATACTCCCAAAAGCTTGATATATAAGTTTCTGTTCGTTCCCTAAACCGCATCATGCAGATCTCATTTGCCGATCTTCAGGTTTATCATATGATCGTTGATGAAAAATTGAAGAAGGAACAACTTCCATCCTACTTGGCTGCCATAGTGGAAGCATTTGAAGAGCGTCCCAATATCAAAAAGTACCAGCAAGAAAATGCGTCACAATAGCCTCTTTACTCTGCGTATGTACATATTACTATCAAAGTAATGACTGGTCGCGCTCTCGTGTTAGTCGTAATTACATCTCTTTGAATTTCTAACAACGGTTTACATATCTTGTCATCACCGGTCTTTAATTCGAAGAGTACACATACAATATACATCTTGCTCTAAATTTACTACCTCTAAACTTACATTTCGCTCTTTCTGCCCATCTTTTCCTATCAAGACTCCCAATTCTTCCAAGCAAAAAAAAGTCTCCTCATCAAAGCATTGCTCGGCCGATTAAGCATGGCGCATATTCTGCACGGTAACGAACACCCTTATCGCAAAGTTCCCCTTTTCGTTTCTTTGTGCTGATCCTTTTCATTTGCTCTTGTTCAACCCTCTGCACCAATTATCATTTTTGTTGATTCCGATTCATGGAAGATGAGTAATAAGTATAACACCTTGTTTGTCGCGTGTCATCCATTGAAGCGTCAGATGGGCATCTCAAAGAGCGGTATCATGAAACAGATCTTGAATATGAAACCTTTGAATTCATACTGTCGTCAATAGCTAGCTGTACCTTGCAACCACTACCATCTCCGGGCACCATCATGGGCATTGCCTAAAGTATGACGATGATTGACATTTGTTAATGAGAGACTATGCATCACCGAGAGCTGCTTTTATCTTCAGTAATTAGATTAAGCAGAGGTTTTCTACTACAACAACAAATTTGGGTCTGTCAGTAAACCATGCATTAACCTGAAAGACGGCAGTTGGTTTTAGATTTTGAAGGCCGAAGATACCCTCCACTCATCCTATCTTTCACACAAAGTTGTCAGTTTCTTTCTTTTTCCAAACGTCCTTTTCGGTTTAAATCGTTGCGAAAATGCAACATGATCGCGCGATCGAAGCTCTTGATAAGACGACTGTGCGTCGCTTGCATTCTGGTCAAGTCATTGTCGACATTGATTCCATAGTGAAAGAATTGATTGAGTAAGGTTTTTTGAACTATATTTACTTGATTTTCGACAAAAAAGAGTTGACGCATAACGTTCCATGCGTATGATTAAAATATGACAGGAACGCTTTGGATGCAAACGCACGTAGCATCGACGTGAAGCTCGTAGATAATGGGCTGAAGCTTGTACAGGTGCGTGTATATGAGAGTGTGTGTGTTGCCCTCTTTTCGTTAGTGTAGATATAAACGTTATATATATAATGTGTTTTCTGAACAATTAAACGATAGGTTAAAGATGATGGACACGGCATCGATAGCGAGAGCCGTCCCTTGATGGGCCAGCGTTACCACACTTCGAAAATTACATCTATGGATGATTTGAAGCACTTAACGACACTTGGGTTTCGAGGTAAGGAAATGGGATCTGCATGAATTTTTTAATATGCAAAATCAAATGACTCGTTTTGAAAATTATATAGGCGAGGCGCTGAACTCGATTTGCGCTCTATCCGAAACCTTCCAAATTACTACAAAGACTGAAAACGACACACTTGCTATGCAATACGAACTGGATCGTTCGGGTAATCAGACAAGGTATACATAAAACGTGTGTGGAGAGAAGGAAGAATAAAAAAAGCGCGATAAAGAACAAGGAACAGTTTAAACAAAACTTACTTTAATTACTTGATATATAGTCATCAGCCTATTGGCTTAATATCACATACTGGCACACTCGTGTCAGCATACAAGCCATTTTTCAACGTTCCTGTGCGACAACAAATGATACAAAGGTCATTTAGTTTCAAACGGATCCAAGACTTGCTGACAAGATACAGCTTGATTTACCCTGAGATTCGGTTCGCTTTGACAAGCTCGGTAGATGGAGTGGGCGCATTGTCCCGCATTTCTGGGGCAAATAAGTGGGTAAAGCCAGCGACAACTGGTATCATGAAATCCATTGCAACAGTTTATGGTAGTCAATTGGTGGATATGTTGGAGCATCATCGTCTCACAGCAGCCGCTGATCAGCTATCCATGGAGTGTGTTTTAGCCAAGCCTAACGCAGGTAAACTAATAATAATCCTTATTAGTTACTGGAACGGTGCTAGTCGATATGCATAGGATTTTTTTTTTTACAAAACTGTTTTGTGTCAATGTACTAGATCCAGCTACTGTTTATCGCGGTGAGCGCGTGCATGTCTATATCAACAAACGTCCAGTTAACCATGCAAAGTGCGATCTGAAGGAAATTGTTGCCCTCGCTCGAAAACGATACAACAGCGGTATGTGAACTAGTAATCCTTTCTTTTATGGTGATCGGATAAATGGTATTTTAATAAGTGAGCTGCACGATTTTTAGAATCATCGAAAAAGACACCATTCATGTTTGTCAGCATACAGCTCAATGGGGATCAGCTGGATGGTAAACATTGAATTTATACAAAAATAATGTGTGATGGTGGCGAGGGAAGATATGCAGAGAATGATATACTAGAAACCTCACCTTGTCTGATAGTGAACCTTGAACCGAGCAAAATGGCAGTAATGCTACATCATAAGCAAACAGTGATTGAGCTGTTCGAAAATTTGGTCGAACGGATTTATAGATCGCCTACGCATAGACTATTTGGCACTGTTCAGCAGCGAGCGGATGACCACATGTATGTATACTAATACTGCATGTATTGTTCTAAGAATGTTTTCTCCAAAGGGTATAATATTACTAATCCTTACCTTTTTGCGGTAGTAGTAATTATGAGCGTTTACAAGAACCAGAGCTATCTCCATCATCCTTGCAAGAAGCGCCATCAATTGCGTCAGCAGGAGATAATTCGAGTCTTCCAGCACAAATGGAATTGCAAGAAGCAGCATCAGCGCATGTTGGAGCTACTGATAATGTCTTGGCTGATACAAACCAAACATCAGGGCGTGGAACGGAGATGCGAGAAAATAGCCAGACGAAAAACGTTGAAAAGCCAATAACGCATGGAACAAATGATACTTTGCATGACATATCGAACCCCACACCCATTGGATCCAAGGAGATTCCAAGCCAAGCATCCGATGCTTGGATCGATTCTTTGAAAAGAATGGATGTCGACATGCCTTCCTTGGATATACAGCTGCAACGACAGCTTATCCAGCTACCAGCAATAAACGAACAAGAGAAACAGCATCCTGACAATATCAATGATGAGGAGGTTGACGAGGATGAGCAAGAAAGTGCAGCGGGCGATACTGGCGTGTGGAAATTCTCAATGTGCAGTCAAGGAATGTCGAGCAGCAGCAGTAGCAGCAATGATGATACTGATGAGCGAGATCAGCTTTTACTATCCGAAGACGAGAACGACTTGCAAGTTTGTGTAGAAGAAACTGGACCGCGTGTTCGATCGTTGACGGAATGGTTGAAGCAGCCTTGCAAACAACAGCAACGTCAGGATCAGCAGCAACCAGCTCAGGTACCAACAACTGCCCCACCATCAGCGATATCCCGACCTACGGGTGCTATAAAACCATCCATTTCATCTGCAGTACCAGAAGCAGTTTTGGTAGTGAATAATACAGCAACAACAACAGCAAGAATATCTCCACAAATTACGTTGCCGGCAGTAACGGAATTGTCTGAACGACCAACATTAAACACAGAATCTACTGCTTCATCATCGACACGACCAATGCGGGACCCTCAACGTTTTAGTCCATTAGCAACAGCGCGATCTCTGCCCCAGCAGCGAGAAGAGCAAATTTCCTGTGCTCCAGTATCCTCATCCTCAGTAGCAGCAACACCTCGGCCACCTACGGCGACGCCGACAAGATTAATATCACGAGCACGCCGTTCAAACCGACAGCTATTTGTAGAAACTAGCCCTGACTTCGAACCTCAGTTATCTACGAACGAAGAGTCACAATGGCAAGTGGACCCTGTTTCTTTGAACGGTCGACGCGAGCCATCATCCATGATATTGGATATCCGGCAGCAGCCGCAAAGACAGGCTAGCGCACCTCTAACAGAGAACCAAGCAAAGAATTCGCATCCAACAAGCAACAATCGTAGTTTATATGATATGTTCCGTATGCAACAGTCGAACAGACTATCTTTACCACCAGTAGCACCATCTTTACCAGTGCGTACGGCAACTGAAAAGGGAAAGAGCGATTTAACGCGACATCATCCATCCATTACAGAGCACCCGACTTTACCTCCACATCCTGCTATTGCACAACATCAAAGTCACCCAACACTATCATCAGTGCTATCCTCGCCATCTGATTCATCCGTTGCAACTGCTAGCATTCCAAGGAAACGTAAGCGGAACACCCTCTTCACCAAACAGCCTTCCAAAGTATCCGCTCTGTTCGATACCCTTAATTTAGAAATGCCGCTCAAATGCAACGCTACAAGTATACCTGCAAACTATTTAGCGCAATATCAGCGATGGTTACGGTACCATCGCGTACGACTGGATCGCTACCCAGCATCTCCGCTGCCTATGTCCGCTCCTCCTTTGACAGCACCAACGACAACAAAGAAGAATACAATTGTAGTACATCAGTTCCCTCTCTATACCCAAGACATGTGTACCAAAAGGTCACTCGCCGCATATTCCAAAAGTGCAAATTCTGTTCATTATGGTGCAAGCACACAAGAAATAGGCATAATCGATCGAGATCGGTAAGTTGTTGGAACAATTGATATAGTAAGCAAAGATCTACAGTGTGTGTATGTGTGTTTGTGTGTGGAAAAATGAAAAGATACCGTTGACTATACGATCTGTTGGTTCACTTGCTCCTTTAAAATAGTATGAAATACGCATGCTCTTTGTCCTGGTTCTTGAAGCATCATGAGCTTGCGTGCAGAAAACGCCTCGAGAAACCCATTGCCGTGGAGATTAGGTAAGATGTCTTTTTCACTTTCTTATTTGTTCCTATATTGCAATACTTATAAAGTCGCACACTGGACTATGTATATAGTCAAGAAGATCCGTACTTTAGCACAATTGCTTCACTACAGGGACGTGATAACACACTGCTAGATCAAGACGGACAGAATCGTTTGTTCAAGGTAGTAACGGATCGGCGTATCACAGCCAATGGCTTCCAATGCCGGTGGCGAAAGTTGGACAGAACCACGATGTTGCTGCAGATTACATCTATACACGATTTGGGTGGTACTGGCCCCGTTGGCAACAGCAATAACAACAATGCAATATTGGATGGTTACGGCATAGCAGATCTTCGAGAACTCTTATCGATTATCCAACAACGAAATCAACATCAACATTACAGTGACAAGACTGATTTGAGTCAGTATCGACCGAGCCGTGTGACAGAATACTTTGAGCGGCTATCGACGAACCCTGCTTCAGCTCATCATTATCATCAAGAGGATGCTTTTCGCAATGGTGACAGCAACAATGTGCTACGATGGGAAGAGGTTGAAGACGAGAACGGGGAGACGTATGCAGTGGGTGTTAGTAATAGCCTGTCAGTGCAAAAACAGCAGCAGGAGCAAGTAGTAGCATGCTGTGCACTTTATCGTCCTTGTCCAACGCTTAGTGAATAACACTTTTATTACAAATAAAGAAGCTTGCTTTCCGGAATCATTCGGAAGAACAAATCATGATCCTCTAATCGAAAGGTGCAGAGAGAGTTACGTTACTTTTGAAGAAGGCAGTTATGTGTTTTACAGATGAAGAAGAAGAACTGCTTTAAGCCAGGATGGCACAGTCGTACAATTTCCTTGGGTTTTGGTTGCATAAACGGAATCGAAGGTTTCAAGGAGTAGTTACATTATGTACAAACAGAAGGAAGAGGTTACTGCGTGCATACTGTATGCAGTTAGACTTGGTGATGATATCTTTCTCTTTGCTACTTTAAAGCAACGGCTTTCATAACGAACTTCTGCTGCTGAAACAATGGAACTACTGCAGATATATTACTCACACTCCTGAAGTCATACTCGTGTACAACTTGGTATGATATCTGCATATAATTTTAATATATATGAAATGAAATTTGGTGCTATTTTCCTATTAAATTTGATTATGCTACTATGGAGAACATATGCTACGGTATAAAATGATTTGTAATAGCATGTATGTACTTTTATGAGCTAAATGCACTAATAAAGATATCTTTAAGCTAAAAATTACTGTGGCTCGTGAATAGTGAGAAGAGGAGGATAATGTTGTGGCGTTTGTAATTCTGTGTAGTTATAAACAGAAATATCAAAGCTCACTTGGTCAATTGAAGCTATAGTTCGTAAACAATTTTGTCGTCTTGCATATCTGGCATCCTGATTTACTAGGATCGTGTAAGCGACCATCAAAACTAGCGGTCTGCGATTTCTACGTTATCCATCTTGAAGCAGCTGGAATCCATTCCACCTAAAGGTAGTTTATGAGTCACTTGGCACTGAAATCGATTATTACTATTGTCATTTTACTGATTTTTGTCTAGTATATATTTACTCACACGACTTTCTGACGCTTTGAGATTTACTAGCTTAATAGGCTTCAAATTATAATATTTCTGAAGTGAAAAGTTAGTATACTGTACTTAGCCCGCTCCATAACGATTGTTTCACAGATCTGCATATAGATGACAAAAATTATAACAAGCGGCGTGCGAACTTCGTTTGCTATATCTTTCCCCACTCAACTGCCAGGGCGGATTGCTTGTCCGCATCCCAAAAAGGATTATGCTTTCATGCAACTGGGATTTGTAAGCATTTCTCAAACTAGTCACGCTTTGAGGAGACGTCATATTGTTAGAAAAATGAGACTAGTAACAATCATTCTTCCCACCACTTCTTCTTTCGCTTTTCCCCTTACTCCAACAAACACGTAGAACATCATGACCGATATATCACATCTCAAACTCTACTACTTTGTCTTTGAGCATAAGGGTGGCCGTAAGTAATTAATTCACACTAATGTCAGACCTCATAATATGGATAATAAGAGATACAGAAATCTCACGAATGATTAGTTCGTCCGACAACGCCCTATACCGGTCGTGGTGAGAATGTTAAGCTTTTCCTTGAGGATGCGGGTATTCCACACGACTATATCATGTACGACATTAATGAATGGTCAAAGTACAAGGATGACTGGATTAAAAGAGGTTACCTGGCCGGATGTTTGCCAGCTGTTGAGACTCCCGATGGTGAATTATATGGTTGCACCACTGCTTTGCTGCGCTTTTTATCCAAAAATTTGAACAAGTATTATGGCGCCAACATCAAGGAAGAGCAGTTGGTAGATGCTATCTCGGAACTGGCTAATGATTGGTATGCCAACTTTGATGCCTCGGTTTGGACCCCCGATCAGGTTGGTTCCTTGAGTCATTTCGTATGCTGTGATTTGGCGGAGCCTGTTATTCTAACTTGCCCATGAACCTCTATGCATCGTGTAGAAAGATCGTGAAAATCATCTCGAGAAAAACCTTCCCAAACATTTGGAACGTTTAGATCGGTTCTATGCCGCCAGAGGTGGACCTTATGTGCTAGGATCTGAGGTATGACAGAAGTAGCAAGTGCCGTGTATTCAAACATTGACCTGTAACTCCTAATGCTGGTGAACGCTTTTACGTTTGTATGCGCGTGTAATACAGATATCGTTCGCAGATTTCCAAGTTTATCAAATGGTAGCAGATGAAAAGCTGACACCAGCCGATTTGCCTCCTCACTTGGCAGCCTTTGTAAAGGCATTCGAAGAACGACCCAACATCAAAAAGTATCGTCATTCAAAGCGCGCCTCTCTTTAAACACAACGTAACAATAAAATTATTATGTATTGTAAATACATCTTCCGTCTCATATGGTAGCTTTCAAAGCTAAAGGCCGTGTTATTAAATTTATGCGGCAGCAGCTTGAAGTATTTTTCCGCAGTACTCAGCAGTGAACCGTCTGATCCTGTAATTCACAGGCCAAAGTATAGTTCACTTGTGCGCGACCAAATACGAACTCTGTCCTCCAAAAGAAACCACGCGTTCTCATTGCTACATGCTGTTGCTATAGCTGTTTAAATAAATACTGGCGAAATTGTGCCCTGCTAATCCTCTCCGTTTGCAAGAAAAAGTCTTGTGTAGCAATGGGTGGCGCAGTATAGCGCATAATGCGCCAGGTTTGTGTGTCGCGTGACCATCATGACCTTATCCTTACTGAACGTAGAACACATAAATTCGGATACATGTGTATTTCTAAGCGTTTCTTTCTTTTCTTTGAATTCTGCAAAAGCACAAAACAACGATGGTTGATCTTTCTCACGTCAAGCTTCATTACTTTGATTTTGGCAATGGTAAATATACTATTAGAATCGCATACACTCTTCCAGCATACAACAGACGAACATCAGAGTACGACGTCCATATAACAAGGAGCTCACGAGCAATAAACAATATTCACTAAAAAGTACCAACGGATTGTGGACGCGGCGAGAACATCAAGTTACTGCTCGAAGACGCTGGTATTTCACACGAATATATATTGCACAAGTGGCAAGACTGGCCAAAGGTGCGCGACGAATGGATCGCGTCCGGATACACAGCAGGCTCTTTACCTGTGATTGAGACAGCCGATGGAAAGCGATATAGCTGTACTACACCAATCGCGCGTCTGCTGTCTAGGCAGTTGGGCAAATACTATGGCAAAAATATTGATGACGAGCATCTAGTGGACTCTGTTGCTGATCTTGCCCAGGATTGGTATTATAGATTTGCATTCGATTCGTGGCTTCGACCTGTAAGAGTGTATACATGATTTGCTTTGCTCCAAAGACAGTTGTCTATCCGCCAAGTAGTACTTTCTGATATTCTGATATGTATGCTTAGGACAATCGAGAAAAGCACCTCCAAGAGGATGTTCCCTTTCATTTGCAGAGACTCGAGCGGTATTATGAACTTCGAGATGGCCCTTATGTTCTTGGCTCCGAGGTAACACGATTACCCTTATACCCACGCTTGCATCACAATGATTAATAAGCCCAACTGTTTTTTGTTTGTTTGTTTGTTCAAATGATAGATCTCCTTTGCCGACTTCCAGACCTATCATATGATTACTGACGAAAAGCTCAAGCCAAAAGATCTTCCGCCTCGTCTGGCAGCATTGGTCAGAACCATTGAGGAAAGGCCTAATATTGCAAAGTACATGAAGAAATGGAGCAAAAGCCAATAAAGAACACATTTTCTGCTTTTATCGTAGCGTGCCCGCTTGTGTAACGACGAAGGGCTGTTTCATTAACTTGGCTACACATGATGGAATATCTAGTTACTTTTCATTAAAGCAACATGAGTATGATTGGTACGAGCATATAATAAAAAGAGATATGTGTACACTGAAGAAAAGGAAAAGGGAGGAATAGTGAAGCTATTGTGAAAAGGTACTTGAGCCAGATAACAAGTAGTACTGCTCTCGTCCCTCCTTGTAAAAAACTTGATTAGCATAATTCTGTCAAAGCAATGAATTCCAGAAACGGTTTGTTCTTACGCTTGGTGAAGCTTGGCATGGAAGTGTGAAAGGGTGAGGGGAGGGTGGGGGGGGGAGAACAAGCGTAAAAATAGCGAAAACGACAAAAGCGGAGGGGGGCGCTCTAAATTTAACTCGGTGATGCAGCTGTAACTGCATACATTTTTCTCTCTCTCTCTCTCTCTCTCTCTTGCAGGAATAGCGACACTATGAGCTGGTAAAACAACGAAAAAAACCATAATACAGTACCCAGTAAAAGACAATGACCAACTAGAGAATACTTTAGGAAAGGAATGACAAAGGCAATCTCAAGATTGCCTCACCAAATGATGGCAAAAAAAGGAGATGGTAAACGAAAGAAAAAGAAGTAGATCCAAAGCCTAGCACAAACTTGGCGATTGCGTGTCTTCGCTAATGAGCTCCTACACAGTGACCTTCGATGAAGATTTCAACAAACTGGAAACGCGTTTCAACAGTGTAGTGAAAAGCGTCAACGAACTGCGGCAACAGAGCAGTGGTTTCCGTGACTCAGTAGCTTGTAAGGTCTTTCATATAACTTGGCGATAAAAAAGGAGAATACAAAGAGAATCGTCATACGCATATAATAAGAACATATATTAACATGTTGATGATCATATAACAGCGATGCTAGAGCATCAAATGGGTGGTGCCACCGCGATAGACGAAATTTATGATCCAATGATAGGAGTTCAGCAGTCTGAGGAAGGGGTAGTTAAACGACGACCTAGCGAAGTTTCTTCGGAAGCGGTGCAAGCTGCACAAGATTATGCAACAGCCATGACGTATTGCCGTGATGAAATTTTGCAAGAGTTGGTAATAAAGATAACATTTACACTAGTCAAAACGCACATCCATTCTACTTTTTTATGACAGCAAAACTGATAACTTCCGAATAACTGGTTCGGAATTCATACCACGAAAAAACCAGGATCAACTGGATCAACTGGTAGTACAGCCAGCCGAGAATATGCATAGTGTAATCAAAACCATCCAAAAGACCATCACCAAGCGACAGCATAAGCTGATTGACTATGATCGATACCGTACATCACACCAGAAATTTAAAAACATGGCTGATCGAAGCCCTAGTGAGGACAAACAAGTGTACAAGCTTGAAGGCCAACTGGAGACTGCCACGCAGGACTACGAGTACCTGAACGACATGTTGAAGCAGGACTTGATGCGGTTTTTCCGCCTGGCTAGCTCATTTATCGGCCCTGTCCAAGAAAACTTTTACAGCATCCAGTGCCGGGTGATAGGTGGCATGTATGGTCGGATATACGAGGTAGTGGATAGTCATCGTGAATACTTTGTCACACTTGACCAGCCATTGGAGGACGGATTCCAGTGGCGAATGAGACAGCGGGATGTCAAGAGTGAGCTTGAACAGCTGGATGTGCTGAAGAAGGGTAGCAGTTTGAACGGTAAATATAAAACATAGACTTGTTTTATGAAGAAGAAGCGAAGCGGAATCTAGCGGGAAAAGGAAGCAAGGAGAAGCTAAAATAATAAGCGATGATGTAATAGGGAATCTGGTTCGGCCGGAGCAAGCGACGCTTCAAGAACGCGCTGCAGCGAAACAGCAACAGCAGCAGTACCAAGAACAACAGCCACCGCCGTACTACCAGCAGCAGCATGCGCCATTGGCAGACCCGGTGGCACCATCATCGGCACAGCAGCGAAGAGCGCCACCACCGCCTCCACCCAAGCCTCGTATGAAAGAGGTTGTGGTTGCACTGTACGACCTGGACGCACAGCAGGAAGGGGACCTGTCGATCCGGAGCGGTGACAGAATTGAGATAGTGGAAAAGACGGATAACACAATGGACTGGTGGAAGGGTCGGATTGGTGACCGCGAGGGCATGTTTCCAGGTAAAATTCCATCAGATAACGGGGGGGGGGGAAAGTTTGCCATGTGGCAAGAAGCAAATGGAAACTCACCCTTCTGTCTGTTCTTTCCCCACTCAGCCAACTATGTGGAACCAAGCCTGTGAAGCCCAGTATGTATAACACTCATACAATGGACGGTTGCACAAGCATCATGCCCTTCCTTTCCCTCCTTTCCTCACCCGTCATACATACCAGACGGGTTCATTTCTCTTTTCCCTTACTTTCTGCTCTTTAACCTTGTTTTCCTCCTTTCATTTCATTTAAGCGTGGGGATGCGGGGGGTGGGGCGGGAATATCATACAACCACGTTGTCTCCAGCAATACCGATTGCGTCTGTTTCACACTCACTTGTCGGTTAAACGTTGATCACTGCTATTAAACGAAATAATAAATAAAAAGAGAAAAATTCAGCAGGCGAAACTGGTTCAGCCTTCCTTAGCAGCAGCACTCTTAATCGGTTATCGAACTATCCGTGTCGCTCCGCCCACAGCTGGCTTTGTACAACCTGCCCGTTTTTAGCACCCTTTTTTTTGTATTTCACAAGTTCAATTGGTCCCTGATCTGCCTCTTCTCTCTCCTCTTTCTCAGATTATTGTTTCGGACGGGGAAATGGGCAACCAAACCAGTCGAGCGATCGAGCGAAAACGTGAGAGTCGACGTATTCGACGACGCAGCACTGTCACCTTGGGTGCACAATCACATACCTCTCAGGGCAACTACAACTGGATTGATGAAAACACGGCAACATCCCTGAGCGCAAACGGTATCAACGCTGCCCTGGCGGCTGCCGCTGCTCAGCAACAATCCTCCACAGCAGCCGTAACCCAGGAACCACCTCGACGCAAATCCATCACTGAATTCTTCACCAAACGAAAAATGAGTTTCTCGCGCCCGACAGAAGAAGACTACCGAGAATACGATAGAATGCAACGTCAGGTTAGTTCTTGTCCGCGTTTAGTGATAAGCACACATTTCTCTTTTTGAAAGGGGAGAAGGAAATTAACTTTTTTTTGTCAAATCGTTCGGTTTTGCCATTCTCAATCATGAAATTATTCAGCATTACCTATTGAAAAGTGCTCGGAAAGCTAATTCGTGGGTTCCGATCGATGCTTCGTCGGAAAAGACCTTTGTTGACGTGGGTACCGGAAACGGCATTTGGGCACTCGAAATGGCAACGCAGCATTCTCATGCACAAGTCCTGGGACTCGATATTCGCCTTCCACCAGAACAGACTTTGGCGAGCTTGAAGAACTTGCGTTTTGTGCGAACTGACATTCACGAACGTTGGCCTTTGACCGATGCCGCTGTTGATCTGTATGTTTCTATCAACCTAACTATTACTGGAAAACAAGGAGAGACTGTTTTATAGTGATTGTGTTGAGTTAACCACATGTTCCGTATATTTCGCATATAGGATTTTCCAACGTAATATGGGTCCACATGTCAAAAAACAGCAATGGCTTGCACTTCTCCAAGAAATGTATCGAGTGCTTAAACCCGGAGGCTATGTTGAACTGTTAGAACTCGATCCATGCCACCATAACCCTGGCCCAGTACAAAAGACGTTTGAAGAATTCGCTCGGTCGCACTGGGAGGAATTCGAGTTGGACTTTGAGTTTATCGGCGCAGTCAAAGGATACCTCGAGGAAGCTGGATTTGAGCTGGTGGAGCAAAGACAAGTAGACATTCCGATCGGCGAGTGGCCGGAAGAGTCAGGTACGATATAAAATATCATATACAAGAAAAACAAGGCTGTTCTCAGCAGTTACCGGTGTGTTTGGTCAGACGCTAATCTTCTAAATCAATTAGAACTCAAACAATTTGGATTCATCAACAAGGAGACACAGAAGGCGTTTCTGCGAAACCGTAAGCAGGAGCTTATCAGCAAGTGGGGAATTCCATCGGAAGACTACGATCTTGCTGTGCAGGAGATCATGGAGGAGTTTGAAGAGTACCACAGCTTTTCGCGGTTCACTTGCTGGATCGTCAAAAAGCCTTTGTAATATATTCCCTTTTTCTTTTTCAAATCAGCTTTAAAAGTCACCTACCACAAAACATCGACAATCTCATCCAGAACAACCACATCCTACCAAACATAGTATCTACCCTCACAGCCCTCTTTGCATTGTATTTTGTTTTATTTCTGTTCACGTCACATAATTTCTGCGTATATAGTTCTTCTTTAACATTTAGATCCCAACCCTGCCATTCACTTATGTATACATATATGTTGAAAAAAAGAAAAAGCAAACATAGTAATTAATAGAGCATTTACTGCAAAACAATCGTTTGTCTTAAGGTACACTTCACTGTATACGACAGGAGTGGCGGTCAATGTAGACAGAAGTGAGAAAGAGGGGAGCGAAGACGAGTTATTCTAGTAAGACTGACTTATTTATGGCTTCCGCAAAGCGGTAAAAAGAAAAGCGATCGCTTATGGCTGCTAAACGAACCTAAACTATAAAGATATATTGAGTGGGACGGCTGTAATGAATAATACACATGTCAAAAGCTCTCCTATCACAAGAACGCATGTCTACTAACGAGTTAACGCGCAACCATGGAATTGGCTTGGTATCAGGGGATGTATCATAACACGAACAAAAGTGGAAGAGAAGGCGAAAAGTATCTTACAAGTCTGCAATCAATAAAAGAAAACAGAAGAAACATCAGGTACTGTAGTTAGTCATCTAGAATACGCCACTCATAACAATTAAACTTGTCTTCGTACACCGTCTCTTTCTTCTCTTATCTTGAGTGTGCACTTACTGACCTTTAGAAGTTATGGCTGACAGCGCGGCTGGTGCCTTTTTTGCAGCCTCCCTTCCTTTTGATAAATTTGCTGCTGCTACACGAAGAACGGCCAGAATGGTTGTGCTGTCAATATGAACAACAATAATTTGGCAACGACCTCCGTTCTTCTAGTGCCGCTTGGGATTTTTTTTTTATCTAGGCGCGCCCAACCCTTAACACTCTTCCTTTTCCTCATCCTCATCCCCATCTCACATTAAACTCACTTGACTGGGAGCGGGGAGAAGCACGGGGAGCATCCTTTGTCTTTTTGATAAGATTCGACTTATCCACGGCTTCTTTGAAAGTTTTTTTTTTTTTGCGCAGGTGTTCCACATAGAGTTTTTTTTAAGGGGACCTTCGAAACTTCTTTGGATGTTCGTCTTTGCTGACTCTTGGGAATTGGACGATTGGTGTCTATTAACACGCACAACGCTGCATACATCAAAGACATGATCCGATTGAAGCAACGTCAACTATCATCGATTCAACCATACTTGTTCCACCATAAACAATCACTGTCCTTGCGTATTTTTATAATGAAATTCTCGTGCAATCATGAGGCTTTCAACCGTGTCTTATCAGCAAGTCGGCTTAGATTGTTGCTTAGACTATGGTACTCGGAGAAACTTAGCACCGTCAATCACTGCCCTCGCCAACTTCAAGGCTTACAACTATTATTATTATATACTGCTACTGTATGATTATCTCAAAGTAATAGATGTGCTTGCACCAATGAATTACTACCAACACACTACAGCGTCAATGTTTCTTTGGAAGAGAGTTGCTACAAGCGATGCGGGACTAAAAAATGAATACGTTCTATGACAGACACGGTAACTTTGCCGCTTTGGCACTTACCATCAGCAGCGGAAATTCAAAACATCGATGCGCGGTATGCATGAGGCAGCAGACAGCTCCACGTAATGCGGCTTCGTTCCGCTTCTTGAACAGGCTTTTTTTTCCCCAAAACTAACGCAATCGCGATGCCCGGTGAAGCTTTATTATTCCTCTTCGCTGTCATAATGGCAGCTCTGCTGCTATTTTTGATGGTGTTTTTCGTATCCTTTTCTTATCAATAATACTCGGACCCGAGATTCTTTGCACTGAAACAAGTGATTTGCTGTATAACCGTATATATATCACCTTAACGACCACACGTCTTTTTTAGGTTATCATGTTTTCTGATTTAGAATGCGACTACATTAATCCAATCGATCTTTGCAACAAATTGAATCAGGTGACTAATATTGGAAGCGAAAACATTCTAAGAAATATATGTACCAGAGATGATCTGTCGTTGTTTGACTTGATCACCAATTAATCGTGCTGTTACGTGCAGTTTGTTCTTCCAGAGATGGGCGCCCACGCATTTTTGTTTTTCATGTTTCTTATCAATGGAAGTTGGTTTTCATTGCTGTTGAATTTGCCATTGGTCGCCTTTAATATTCGCAAGTAAGTTGGAATGTTTGAGAGGGATCTAGAAGGGGTTGGAGGACGGTAAACTCTTGGATGGACGCGACACGTGACATATAAACATTACACAGGGTTACGAGCAATCGTCATATGTACGATGCCACCGAGATCTTTCGAACACTTGGAGTGCACAAAAAGGAATGCTTTATCAAGCTTGCCTTTTACCTTTGCGTAAGTTAAGGGGGGCTTGTACTATTCAAAAAGACAAAATGACTGTGAATACTAATTGGAACTTTTAGTGTTTCTTCTGGTATCTCTACCGCATGATTGTCGCTCTTATTGCTGCCGACGCCTAGCCAAAAGGAAAGCGAAAGGGAACGTTCCCGTTAATTGTACATGATTTATATAACTCTTACGATCCCTCCACAGTACGCAATGGCGTTTGTGTCTCTGTGTATGTTTGTATATTACCCGCCCCCCTTAATGTGTCAATCTAAAAGCAGGACAGGATGGAATGTATGTTTGTAAGGGATAGTATGTGTGGAGGGCTCCAATATTCTTTATATATAAATTTATATATTTTTTGCAATTACATATTACAGAGTCTAGATTATATATTGTTGTCTACTGTACAGTGGAAGTATGAGGTATTATGTGCATGAAATCGGATAAAGGATTTACAAATTATGGCGGCGGAGGAGAAGTGGAATGAGATGAGGGTAGGAACGGGTGATGGTGGTAGTGGTGGTTTGAAGATTCTATGATGGCACCCAAGCACGGTTCATTTCACCAATGTATTTCGAATAAGTGGATCGAGGAGTGGCAAAGACCTGTCGTGCATGTGCAGCAACCATGGCGTCCACTACGGGTATCAAAAACGATCTGAGAGTCTTCTCGGGCACGATCATATCATGAACCTGGTCTAGTGGAGCAAAAAGGTAGTCGGGAAGATCGTTCAAAGTCACTGTGCATGGAAACATATCGAACCAAGGCGCCAACTTGCTGATAGGTGACCGTGGGTTTGGCTGGTCTGTGGCGATGTAGATGACGGTACGAAATCCACTTGTAATGGGTGCACCGCTGACTGGCACGCTGCGACATACTGTCGACCATGGAGGTACATGCAATCCTGCATGTGGTGGTAACAATGGTACTCGTCTTGGCTCGTCCCATAAACCAGGATCTGCCGATTGGATAGCCGCTAAGACATCCTCCTCCCGTGGTATTACAGGCGCTCCTGTCAACTCTGCCATTCCTTGAGCAAACAAGACCAAGTTTTTCGGCAGCTGCTTTCTGAACGGTTTATCGCCAGTCCGAAAATGCACACCCACAAACGATCCAGCACCGCCCAAATATTCAACGATGTTCTTCACCGTTTCGCCAATTAGCGTATCACGTCGATAATGCAGTGCGCTGGCAATCGTGTTTCGTAAAGCAATATGTTCGGGATCGATCAAGTTGATGCGTGTGCTACCAAAGATGCCACCCAGTTGCAACAGTCGTTCGGGTCGTCGTTGCCAATGCTTGATGGTGTACACCTTGTAATACCGCCGACCAGCAAACGAATCGACATAGTTGGTACCGGTTCTCAATAGGTTGCGTGCCACCGATAAGTCCTCATACAACCGCCAGTCGTACAAATGCTGATCGGTATGGACATACGTGTCATTTTCATCGATGCCGAGATCCTGCTGCAATTGCTGGAGTGAGACAATGTCTTGAAAGCGGATGTTCACGTACGGCGTGAGCGAGTCGATATTATGCAGTTCTGACCACGGGATCACACCAAAGTGACGATATTCGGCACACCGACTCCGTCGTACATACGACGCCAAATCGCCCGGTGTGGCTGGCCGACAGATTTGTTCGAAGGGCACACTGGCGTTCGTCAGCCACCCCAGGTGATCGTAGATTTGTTCCTTTTTCATCCAGCCGACTACAGTCCCCAAGAATGCAGGGGGGATGATAAGCGTGCGTTGCAGTAATGCTGCAAGTAAGAGTGCGTTGGCCAGCTCTATCCGCTGGTTCGACAGACCGGAATGAGGCAAGTATGCTAGGTATTGTTCTTGTGCTTCTGCTGATGCGTCATTGCGTAACAATGGTGGTGGTGATGCTGCTGCTGCTGCTGAATGTTGCTTGGTTTTGTTGTTGGGATCAACTGTGATTTCGGGAAGGGTGGAAAGGAAAGACAGACAGGTAAGGAGAAAGAGGGTGCCCAATAAGAGGGGTATTATCCGGTGCGATGCCGAAGCGGACGAGGTGGATCGAGCTTTGAAGTACCTTTTGGTTCCCGGTTTATTGTTGTATGCAAACTGAAGCATTTGGTGTATGTGTGATTGTGCACGTCGAGTGAGGGAAGGGGAGGATGCCGTGAGGAAGGAGGAGGAGAAAAAGAAGAACGGGGAAAAAAAAAGAATCGTCAAAGCGAGTGAAAATAAAAAGGCAAGGGTGTGTTACAGACGAATTGTTCGAGACGAAGTAAAGGGTTTTTTCTCTGTAAAACCATGTCCCCTCCGCTCTTTTATCTGCAAACGCGTTGCAATGCAGAGAACGAGAGTGCGGCTGCTGGCCACATCGTGCAGTATTGCCTGTTCGTGTGTGTGGAAGGTGACGGTAGCTCGAACACAAATTGGCGATGAAACAGAAGGACGGAGAGTGACAGAAAATCTGGCTTTATGCTTAACTTTCGTGGCACCTCGACGCAATGACGCTCAGCCCCCATACCCACTCTAGTTTAGCAGCGGTAGTTGTTTGGTTTTTGCTTGTTACCGCACTAACCTGAATTAGCAGCGTTCAAAACACATACCTCTTCTTTGTCCCTTAGCCGGCAAGGACATTTCTTCTTTCTTTTGACAACAGCCTGTTTGCCCCACGGTTCGGAGAAGATGCACAGTAATAGAAGCTCATTAACTTGATTGAAATTGAAATAAGATTAGCGGGAAATGGTGGAATATGCGGAAGCATTGGAAAAGAACCCTTTTCTTTTTTGGAAATGCCGATACCTTCGCCATCTCCACCACACATTCCATGTCCATACTAGTATGCATATGTATACAAAGCTTAAATCGTATACTGCTGCCAATATCTCGAGTTATTTAGCATCCCCGTGCTCCTCCTTTCTGTGTTAAGCAAATTGCTTCTGTAAGACATCCATTCATTACGGATCTTTGATAACGACGCGAAGTTTATCAGATGGGTATACCATCTTTATAACATGTAATCCGTGTTCTCGACGGCTTATCACTGTATACATGTATTGGATTGCCAAGGTCACAATCATCCTTCTGTAATGAACTCATGGCATCGATGTGTAATTTTTAATATACGGCGGTGTACATATTGTCATAGGAACCACTTTGCTGATCTAGGAAAAAAAACAACGAACACGCTTCATCATCAATTCTGGTCAAGCAAATGGCTAACTCAGGCTATCATACAAATTATCTGTGTGCAGCAACCTTGACCACTGAAAATGTTTCTAAGCATACATGGGTCAACCACTTTTACCGACGTACAGTACTTTCTTGACAACAGACCACACTTCAACACCCAAGCATTGGGAAATGGGGCGAAGGGAAAAGTAACAATGATGGTGGACGACGCTCGCTGTTCTATGCTATATCCACTATTAATAATAACAGCAGTTTTGCTTTGAATACGCTTTCGTTAAAGCCGTAGAAAGGGATCATGCTTATGTATCGCGCACGCGCACGTTATAGCGGGAGTTCAGTTGACTGCGCAGGCAGCACACATATGACGTTGCCTGACAAAACCAACTTCACCAGCTTCTTATTAATTTCTTACTGTCGCTATGTACATTCTCCTGGTTCCTGTCGCCCGAGTGGCTCTCTTTTACCTGTGCGTTCTCGCTTTGGCCGCTGCCAATCACCTTTGGCATGCCAACCAAATCCTGCTGTTTTTCCTTGTCTTCATTGCCCTTGTGGCCTTTGTCGCCTGTGCTGAGTGTTGCACTTTGGTACGCACGTCGACCCGTCGCTTCTGTACGTTGTAAGGTCTGCTTCCGCCGCCGTCGCCGCCCTTGTTGCCAACGCAACCTACTTCTGCATTTGTGAACGTGAGCCAGCGCAATCATTTTCCGTGTGAAGGGCTGCAACACCCGGATCCCTTGGGGAGTTTGAATGGCATAGATCGTGAAATCGACAACGAGGTTCGCAAACATGTGATCAGTCGTCTGCCTATCGACATATCTGATCCTCGGCCAGAATTCCGTTTGTGTTTTGATCCGATGGATGTGTTGGTAGAGCGCGAGTACTGGAAACGGATAAAGAAGGAGTGGAGTGGTTCCCCAGTTTCGCGTGGAGTAAGTGTAGTTGAGGACGCATCGCGACGACTTGTGCTCAGACGTTCTTCTCATGAGGTCCGGACGACACCTGTTCGACCGTCTGTGGCATACACTTCTGCACTCGCTCGCTCTGTGCCGGTTGCTAGCGTGGGTGATTCCACAGCAGCTGTGCATGTCGATCTTTCACTTTCTTCTGCAACAGTCGAGGACACGACTACAGTGCCCGAAACCCTGATGTCCACCCCATTTTATCAAAGACTCCCGTGAAAAGTTAAGAGCCACAGCATGTAGTGTATGAGTGCTTTAGGCAGCACTTTTATTTACAATCTGAAAAAAAGGATTATTGATAAGGGTTTTGTTACGGAAGACATCACGAAAACGTATACAACTCCAAGGCCAGCTTGATGATGTATTTGACACCCTACACAATGCAACTATCGGATTTGAAACCGACCGCCATTCCAAGTTTACGGTCATCATCAGCCGAACCGAGGACCGTGTGTGCCATTCCTTATTTCCCTTTCCCCATTCATACTTCAAAAAAAAAAGAGCAGGACCAGAAAAAAACTGAAAAAAGAGCAGGAAGCAGAAGAGAAAGAAGAGATCATGCTAACCTATTCTGTTTGTTGCACATATCACCAATGAGGGCCATCGACAATGAAGTTTTTAGAACATTACTGTACGTACTTACTGAATTTCATCTTATCACACGTTTACATAGTATACTACACTACACTACAGGACAATAAAGAATTTTCTAACTGTATGTTACAATTTGACTGAATATGCTTACATATTTTATGGTGCGTAAGCAAACATAACGCTATCACACTTATCCTTGTTGTATTCAGTAACCATCTCATAATACTGAGCATGTAATTGTCCCTTGTACATTTGGACGTGTATGACGAAGCACACTACTGTACAATCCAGACTTTGTCACCAGTAGTTTGATCAGATATTCAGATACCTGTATTTTAGTCACTGAATACATTTTTTTACATACTGGATCTGAAGAAGGAGACACCCACTTCATAAGATTTTTTGATTATCATGTATGTTTACTCTCCATACTGAATACCAAGGCTATTGATAAGAAGCTTGAGCTTCCTTAATTCCGCTACGTTCTTTGTCTTATTTGTATGATAAGAAAAGAATTTGATAACGAGAAGAAAGTGATGATGACCACCAGCAGATCGTTTCCTCTTTCTACATCACCACCTTTAGAAGCTGTTAAATGAATAGCTATTCACAACGTGACGAGCTTCTTGCATCTACACGATGCGATGCGAACAGCATTTCATATACGCATTTAATTACCTTAACCTTTACTAACTATCGATAGTGAGCAAAATCTAGTTCGTAACTGAGTATATTGATTTAAACAGTATGCGAAAAATACGTATAAGAAAAGTGACATAGAAGCTTCAGTGTCGCCGTCCTTGCGGCTCAATCACAATTTGCGCTGCTCTGTCTTTTGTTTCCTTCTTTTATCCGTCCTCATTAATTGCATGGCACCGACTCACAGTTTATTGTGTTTGTATCTTGTGCTTTGTATACGAATTATTCTACTTTTACAAATGCTTCTCAACGTTCTCCACCAAGCTGACATTCAAGCCAGTCTTGTCCTGCTCAACAAAGAGCTCCTTGACCACACCGTGCTCGAGAACAGCTGCGAAGCGCTTGAAACGATGGCCGCCCAAAGCACCAGAAGCGTCGAAATCCAAATCCATAGCCTTGGCCAACTCGCCCTTGCTATCAGCCAACAGTTCGACTTTACCGTCGGCACTGGTAGCATCAGCCCATGCGCTCATGACGAACGCGTCATTGACCGAGACACATGCGATCAGGTCCACGCCCTTTTCTGCCTTTAACTGTTCAGCTTGCTTAATGTAACCGGGCAAATGAGTCTTGGAGCAACCAGGAGTGAAAGCGCCAGGGACACCAAAGAGAATAGCCTTGTTGACACTGCCGAAAAGTTCTTGGACGTCCACAGTATCGGCGGGCGACTTGCGCTGGACAACAATGCTGGGGAGATAGTCGCCCTTTTTTATCAAGTGGGCGGTGCTGCTGTGGAAGCCGCGCTGGCATGCTGCTGCTTGACGTTGCAATAAGGAGGTTGAGGCGCGAAACATTGTCGTGTATTAGCAAGTGTAGAGAGAATAAAAAGAAAGCGGGAGGAAAGAAATTAAATTTTAGAAGGGTGTGCTGCATTTGAAAATGTTCCGTGCAATTCCGTAAAAATAGTAGCAAGTACATAGTATTATGATATGTAATTCTTAAAGGGTACAAGAAGGGATTTGCACTCTTCGGGTATCATTGTTGGTTTTGTGTTGTTGTTGTTGCTAAAGTACATAGTTCGAGTCACATCGCTCAATCGCTTTGGCCGCTTTCATCGTCCTCTTCAGACGCGTTTCTCGCAAGCCGTTTCTTTTGCGACCTACAGCAAGGGTTGCGCAGTACACATGTTAATTGCGACTGTCGCTCGAAAGCATCCTAGAAACTCTTGTTGTTCTTTACCTATTTCCAATCTTGGCTCGCCGCACTTTGGGTATATAGCTGTCATAGTCATCCGAGTCAGAGTCGAGTTCGATTGCTGTCGCCTCTTTTTGGATCTTGGCCGTCTTTCCTCCTGGGACAGTAGCACCAGCAGCGTCGTCCTCGTCAGTCTCGCTTCCACCGCCAGGATCATCTTGTCGAGAGCCGTTCTTTTTGCCGCTGCTACTACTGCTGCTGCTCTTGGTATCCTTTTTTTCGACATTCTGAGTACTGCTACTAGGTTCGGTTTGATCCGATGGCGGCGGCGGTGTAGTACGCATCCTACACAGAGCAAGACATAGTATTTGATTGAAAGAGCGTTAAATTACTACTTTGTGTCGATTCTGAATGTGAGTTCAGAGTAATTACCGTTTTCTCCGTGCAACGTCAATTTGAGTCTCGGATACTGATGCTGAAGCTGATGCGGCAGATGCTGGCGGTCGGCCTCGCTTCTTTGATGCAGCTTTTTTAATTGGTATTGGTGACCCTTCGTTTTGGTCTTTGAGACTTTGATCTTGCGCTTGATGTGCTACCACTTGTCGTACTAAAGGTAATGCAATGATATGTCAAGTTAGATGGGATACATGCTGCACAACTGAACAATGGCAAACAGACTTACACAGTGAATCACGTTCCATCATCACTTTATGAAGGCGTCGTTTTTTGCTGTTCAATAGCTGCTTCATCTATTAGCTCATTTAAAAAAAGGTTAATACATTATCTTTCTTCGCGTCATCGGCCCTATGCTGGACTTTTACCTTTTGGATGTTGATCATATCGGACTCGACCTTTTCCCGCGTCAAATCCTCCAATTCTTTTTCCATCTTTTCCTTGTAGTCAACAAGATCTCGATTTCGTTCGGAAAGTGATCTTTGTGTTTGCTAAATACACACAATGCTCTGGTGTTAATTTGGAGTGGTGATTGTTTGATCAAAACACATATTCAAACGGTAGAGCCGGCTGAAGAGATGGGATGATGCCACTTGCCTTATACGTCAAACATTGTTTCATTGTATTCTCCATCCAATCATGCATCACTTGATGCTTTTTTAATTCCGGTACACTGGGAATTTCGATCGAGCCCATTTCATACTACCAGCAGGATGGATGGTTACATGATGACAACTCCAAGTACTATTCCTTGGGATACAGAGGACATAATGACTTACTGCTAACGATCCACCCATATAGCTGATCAATGCCATCTATAAAATAACCATGCAAGTTTATATGGGAGAAGTGGTGCTCGCGTACGTTTCTGAACCATAAAAAGGCCGCTGTAAGTACCTTGCACTTATCCTTGCGATGTGTTATCTTCCATGACAACGCCTGGCTTTCATAGCCGGTCTCTCCTTTCAGTCCAGCACTGACAGCCTGCGCCAACTTTGGAAGCGATGCGTTCTCATTCACAAAGTTGTCCAGATCTCTCCGTGTGACTAAATAATTGATCCAGTTTAGTGAAACAAAGTCATTACGTATGCGTAATGAGAATAGATCGCGCTTCGGTGTGTTATATTACCTGTGCCAGACCAATAGTGGGAAATGTTGTTCAAGGTGATTGTGCATATAGAGAGATCTTTGGCGGCGTCGGCAGACTCAAAGTCAATGTTGTTCAGCCACTCGCAGTCAATATACGATGGTTGTTGATCTTTTTTTTCGCTTTTATAAAAGTAGTGCACCATTGCCTTTTTCTCTTTACGCTAAGCAGCACAGACGTTGTATGGTGTATGGTGTATGTGAGAGAAGCGTTGTAAGTGGCCGGTCAGCTGGCTTTGATTTCCTGCTGCATGTACCAGTCCTTTATCACGCGCTGGCGCGCAGCGTTTTTCCTTTCTTTACTCTTTTTCTCTTTGTTATTCTTCGTCTTTGACCTGAAAGAAAGAACACACAATCTTAAAATACCTGCTCTTTTTCTTGTTTCCAACACACCACTCTTGAACACTTTTTACAAATTTGCATTTGCACTTGCACCTACACGCACAATTTACTTTTTCTCTGATTCTGCCGTGCGCATTCAATCAAAAGTAAATCAAAAAATGAACAGGGCAGACGGCTTTAGTCTCCATCATCCCACGGTGTCCGAATCCTCTGTCTCTACTGACCAAGAAGAGCAATCATCCATCTGGAGCACATTGAACACTGCCTTTTGGGACACTGCGCAGTACGCGTCTGAAGAATTTGACCGCTTTTTTGAGAATATGGGTTTCAAGAACAGCGGCAGCCCCCAAGTACAAGAACACCAATGCGCAGCACAAGTAAAAGCTTTACAAGATCAACAATATGATACCCACACTGATTTTGCAACGAATACGACACTACCTCTTCCATCTTCATTGTCTCGTCAAAGCACTGACTTGCAAGACTATTCAACACCTTCTTCTTCCACTTGCTCTACCCGATCGGCCCCTCGAAATGTATCATTATCGATGCCTTCATCAACATCAACGGGTAAATCGGTGGCTGCAACTTCGCTTTGCCAGTGAAGCGTGTAACTAATGATAGGTATATGATGAAATCTTTAGGAAGCCGAAAACGTTCGCACGATGATGACAATGACCCTATTGCTGCGGAGCGTGCAGAGAAGATACGCAAGATAGGTGAAATTGAGACTATGTTACGTGAACTCAAGGAAGAAGCAACGCTGGATAACAGCCCCAGTACGGTCAGTTCGTCTCCTGCGAACAGAACTCCCACCGCTGCTGCCACTGCTACAAGAACGACGACGGAAAAACCAAAGCCGAGATTGGACGATGATCGTCCGCAGGCTAAAGATACCCGAATGCAGCGATTGGAAGAGCGCATTGAACATCTTCAAACACAGGTAACAGAAAGAAAGTTGGGGCTTTCTATACTGGATTCATGCGAGCAAAGAGAGAACGACAAAGACAAAGAGAAACTAAAGCATCCCATTATTGTAGGTCGCCTGTTTGATATCCTCTCAAGCAAGAATGTTGAAACCTAGTGGCGGCTCTCGCACGTCTTCGATCAGGGGCACCAACGGCCCGCGCACGGGTTCCCTTGCTAAACAAACAAGTACAGCACCATCGTCCTCCTCAGCACCATCACTTTCATCGCCGTTACCACCAACATTGCGCTCACTGCCAATCCCCTCATCCCCTTCCTGCTCCTCCTCGTCACCACCACCATCATCATCATCATCATCATCACTTTCATCGCGCTCGCATCATAAAAACAGACCATCCGACAAGGCATCCATGTACAAGCCTACTCCTTTAGCTACTGCTTCACTGCCACTAGCGTCTTTGCAAAACCAAGTTCCCACGCCGCGGTCTTCTCAGGCCAAGGGTAGTAACAATGAAGCCGAACGAAAAAGCGAACCGAAAGTATCATTACCCTCGCCGCCACCACCACCATCAGCACCTACACAATCGCCAAATCGAAACCGACTTTCTACTGCTGCTCCTACTTTTGCAGTCAGTACCAGCTCTTCCGCAGCAATGACGCCAACACATGAAGTCAAAATATCACTCACTATGCAACGACAACGTGCCTCGCGGACAGCTCCAGAAACACTGAGCAAGGTTCATATACTTTTGTCTTTCAGCTTGAATAAAAACTTTTCTAGTTTGCTGACATGTGTGTATGTGTAATATAGGTTTCAAGTGATACCCATATGGAATCCATGCGCGCAATTGTCCAACAGATTCCAAACGTAAAACTGAGACGGACAGATATGCTCAGGTCAGTGCTCTATAAAGTATACCTCGTACTGTAGTAGAAGTACTAGCAGATTTCTTTAACTTGCTCGAACATGCATTTATAGATTGCCTGACGGAACCTTAAAACCTAATCCCATTTGGTCCGAGATGTACCGAACCACACCACGCTATAAACGCTCAAGAGCTGCCATGGGTAAGTTGCATTACCGCATTACATCAAACTCTCGTTTTACTAACTTTATTATCAGAACGGGAGAACGAACAGCAACAAAACGACCATCTTGAATCGAGTCCTGCAAGCCCTAATACAGCATCACAGCAACATGAAGACAACCTTAACTCGGGTTTGCCAAGTCTTAAGCGACAACGTGCATCAGCATCAGACGATCTATGATGACGATAAAAAAACAAAAAGTTGGATATATCAGCTATCGGGGGAGAAGTACGTTCAGCGTTGACAAAGGAAAAATGGACAAGGTGAAGTGAAAAATATTGGCATGTGTGACACTTTTTGCTTCAGGATTGGCACACACGTACACATACAGGATTGCACAAAGCAAAAACAAATTCTACATATCATTCTGTACTACTTTGTATACATTTTCTATTTTTTTTATCTCTATCAATGTCTCTATATACATACATATCTTTATCATAATGCAAAATAAACAAAAGCTTTCTTTTCTTCACAACCGGTGTCTGCGTTATCTAACCGACGGCTTGTTGTTGCGGTTGTGTTTGTTCAGTGGTGGAGGTATCGCTGCTTAATGCGTTGGTATTGTTCGATGCTGCTAGAGCTGGTGCTCCGTCCGCTGATGTTTTCAATGCTTGTTGGTTGAGATAGGATAAGTATGCGTTCCATCCAATGGCAATAACACTGTTCGTCAGAGGTCGATAAGGCGGATGAATGAACAAAAAGCCAAACAAGTTGACAAAGGGCCATAATCGATACGAGTTGCATACTGCCGTGAAATAACTCTATTGCTTTTCCAATCAGTTCTTTGTCCTACACTGGCACCCAAACAATTAGCAGACAAACGTACTGTTCTAAATTTTTCTCTGATTTCAGCAAAGCTCCTTCCTTCGAGTAAACTTATACTCGTCAGAAATACAGCGTTCAATGTTGGTGTAAAACAAGTTTGGTCAATCGCCAGCCGTACAAGTGCACCTATGTGATTCACCCAAACAATCTCATCGTTGAATTACTGCTTTCCCCTGAGTTTAACAGCAATAGCAGTTTACCTTTGACTCGATGCTGAATCTTGATTGCATTATTCAGGAACGTGAACCAACTACCGACCATGGGCCCACCTATACAAAAGCCATAGACGCCCATACGTATTGTTCGAGCTGCATCATGGTCATTGCCCTTTTTTTCGATTGCCTGTTGAGCCACCAAATCGCCAATGGTGAACATTGTGCCTGAAAAGAAAATAACACTTCTGGTTAAACGGACAAAACCACTCATGGCTGGTTCAAGAATCGTAGGGTAATGGGTACCTGATTGGCAAGCAAATGTTCGTAAGGGCCTTTCAGTTACTTGCTGTTGATATTTTGTCAGTAGCCGGTTCATTATGCAGTGGTTGGAAGTAGTCGTGAAAGGACTGTACTGTATATTGATAAACCGGTATGGCTAATGCTTAGTCAGTCTTGTTCCGGCAACGATTGATGCGCCCTTGATCTACGGCAAAACTTTCTCGCAGTTCTGTTTGAAAACAACTTGCAGAGTGCATGCATATCTCTTATTACCTTGAGATCAACGGAGAATTGCCTTCTTTGATATACTTATCATCGTAGTCGATATCAACCCCTTCGGCCCTCATCAGC